>NC_140403.1:12561184-13159321 GCF_056956725.1 Heliconius melpomene rosina
TGAGTGTTCGTGCATCATCCTCCGACATCCGCCTTCGTGTGTCGTCGTTCGTCTCCGAGAATCTTCGTGCTTCCGCCTTCGAGTGTCGTCGTTCGTCTCCGAGAATCTTCGTGCATCCGCCTTCGAGTATTATCGTTTCGTCTTGGTGAGTTTTACCAATTATCGTAGGTTTTTACTAAGATGCCTATCACAAGATCAAGAGGTCGATCCGAGGGATTGAGATATGAAGCCGACCCTTCATCTAGTCACACAGAGGTGACACACCCGCCTACGAATACACAAGAGGATTCCGAAATAGAAAAGAACTTAATAGTACCAAGTGACGAAAAGGAAGACTCAAGAATTATTTCAATTAACAAGGAGGAACAATTTGAAGGCACACAAATAAAGTCGACAACTTCGAAACGTGCAAACTCGAAGAAGTCTACGAAATCCAGACGTAGAGCAAGAAATGCTCGTGAAGAAATACTTTGCATCAAGCTTGAACTCGCGCAAATAGCTCTGGAAGATGCTGAATCAGATAGTTCAGAATCCCAGGAAGATAATATATCGAAAACCGACTACGTTAGCTCCTGGATTGAAGATAATGCACAAATCGTACAAAAATCACTTACACCATGTGCAGATGTTCCGAGGCAACCACATCCAGTGCCGTCATGCTATAGAATGCCTCAACATCCGAATATCGGCAACAATTCCGAAAATCAACAAGCAATACAGAGAGATTCAACAAAGGAAATAGAGGAGCTAAAAAAGGAAATAGAAAATTTGAAGAAAAGATGCGAAAAAGCCGAAACCGCTCCTACATCGTTGTGTATGAAAACAGAGGTACCTAAACCTACAATGTTACCTCCATCATCGTCATACAATTTTCCCGTCGCGTCCAAAGTCATCATGGATCTTCCTACATATAGTGGAGTGTTAAATGAATGGCTATCATACAGGGCCATATATGAAAACACTAAGGGATACTTCAATGAAGTTGAAAATACAGCCAGAATTCGAAGAAGCCTAACTGGAAAAGCATTGGAAGTCGTCGACACACAACTCATAGCTCATTCAAAACCGGATGCCATCATAGAAGAGCTTGAAATGAATTTCGGTCGTCCAGATGCAATCGCATATAGTGAATATGACAAGCTTCGATCTCTACCTCGTTGTGCTGACAATCCAAAGGAGATACATGCATTCGCCAGTAAGGTAAGAAGCAGTGTCAATCTGTTTCGCGCCCTCGATTTACACAACTTTATCACTGCGCCAGATATAACGAGGGCCCTTCGTGAAAAGCTACCATCGTCGTTATGTACCAGGTGGTACGAGGAACAAGCATCTATATTCAAACCAGACCTGACGCACTTCAGCGAGTTTCTCACCAAACAAGCAGCATGTCGCACACCTTATTCAACAGAGATCCCGCACTCAGAGCCTACTCGTCGTGTGATACATAGAACGCACAATACTACCGAAGAAAGGAAAACTAATAGATTTCATGGAATGGTGAAAAGTACGTGCAAAATTTGTAACAAAGAAGGTCATCACAGTATTAGCTGCAAGAAATTTCAAGATGCCAACTCAGATAAAAGATGGGAACTCGCCAAAGAACACCGACTGTGCTTCAGATGCCTGCGGTTCCGACAATCAGGACATTCCTGTAAACCACAGAAGTGCAATATTAAGGGATGCATCGGTACTCATCATCGATTACTACACTATGATAAAAAGGAGAAATCAGAAATTCGAAATCAACAAGAAGAAAAGGAAACCGTGGCCAACGCATGGGTACCGTCAAAGGCGCATGCTTATCTTAAAATCATACCAGTCAGAGTTCATGGACCGGCGGGAGAAACCTCCGCATACGCTCTATTAGACGACGGATCAACTGTATCTCTCATAGATGAAGCTTTGGCAAAGGAAGTCGGTGCTGAGGGACGGCTGGATCCTTTAAAGATGGAAGCAATCGGGGATATAGTTATTGAAACGCCGGGATCAAGGCGTGTTACCGTGACACTTGCTAATTCACAGAAAAAGAAGATTAGCTTTACAGCTCGTACCGTTCCGCATCTTAATCTTTCCCCGCAAACAATTCGTGAAGAAGACTTAGCTGCCTGCGATCATCTAATAGATTTGAAGAACCAGCTCACCTACGACTCAGCCACGCCTAAAATTCTAATTGGTCAAGACAATTGGAATTTACTACTCGCCGAAGATGTCCGTATAGGACCGAAGAACCAACCAATCGCTTCACTCACGTCGCTCGGGTGGGTGCTACATGGTGCGCACAATAGGACATTGGGTCAGAAAATCCATTTCGTCAATCAAGTTACTGCTATTGAAGATAGAATGGATGAACAACTGAGAGATTACTTTGCCTTGGAATCTCTTATCATTAATCCGCGTCGGCCAGACTCTGATCCAGAAATAAAGGCTGAAAACATTTTGAAGAAACACACACACCGTTTACAAGATGGGCATGTTGAAACCACACTTTTATGGAAATCAGAGAACAGCATCATGGTTAATAATTATGAGTCGGCGCTGAAGAGGCTCATATCAATAGAGAGAAAAATTGATCGTGATCCTGAACTGAAAAGGAGATACACCGAACAAATGGAATCACTCGTCCAGAAGGGCTACG
This sequence comes from Heliconius melpomene rosina, assembly GCF_056956725.1. Classification (NCBI taxonomy): domain Eukaryota; kingdom Metazoa; phylum Arthropoda; class Insecta; order Lepidoptera; family Nymphalidae; genus Heliconius; species Heliconius melpomene. The sequence goes on from NC_140403.1 coordinate 12,563,820, forward strand.
CTGAGGTGGCACCTAAAAGTATCTCTCCAGGCAGAACATGGTACCTGCCACACTTCGACGTGCAAAACCCGGCTAAACCAGAGAAGCTTCGCATTGTTCACGACGCCGCTGCTAAAACCAAAGGTATGTCACTAAACGATTTCCTCTTGACTGGACCAGACCTTCTTCAATCGCTTCCTGGAGTCATGATGAGATTTCGCCGTCATGCTTTCGCTGTATCAGCCGACATAGCCGAAATGTTTATGCAAGTCAAAGTAAGACCTCAAGATAGGGATGCCCTTCGCTACCTGTGGAGAGGACACCGGCGGGAGGGAACTCCTGAAGAATATCGCATGACGTCGCTTATATTTGGAGCTGCGAGTTCACCATGCACCGCGATATTCGCTAAAGATTGGAACGCAAAAAGGTACATCGACACGCATCCAGAAGCAGTGGAAGCTATCATCCACAACCACTATATGGATGACTACCTAGACAGTTTCCGAAGTATAGAAGAAGCTATAGAAACTTCCAAAAAGGTCCAACATATCCACGGAGAAGCTTGTTTCAAACTCTGCAAGTGGGTTTCAAATATCCCGAAAATAATAAATGAACTTGAAAAACAATCAAATATGACAGAAACTATTAACCTGGGTACCAAAGAAGAAAAGATTTTGGGTTTAATGTGGAGACCGTCAACCGATGAATTACGATTCAATCTAAAACTGGCAAGATTACCGCCCAGTTTATTAAATAAAACAACTCCTACGAAGAGAGAAGCTCTGAAGATAGTTATGTCACTCTATGACCCTCTTGGTTTCGCCTCACCGGTTACTATTCGGGCTAAGCAAATTCTCCAGGAATCATGGCGAAGAATTATAGATTGGGATCAACATCTGGATGAAGATCTTTCCAAGCAGTGGGCAGAATGGATGCTACACCTTCAGAAACTGAAAAATGTGAGCTTACCTCGATGCTACTCTGGTTATAGTGATGCCACATCTGTACAACTACATATATTCAGCGACGCCAGTGAAACAGCCTACGCAGCAGCTGCCTACTGGAGGGTGGTTGCTCCGGATGGAAAAGTCCAAGTCAACATGATCATGGCTAAAGCGAAAGTAGCCCCGCTCAAGGTTATGTCAATTCCTCGTTTAGAACTACAAGCAGCCGTCATGGGAGTTCGCATAGCAGAAGCTGTCATAAAAGAACATCGTATCGCGCCGGAATGCAAAATCTTTTGGACAGACAGTAAGACAGTTCTGACGTGGATAAGAAATGGAGCCAGGTCTTATAAGCCATTTGTCGCACATAGACTAGCAGCCATTGAAGAATATACCAAAGTTGAAGAATGGCGTTGGGTACCTTCTAAGCTCAATGTCGCCGATATAGCCACCAGAGAAGTACCATCTGATTTTGGAGCTGATCATGAATGGTATCACGGGCCTGCCTTCTTGAAAGAAAATCCGAGTACCTGGCCTATCGAAAAACCGGTCGTGTCAAATAATACTGGTGAAGAACATACTTTTACCGTTAAAGAACTCCAGCTGAAGACAAAATTACGTGAAGCAATTCCTGATCCACAACGCTTCTCAAAATGGGAGCGACTACTTCGTGCCACAGCTAGAGTCTTGCAATTTTTAGATATTTGCAGAAATAAAAAAGAGAAGATCTTTTATAAGCGAACACGTAGAAATATGGAATCAGATCCTACGTGGAACAAACGAAGAGAAACATTGCAAAAGAAATCTACTACTCTACATAGCAAGAAATCTATGGATTCCAACAATTTTCTGATATTGGATTCGAAGTACATTACAAAAGCAGAAAATCTTCTCATCCGAACATCTCAAGAAGAATCTTTCAATGAAGATATCACAGACTTAAGATACAACAGGACTATTGCCAAACAAAGTCGCCTTCATTCATTACCCGTAGAACTCCGAGATGACATTGTCGTTCTTCGCAGCCGTATAGCCGCCGCCGAGGGAATAAAAGACGAAACAAAGAAACCACAAGTCTTAGATGGAGATAACTACATCACACAGTTATATATTGATTGGACCCACCGTTGTCTTCACCACAGCAGCACCGAAATAATAGTAAATGAAGTACGTCAACATTTTTGGGTAATTCGTCTTCGTCCCACCGTGAAAAGGATAGTTCATCAGTGCCTCAAGTGTCGTATTCGCAAGGCACAACCCCCACAGCCTTCTACGGGTGATCATCCTAAATCCCGTCTCGCTCATCATCGAAGACCATTTACATACACCGGCTTAGATTATTTTGGCCCTCTCACAGTAGTCGTCGGCAGACAACACGTGAAACGTTACGTCGCACTCTTCACGTGTCTTACCACTAGAGCAGTTCACCTGGAAATCGCCGCCAGCCTAAGCGCAGACTCTGCCATACTTGCATTGCGAAGATTCGCTGCACGTCGAGGATGTCCTTCCGAAATTTACTCAGATAATGGTACAAACATGCATGGAGCAGACAAAGAACTTCGAGAAGCATTCAAAGAAGAAGCCAGTCGTCGAGGCATCGCATGGCGTTTCATAACACCATCTGCACCATTCATGGGAGGCGCATGGGAACGTCTTGTTCACTGCGTGAAAACAGCTCTATACACTATTCTTCGTGAGAGATACCCCCGAGAAGAAATTTTGGCTACATTACTCTGCGAAGTAGAATATACTGTGAATAGTCGTCCCCTCACACATGTTTCTGTAAACAATGACGACGAAGAATCTATAACACCCAATCACTTTTTACTTGGGGGTTCAGCTCGTCTACCTGTACCTGGCACATTTAGTGAGGACGACATCGATAGCAAAAAGCAGTGGAGACGCTCACAGATATTAGCAGACATGTTTTGGAGACGCTGGGTTCGCGAATATCTCCCTGAACTTCAACACCGGCGGGAGCCTCATGGTCGAGGCCCTACTTATGAAATAGGTGACCCGGTACTTATAGCCGACTCACAACTTCCAAGAAATACGTGGCCAAGAGGACGCATAGAAAAAGTATATCCAGGTGCAGATGGACAAGTGCGAATAGTTGAAGTACGCACTAAGGGTGGTCTTCTGAAAAGGCCAACCAAAAAACTCGTTCCGCTTCCAAAGTAAGAAGACGTCGTCGCTCACCGCGGGAAAGATGCAGCATCACATCGAGACCTGATTCTGCACGGCGGGAGAAATGTTCGCGACAACCGACGCGCATCATCGGCTGTGAACTCGTCACAACATGTTAGAGACTGTTTAGTTTGGCAAAAAGTGACGTCATACCACTCTCGTAATTTTGAATGTTATTATTAGTGTCTTTTCTAAATTAATAGTGTTTTTTCCTTTGTAAATAAGTAATTACATTAAATAATAAATATAAATAGATTTGGGTTCCGTTTTAGATAATAATTTTCGACTTTATATCTTATTTGTATAGTTGTACTATGATTTGCCGCATTAATCGCTTTTTATATAATAGTAACTTCCGTATAGTAAATTTTATTATTAATTATTGTTTGTCATAGTTTTCTGTAACAAAATAACAGATTTGTATATTCCTAATGTGTGTAATTAATTTTAGAGAGAATTTTCATTGTAAAAACTCATGTAAAATTCGTCATCGTAACAGCATTTTTCGTAATTTAATAATAGATAATACTTAAATAGTATAATGTTTTATACATAGATAGATAGATATTTTTATGTTCTTTTAATATGTATAAATTGTAAAAACATCCGATTTTTAGTTATTAAAATATAAATGTAAATGTGTGATAATCATAGTAAAAATATTGTTGTAAATAAAGATAAAACGGCTCGGTGGCTCGCGGCTCTCGTTACCGTTTAGCTCCGCGCAACGGAGGTGCGCGTCGGGCGAGACAGAGACAGTCGGCAATCAACGGTGAGCACAACAGGAAGAAGATAGAATCGGAACAAGATACGAATAGAGCCGACAGTCACCGACCGTTATACAGTGATCAACATCTTGTTTCAATATCCTGTTTCAACATCCTGTTTCAGTATCTTGTTTCAATGTATAGCAAGAACGTCTCGCAAGAACGTCTCACAAGAAGGACTCACAAGAACGTCTCACAAGAAGGACTCCCAAGAACGTCTCACAAGAACGTCTCACAAGAACGTCTCACAAGAACGTCTCACAAGAAGGACTCACAAGAACGTCTCACAAGAACGACTCACAAGAACGTCTCACAAGAAGGACTCCCAAGAACGTCTCACAAGAACGTCTCACAAGAACGTCTCACAAGAACGTCTCACAAGAACGACTCACAAGAACGTCTCACAAGAACGACTCACAAGAACGTCTTGGGGTCTCAGCATACTCCGTGTTCCCATGATCTGGAACCTATAGTGTGCAGGGCGTCAGCGGCTCATTCACTTGAGTTCCGCCCGTCCGGTACAATTTGTAATGCGGAGAATTTCAAATTTAGGCCTACTTAACGTGTCTAGGATCTCAGAAACGTTTGTTCAGAACATTAAATATGTTTTTAAAACTTTAATCCACTGAGACACATGAAATTGTATAGTGATTGTCGGATTTCTTGAATACAGTAGAAGTACATCATTATTTTATACATACTATAATTCTTACTTGTGTATATGACTAGTAAACTATCACGTAAACGCGGTATTGAGCTGGTAATGTCAAACCATATTGACATTGGTTAATGTAGTAAATTATGGCACAGCATAAAAAATAATAAAAATAAAACCTAATACATTAGATTATTTTTCCTATTCTTTATTTCATTAGACTAGACGGGAATAGAAGCAAGCGTTATGATCGACCTACTATAAATACTGAAAGGATTTAGCAATTGTCCGCCCCTAGCTCGACCGCGGCGGAACAAATGCTCTCGGCCACCGCCGGTCTGATTTAGTAGATGACAGCACACGAGCTACGGTACTTATGATGATAACTGTGGGAGAACTTTAACGTTTGGTTTGTATCGCAGATTCTATACAACATGCAACGCGCGAGGGGGATGGCATTTACTCAGAATTATGAATCAACTGTACTTGAACACAAGCAATGCTTAACGAGCCTATTTGTTTTATTTATCTTTATAATAGGCACCTAGGCACTACGGTTTAGGCACCACTATCTCGTGCAAATAGCAAGGTAGAATTCAGTGGTTTTTTTTTATTATTGGTATTATTGGTACCTTTGGTTATTAAATACATTTCTTTTCATAATGTATGAATACTAGGTTCTCATGAACACTAAGCATGAATACTAGGTTCCCATTTTATGCAGAAAAAAACATGAAGCGGCTTTATCCGACTTTACTAAGGAGATACAATGTTTTTAAATATATTTTCATCACAGAATATTATCAATATTGTTCCAATCTATTAATATTATTGATTTGAATGTATTATAAAAATAATGTAAAGAAATCTATTCCGCCTTAATAGTGGGATTTTTATATTTTTTCATTTTACATTGTATATAAACGAGATGCTTTTCTATGGTATAACAAGATATTTAAGAAGGGTTTCACAGATTTTGCTCATATAGTAAGGGTTCATCCCTGACAGGAATTAATCAGGATCACCCGCATCCTTTCCCGTTACTAAATCCGTGTTAGCATTTATATCACTATCACTGTGCATGACGATCTTTGATACAATATCATGTAAGATAACGTAGGGATAATCAGTGCATTTCTAATTATTTGTATTTTTTTTATTTTCTTAGGTTAATTATTTAGTCTGTACAGTATACGGCTGCATCATCAGATCCTGGTTACAATTTATGCTAACAGTGCAGTTCAACCAGTACAGAGAAAAATATATATTTTCAAAATGTTGAAAGAGAGTAATTACACGGCTTACTCCAAAGTAAACTTCAGCAAATATTTTAGAAGGTGAAACGTATAATTTAAAAGTTTTTAATGATATCGACGCAGTTTAAAAGTAGGTACTTTCGTCTTCAATATATTAAAGTAAAATCTTCGTGGATATCGTCCACCAATAATAGACATTTTTTACCTCGTAAACCCTCTTAGGTGCGCTTTGAGGCAGTATTATCGCAGTCGTTACTGATAAGGATGCTCATAAAAAATCCACTTAGTCGACCCATGTGCTAAAGTTACTTGAACTTTGAATCCCACTTTCTACTACGGATGGATGTATATAGAATTACTATGAGATTTAGTATAATACTCGAATGTACTCTTAATATCAAAAGTTAAAAGTAACTTACTTTATCCTTTCATTTGAATGTATATAATAATACGGTAAGCGGAATTTAATTTATATTTAAATTGTAAGTTGAATAAACTAAAAAGTTCAATAGTAAGTTTCTGTACGTTTCACCCAGCAGACCAGGTCGAAAAAGTCAGACCGGAGACTCTCCATTTTCTATTTTGCATTCAATTTTCGGTCACGCAAAAGTCTCACAGCTCGAAACAAAAGCCCGTCGACAACTGATGTCTAATATCTGACTGCTAACTATTTTAGATTTTTTACATAAAAATAAACCTAATTCACATGCTTTTCTAATTTAAGTAACTTCATTACTTATCGACTTACTTCATAAGTTACAATTAATAACACAACATTCAATATTTTTTGTGCTTCACTGAAGAGTGAAGTCGTGTTTATATTGTATGTAAACGAGCGTGCTCTTTCCCTCTTCCGATTGTAAAAGTATTTATTTCAATGCTAACACAAATTTTATGATAGCAAGTTAGTAATTTGCTATCATAAAATTTATATTAAAATATTTTTAGTAGGTAATGACTGTCTCTTTATATGTAATTTTATTTTAAGTTGCCTTAGGTAAATTATAATAAGTCTTTATATCAAAATCATGCAATATTTACATATTATGTCGACTTTAAAAATATTTAGTGGTTAGCGGGGCTGAGAGAGAAAGTAAAGAATAATAACATTTTAACTAGTAATGAATTTACTTTTGGTTAACATAGCAATTAGTGAGGCAATGACGCTGACTAATTTAGAAGCAAACATCAAGCAACTCCGTGTTTTTCGTTCTCATAGGGGGCGGAAGTATCGGTAAATTAGATCAGTCGAACTCCCCAGAGGGGATAGAACCGCGGTAATGTTTCGTTAAACCCATTACGTTTATCTGTTCTCTTTATCGAGTGAGACTCGTATGTTTACCAATTTTGCGATACCAATATGTTTGTAATATATTAATTTCATAAAGGAATAAAATTGGCAAAGTAAATTATTTTTAAAACAGATGATCTTGCACAGGATTATCATTAACAAAGAAATAGAAATATAAATTTAAATAAATATTTCATCTCCTCGAATGGGGATCAAACCCACTGGGATCACTGTGAAGCTATTTTTGTTTGGTGTCAAATTACATTCAGACTTCTTACGGTCACGGTAAGTCTTTAAAAATTGCCACATTACCATTTATATTAGAAATATAAGATGATAGCATACACGTCGAGGGCTCGCGTGAGGTCAGAGTAGAGGAGTCTTGAGTTATGCGTTATGAAGGAAAACTGTTTTTACCTCTCCGTATTACCGAGACGAGCTACCGCGAATAAATTGAGAGATCTGGACCCCTCACCAAGACGTGTCTTCACTTTACGCGATCATGTAGCTGTTTCAGTTAAATAGTACCTAATATATTAAAAACTTTTATTTAAACAAAAATATATAACGGTTAGGAGACGAGTATGAATACAAATGTTTTGCCGGTTTCTTATGGTAAGCAAATGTACATCCATACCTATATTATAAATTCGAAAGTAACTCTGTCTGTCTGTCTGTCTGTCTTTTACGCAATCAGAGCCAAACCGCTAATTTAATTGTGATAAAATACTCATTTAGAGATACTTGAGGGTCCCGGGATGAACATAGGATACTTATTTTTTCTCATATTTGTAATATTTGCGATATATACCAATATATTAAAATAATTAATTTGACAAGCAATTTATTCCGCCATGTTAATAACAATCGTCGCTACGCGTTGCTAAGCAACGGCTTGCAAAGTTTGTTGTTTTAAGAAAACGTCACCCAGAGTGAGTTTGCTTAATGCATACATGGTGCGCGCCGATATAGATTTGTATACATTAACAAAAATTAGATGATTTCTTAAATTTGATATTCATCCTTATGAAAATAAATATAATAGTCACTTTTAGCATTTCATCTAGATTGAAATTATAGTTTACTGTATAACATTCTAATAAATAATTAAGATGTCACTGATTTGAAATGACCTAGCCTACGAGTGGTATAGTATGAGTTTGACCGACGCGAACGGGCAGATGACTTTGATGGTTTTGTAAATTTTTATATATTTTTGAATTACTATTATTTTTTATGTAATTATTTGCTGCTTATAATTAATTTATCTCAGTTCGGTTATCTATACCGATTTTATACACTTAAAATATCGTAATTTTAATCATTTGGGATTTTATTTAATATTGTTCGCAAAAATTAATAATTACTTAATATAGAAAAATGTTTAGTACGCGCGCATAGCAAACTAATATTAGGTACTTTTTCTAATATTAAGAATTTCCTCTAGTTACTTTTACTTCTTTTTTTTTTCATTTCGGTTACTCAGATATTTTTTCTAATAATAAATCTCCACTTATTATTATTTTTTAACTTATTTTAATTATTTAGGCTTATATTTTCACGGGCGTAGCCGCGTCCGGGCCCACTAGTAATAATATAAACAATTAATAAGTAATATATTTTAGTGTATTTTTAATCTATGCAAATCTTAGATTTCAAATGCACAAAGCATTAGCCTTTATATTCGGGTAAAAAAGGTTAAGTTATTTATTAATAATCCATAATATAATATTTAAAAGCAGAATTTATCCAATTTATATCCGTCTTAAATTTAAAAATAATATTTTAAAATATTATATTTTCGCACGCAGTATCAACGTGAGGAATCGGTCTTAGTGGTATATTTGTCACCAGCGAGGACGCTTGTGAAGTTGTACTCATATAGTAAAGGCTAATCCTCTAGAAGTATTCATCAGGTTTAACTAGGGTCCACGTCCACACGAGCCTCGCCGCTTATTCATCACTATTATCTTTTTGTAAAACTTGGGCAAATATTTTTTACGTTTACGTTTTTTTATATAATTTTCTTAATGTAATTTTAATAATACTTTCATTCATATTCCAATTTTTTTTTAATGAATTTAGAATGATTAGCAGTTTTGACTACTTTATCTTAGAGTTCAAACAAACAAACAAACTCTTCCGCTTTATTATATTAGTATAGATAATCCATCCATCCATCAGCCTTTTAAGGTCCACTGCTGGATATAGGCCTCCCCCAATACTCGCTACTCCGTCCGGTCCTGCGCCCTTTGAATCCAGCGGGTTCCCGCTGTCTTTGTAAGGTCGTCGGTCCACCTGGTTAGAGGGAGATAATACTTACGAAATATTAATAACATATTAATTAGTATATGTACGCGTCGTGGCACAGAGGCACAGAGTGTGACTGTAACTCGACGGTTGTAGGTTCGATTCCCATTCGGGGGAAGGAATTATTATTATGAATATTTTTATTTCTTCGTTAAGTTCCGCCAATCAATACACAATGCCTCGAATTTAATTTAATTTAATTTTTATTTAATTATTCTAATAATACTAACCAAATATTGATTTTAAAAATTAGGTAGACATAATTAGGATTTTCCTTTAATTTGTTAAAAAATTCTAAAATTTCAATTCGAACCTCAGTTACGTCTACAGCAAGCTTCTAAAAAGTGAATTAATCAAAAGGAATGCTTACTTGCGAGTTAATGAGCCGACATTGTGAGGATAATGTTGCCGGTACTTAACGTGAACTACGCGGAAAAAGAATAATATGGTAGTTTGCAGAAAAGTTTCAAATTATTACTGTGGCTGATGAAAAGAAAATCGCTTTGAGCTAATTTAAGACACCGCAATATGTATGAAGTCATTGTTTTTTTCACTTTATCTCATTATATTTTCACTACTCGCACTGTATAATTTCAAAAATTCAGTAAAAATTTAGAATACGTTGTATTATTTATAATAATAAAAATAATTTTAAGCAATGAAAAATAAACAAGTCGCTTCAAAGTGAGAACTGAAGCTGGAAGCAGTCATAAGAATAAGGTAGATGAAAAGCTTTTGTTTGAAACTTTACACAATACTCGGTTTGTTTACAACTGTATAGATTTTCGAACTGTTTAAAGTTCACTGAAGCTGTCCAATTTCTGCCTTTATATTTCAATTTCTAGTTTTAACAAAGAAAGTTTTTAGAGATGTTTATGTTTTTGACAAATTCAAAATATTCTTTATTCAAATAGACTATTACAGGCACTTTTGAATCGTCGAATGGGAAATGGGAAAAGGAAGTGCCTTCATGGGGAACACAGTGTCATAACACTAGGTTCCCAGGTTCCCTCTACAGGCCTACACTGTATACTGCATAATATTTATTCTTTGCTTCGTGATTAGTGATGCTATAAAATAAAAACTTCACTGCTTATGACGGTAGGTACTGTTTATAATTGCAGATATTTTATTTTCCATAGCTGTGATATTGAATTTTTTTTTCGATATTTTAATAGGTCAAAGATATTTTTATGTCACTATTATCAATTTAGAGTGTATTTAAAAAATGTTTTAATGCATTATTATTTATACTTCTGGTTTGGAACAATACTAATTATGTTTGCTTTGAAATTGTAATTATTGGCACTACACTTTACTACGTTTATAAGTAACGTTTGTAGGTAAAAAGGAGCAAAAATAGTAAGGTTTTTCTGAAAGTGGGTTTCCCCATCATGAAGCTACAAATTAGGAAGTTGATTACAACGTTCGTTTCTTACTTTTCCTTTGGCGTGATACGCTATTAAAATAGCTCTATATCAAATACTTTAAATGAAATTATAAAGTATATCACGGAATAGATATATAATAAACAGGCACTTTGCTTGCAAACTTCGACAAACTACATTAAATTATTCCAAAGTTAAGACTCAATGTCCTGGCCATTAAGTGAACTATTATAAACAACTGCTAGAGAATATCCATTGTAGAGTCGATAAATTATGTATAGAGACAATTGAAACTTTAAAACTATATGACAACTATAGCTGTATTTGATCCTGTTAACATTAATACTTAATATACAAACAATAATTCAGTTAAGCGAAGCTCTTACTGTCAAAAGTGTGCTGTATTTAATGTTAATTGTTATTAATCTATAAAGTTAAATAATGATTCAACTTCGGGCACTTACGACTTTATTTGAAGTTTTAATTCAGGATCAATTTTGGCAATTTGCTGAACGTTCGTAATCCTCTTCTGGTCACCAGGTAAGTCCGCGTAACGCTTGAGTCGAACATTTGGGATCCCGGAACGGAGTTAATCTGATTGATGATCCTTAGAGTTTTCATAAAGCTATTATATAACTGTGATAATCTTCTTGTTCCTTGATGGTTTTGCTAAACTATTCTATATATTTTTTATATAATTGTGGTTTATCTTGAAGGTTGAAAACCATTCCGCTTAAATGTTGCCCGAAATTTTTGTAATATGGAAAGTTATCTAATATAATGTACACTAACGTTAATTTTATCTCAATTGCTTTGAAAATTACATATGTAAATGCATTTAAGGTAGATAAATCGATTAAGGAAACCGATAAAACAATAATTAAGAACCAAGACTAAACATACTAAAATCTTATCTACAATAACGCTTTCTGGAAGTCAGCAATTTACCGCACTCTGTAAGAGGTTTATAAACGTTACTTGAGTGCGCGTCTGCTCTGAGCGTCATTCTAAGTACTGGCTCGTTCAGTAAAGATCGGCTTGACAAATTAATTGTTTTCTTAAAATTAATCCTATTAACTCACTATTTTCATTTCTTCTAATGTAGTAAATAGAAATAATGTATAGTATTCAATCACTACATTTACTAAATAGCAAACCATATACTAAATTTTGAAATAAAAAATTAAAGAAATTAAAATGTTCATAAATAATCATTAATTCCCCCGAGTGGGAATCGAACCCACGACCGTCGCGTTACAGTCACACCCAGGACAGCCTCAACTTAAGTATTCATTAGAAGTACAGGTTAAGATTTGTTAGGATTTGTCAGAATAACATTTATTAGGTCTCATAATATTAATTAAAATTAATATGCAATATTATGCAAGAATATGATAATAAGGATCATGTTCAGTTACCCAGTTAACTATATAAGACGATTTGTGAAGAGAAACTTACAAAGGTAAACTATGAGTTACTACTCACAGTATATCGTGCTTGTATGGACCTAGAAGAGAAGAGACTATCATGAACATCGAATCATGGCAAAGTTACGGTGAGTTACGAACTAATATTACAGGTGAGAGTCGTCTTCAAGTCGGAGCGTGTTCAATAATAATAGTATATTAATAACATACTACTAACCTTAATGTTGTTTGAGGATTTATGGTGTTGTACGCAATCGGTAAAAAAACCGTCTTTATATTAAAATTTGAACTTAATATTAATATATCCAAGAGGACCCCAGACTATTAAATTACTTATTTATTATTCTAGACTCAGGAAAGAATAATACTTGTTTTAGAAAACGTGTAAAAAATTGAACGTAGCAGAATTTGAACGCGCGCCTCTTGGAAACCGTCCAAGCGCTCTGACCACTACGCCATACGTACTCATAAAGCAACGTCGAAATTCTTATTCTTATAATATATTTTCCGCTCGATTTTAGTGAGTAGCATGGAATTCCACATTCCACAGAATCGCTTGAATGTAAGACGGTTTTTACGTTCAGCTCGGACGCCGGACGATATGAAATAAGTGTATTTCCCAGCGACAAAAAAAAAGACAAGGCAATACAAAATAATGCCTACTTTAAGCATTTTTTGAGGCACTACTAAACTATTAATTTACTTATCAATTTTGGTGTTGGTGAGAATCAACTTGATTCTTAAGATGTTTATTTAAAATAATTTTTTTTTTAAATCAATTAAATTATTCTTGTGTATAAAAAGAACATAATTTTTATTTTTTTTATGCTTTTGTTTCAAGAGAGCCAAGTGCATTTTTATCGGCCATTCTTTTCATTTGAGCGCAGCTCAATGAACTGATTGGATGGATGCCATAATTGTTCACATACACAAATTGGTGGCATCAGCAAAGTTTATTTTTATCTCAGTACGGAACGGTTCATAACCGTCAAACTATCTGGACTCCATCAACACACAACTTATGGTTGTCTTCAAATATTGAGATCGTGGCTTATACACTGAGGAACAGAAATGTTTACGTCACGTCGCGCGCCGCGCTGTATTTGAATAGAAGTGGAATTGGGATTTGATTGAACATATATTGTGAAACATTAACAACAACACTAGCTTAAAAATTAAAATAAAATTATTTTTTAATTTCACTTCCACCTTGTATGTTCTTATCTAACCAAATAAAAGTTTAACATTTTTTTAAGGTCTCAAAAGGTAAAAAACACAATTCTTATAGGATCACTTTGTCGTCCATCTCTCCGTTTGTCAAAACCATTTATCTCGAGATTGCGTAGAGTTATCAAGCTGAAATTGATATCAAATATTTTGGTCTATGGTTCAACGAAAAAAAAAAACAACTTCTAAGTCATCGCAAAATGCAGCAAAATCCTTGCATACATATGTACATGTAAGGATTTAGCTGCATTTTGTATCAAATTCGCAATAAACTTTAAAAATTTGTTACGTTTATTCTAGGTAAATTTTAAGTTGTCTTTCTCTATTATTTATTTCATATATATAATTGAAAAAAGTAACTAAAATAAACATAGCATACATACATTACATACATACTTTAAAAATTTATCACTAGAATCATATTAGCATGAAATAGAGGTAAAGAGAACGGAATATTAAAATCCAATGTTAAACCCTCGATCAACACGCCAAAAATTGCAAGTCGGCACGTTCAGTCAGAGTTCGTCATTAATATTCAATGATTTATGTCACGTTCATTAGAAGACGGTTTTTTTACCGATTGCGTACAACACGTGACGAGGACGTGACGCCCATCACTGCCGATATTGGTAATAAATCACGGAGGAGATGATGTATAATATCGTATTCCACGTGCTGATAAACAAGATTAATTATTAAACATTATATTTTTTTATATCAATCGTAACTTTATAACACGTACGTCAGCGAGCATTCGTTATGTTATTTTGTAGTTTGTGAAAAGATACTGAAATGTAATGTTCTCAATTTGTCATGGCAATCATTTTTATTTAGAAAGTCAATGCCTATTTCCGTTTTACTTGTGATGCGTTGCGTAGCAAAGTGGATATTTAGTTTATTTTCTATACTATTTAGAACTATATATGTACCAATTAGATTTCATCAGTTCACAATCTCCCAATATATATTTGAAGACTTCTGCGAATAAATGCATCAAGAAGGGTATCAGGTTATAAATCTGTAGAGCATTGGAGTGAGTGTAAAACATATGTCAATAGTAGTGCATCGTATTCAAAAGACATTAGTTCATATTTAATAGCTAGACATGTTTACGGGAGCGCGAGTGGGCTTTTAAAAATAACTAAGAAAGTTAAATTTAAATTTACTTTAATTAAAATAAGAACAAAGGTATATGTTCTTATAACTAACTTAACCTTTAACTATGGACGTGACTTTTTTATAACATACATATGGACGTCGGGTCTGTCAGACCAGTGTATTTATTGGTCATATTCCGGCTGTTTTTTAAAGGAAGAAGACAATTTTATGTTTTAGTTTACATGAATAGCCTCAAATCAAACAAAATCAATATAAATAAAATCGCTTTTTATTAAAGTTTACGCATCACAATGATTTAAGTAACTTAAAGTCACAATTTCAGTCTTTGGCCACATGGGATGACTCTTAAGAAAATAATACTATAAAAAAAAGACAGATAATAAAATAAATATTTTTTTAACAAAATATAAAGTCTAACAAATAAAAAAAATAAAGAAATTACATCTTATGTTATAAAATAAAAATTTTGACAACACCTCAAGATAGGGTATTATTGAACATCGATACACAATGGCTTTCAACATTGTAGGCTAACAGGACGATTGCAGTCAACATAAGTATGTGTTGTGTTTCTATATATCTTTTGGGGGCAAAGTGTACATGTTTTTCAAGATCCCAAAACTATTTTTTTAGCTTCATGTTCGAAAAATGATAGATCAGATCGCGAAACGCGAGTCAAAGTCATTCTCAATTCTTAGAGTAGTTTAGAACGCAAAACGCGTCTTTCTATTTGATAAAGTGCTATTTTCTTTATAAAATGTCGTCGTCCAATTCTTTTGTCTGATGTTGATTATAAAGTACCGATATTTTTGTCCCTGACGTGCTAGGTCGATAATTTTTTTCCATTTTATCATAAAAACTAAAAAAATTGAATCTTTTTTAGGTAAATAATATTTATATTACTAAAATATATAACAAACAATGCCAAATAATACATGATATAAAACAATAAAAACATTTGAATACAAATAATACAATTAAAATATTAAAGTATATTTTGTAATATTATAAAAATATATGGCGTTTTGAAATCATTCATGTATGGGAAACATGGACGTCGGGTCTGACAGACCCAGGCCCCATTTAGAAAGTTAAATACTCACGTGTTTTGAACCCAGATACACAACCACTGCTATCTACATTCATTTTGTCACTAATACGAAAGGTACTGAGAGACTCAGTGGCGGAGGTCACCGAGAAGTGGCCGATTTGTAGAATTCGTAGAACTGTCTGGTCTGTCAGACCCGACGTCCATACTTAAAGGTTAAAATTAACTTAACTAGTGAATCGACCGAGCAGAAGTGCATGCTCTAATCGACTAAAGAGTAAAATATAGAATAATTAATATTAAAACACTACGTTTGTTTCCCATGGCATGAGGGGATTCGCGTTACATACGCCGAACGCTGATTAGGCGTTTACCGGTACCGTTCTGACACCATGAGGCAACATAACTAGCTTGTGATTCACTGTGCAGATAATAATAATTGAAATGAAATACAAACAATGTTAAACAATAATAAAAAAATACTAAATTAATATTCAATAATAACAATATAAAGCTTCATTTATAATTTTAAGTAGCATTTACAGAAATAATATTAAGCTCTTATTGTTATTACGTACTGTACCTGTCAGTGGAATGGTTGAATTATATAGGTAACAATGGCGCTTAAAACGGTAATAATTTAATTTTACTAAAGGATTCATTGGGCAATATTAATGCTGTACGTAAACAACTCGTATTTAATTGAATGGTTATCTATTTAATATTCATTATTTGATAAATTCTCGCTAATACCCCAAGGTCTTAGAATTTTGTAGTTTATAAAATAAGGGAAAATACATGATAATATCTATTTTAGTGTACGTATTTTATAATATAGATAGATCTTTTAGAGAGCGTTTTGAGTGGCGAAGAAATGACAATATTAAATATTTAATTTCCTCGAATGGGGATCGAACCCACAACATGCGCTTACAGTCACAAGCTAATTTCCCTGCGCCACGACTAGACAATTTTTAATATACCGGCGCAGGTGCCATAGTGCAATAAGTCATAATAATATGTTCAATTAAAAATTTATTTCTGCTGTAACATATTTCTTAAGCAAATGAAGAATTGATAAAGTTAATAGTGATGTCTTTATATTATAAATATAAATAAATTATTGATAGCAGTTATTTAGTCTACATTGTCCTAAATATACAAGGATCGTAGAGCATAGCAAAAGTAATATCTACTCATTGTCTCGGTCAGGATTTTCTGGAAGTTAGTGCGCTGGAAATAAAATTAAATCTCATTAATAAATATTCACTTTGAAATACTTTACGTAAGTTTTTCGAGTCTTCTTTTAATGTCTAAATAATTTTATAATCTGACATGTTATTATTAAGAACGATTTAAGAGGGAATCACATTATTTTATTTTTTCTGGCTTGGCCTAGTTTTTCTAAAACTCAATAAAGTAATATATTAGCTAAGAGGCCAGTCGTAGCGGTAGGGCATAAAGTGTTATTGTGAACGCGTCAGGTTGTTGGTTCGATTCCCACTGGAGTGGTGCTCGAAACCCGCAACTCTGCTGCGTGCGGGATACAGCGTGAAGCTGATTTGATTTAACTTTCACTAATTAATAGATAACTATATCACCGATAGAAAAAATAAGTGTTAATTACAAGATTCTCAATTAACAGCATTAAATATTTTTTTCAATTTTAAAATGCATTGATAGCATTAGTTCTATTGGACTCTTCGTTCTACGATACGAAGGACTATACAATTTAACGAGACATAATCAGTATACTTATGACAGAATTAATAAAACGCACGTAAAATGCCTCTCATTTTTTCCAGTTCTTGAGGTGTATAATCGGAGAACTGGTTTATATCGAAAGTAGCAGAGTCACTATTGGCATTAGCTTCATTGATTTGATGTAAGGAATTCACGAAAGCTTCATAATGCTCCCTCCTATCAGCCTCATCCTTGTAGTGCCTGTTGTACTCTTTCACAAACTTCTCGAATAATTCCGGAGCATCATTGACGTCGTAGTGTGGCTTATCACAGCCAGCCATAGCGACCGCGACGAGCAGGACGATGCAACTGAATATTTTCATTATTAACGCGGCTTTGTATCGCCTTGTACACGAGACTAGTGATTATAATAAAATCTAGAATGACGATTGCGAAATAATACTGGACATATATATTATATAGGTGAGCTGTGCAAGTGTATTAATTAGGTTCGTAATTTATAATTTGTTTAATTGTAACCGAGTCTAATCCATGTTATACCGTAACACAAACTAATTAGGTCATAAATTATTATGATAAGATTTATTTTTCTTTAGTTTTGTTACTTATTAATAACACACGGTTTCAAGACTACTAGGAAATACCTACTATAACAGTTTCTTCTATACAACTTAGAGCAGGTTACAAAGGCTTGCGTTGGTTTCAAGTTTCCTTCGTTTCGGCACAAGGGTTTTGTATTAGGATAAAATATTATATAGGTATGATTGTTTATTTGCACCACCCCCTATTTATTATAAATTTTATGTCTCCTAACCCCAAGGTTGTTTGGAAGAAATCGCGAAAGCGATAAGAACGCCTTTGTACTTCACACTATGTTATTAGCATATAAGTACTAGATGTAGTTTGTAACTTTGTTTTCTTCTGTTTGTGGTGTACAATAAAGTATAAATAAAATAAATAAATAAATAAATAAGGGTGTGACTGTAACGCGACGGTTGTGGGTTCGATCCCTACTCGAGGAAGTGAAATATTTATTTACGTTTATACTTCCATTTCTTCGCTTGAGTTGACGCAAAACGCGGCGTTGAGTTCTGCTACTCAACACGTAATGCCTCCAGAATTCGGCAGAAAGTGAGAAACGGAGTGTTTTAACACTAGGTTGCCTCTGTCTACCCTGCTATGTGAGGATTACATCGTGAAGGCCAGGCCAGGGCCAGAATCAGAATGAGGCCTTTCTGGCGCAGGGGTACAAGCGAGCCTCTATAAAACGCGACGATTGTGGATTCGATTTCCACTCGAGAGAATGAAATATTTAATATATTTATTTCCTTGCTCTGGTCACGAGATAGCGCGTGGCATGAATTCCGTCATTAAACATACAATGCTTCGAGAATTCGGATTTCAGAACAGAGGGTCTACACTAGGTTCCCTGATTCATGAAGTAAAAAAAAGAAATAATGAACATAATATTATTAACAAATACTAAGTCAGCATAATGAGTTTATTCTGAGTTAATACTCACTCAAGCATTACCTATTATTTAAAAATAATTTATAATCTATGGCTGTTGAAACATAAAAGTAATAGGAACATAAAACTTGAAACAATAGGACGTAAAACCGTTCGTAAATTACTTTGATAAGACGAACACGTTGTCATTATCTTGAAATATATTTTTCTGCTTAGGATTGCATATACATATATATTTTAATCACTTATAATTAATTCTTTAAGGTTTTTTTTATAATCAGTTTATTTTTATAATAAATCTATATATACTGTGTATCTATGATAGGTAAAGATTAATTAAAACAAGGTTTTATCAAATATTTCGTTTTCTTAAGAATACAATATGACAGCAAAATAATATTTAGCATACAGTTCTTTATACTTAATAGTGTGGACGGTATAGTATAGTAGCACATTATTGCTTAGGTTTAAAACTCTTTAAATTGACATCAGCATCTAATACAGTCTATTTTATACATTAACATTTAAATATCCACATAATTATACAAAATGTATTTAAAATTTTTGCACTACAGTGTCCTATCACTATTATTATTCAGTTTATGTCGGCAATTAAATTCAAATGTGAGGATATTATGAAACTTATTAATTTTAATGGAAGTTATTTTAATAAAATAAATGATGATATTATGAGAGGCCTAAATGTTAATATCTAACAATAATAAATTTTAAATTCTAATTTATGTTTTTAGACGTAATGAAAACACGCTTTCGGTAGTTCATCTTTATTTGTATTTATTATGAGCCAGTTAATTTATATGTATGTTTATTTTATAAACATTGACGTAAAAAACAACTATTTGTTTTCCCTATACTGAGGGATAATTTTTTTTAGCTTCTTGCTGAACCCCGATTATAGCAGGGTAGGCGGAGGGAACCTGGGAACCTAATCAATTGTTGTAACGATGAGCATAGTTGATAATAGCGGAATAATTACTTAAGGTTTTATTTAGCCCAATGACTAATGTCAATAGTATTTTATTCACTATTTGTAATATAATTTCGATTATATACACAATTTTTAATATATTTTCTCGCTTAGTACTAAATAAATGAATAATCTTTCGGTGATATAAAAAAACAACCATTACAATGTTTTATACGTTATACAGTCTTAAGAAATTCACTTAAGAAAAAGAATTCCAGGTATATGCAGAAGTGCTAAATTAATAAATCGTATAGCAGCAGTAAACAAATCGATTATTTAAACAAAATGTAACCATCAATTTTGTATACAAAAGTTATGGGAAATAAATAAACTTAGATCTTCGAGTGGTCATAGTTAAATAGGTCGAATGTGAATAGATTTACACTAAAGTCTGTTGAGTATAATTAGTTTATATCATGGAATTAATAAACAGTATAATATGAAAATAGCATAATAATGTAGTCCCGTGTTCGCATCAGCTGGGCGCAGCCGCGACCGCAACGACACTCACATGCATGTTGTTATGAAAACCTCAACTGTTTTAGATATTGGCAATAAGCCTTAGCTTAGTAATTGCTACGATAATTGTTTGAATAGCAGTTAATTACGTCTATAAATATATGCGCGTCGATAAATATATGCTTATTCTAACAATGTTCTATTGTAATCTTTTATTGAAAGTCTAAAAGAGAGTTTTTGTGAAATATTGTTTTTTGACACACATAACTAGTATTCTAATTATGTAATTATTGAGAATAAAATACTACATAAATGATTCGTAGCAACCATATTAACCAAACTACAAAACTATAAACTTATTACACTCATAATAGGGGTTTAATGATCTCACATTTACTATAACCGTAATGAAAACCAACAACCTAATAAATCAGTTTAAATAAACACGTTAAACTAATATATGGCGGTAATTTCAAAACGATTATGTGCAATATAGATTCAATTTATCTACATTATGATATGAAAATTTTACGATAATAGCAACGTTTGTCAGCATCAGTACTAACCACCACCGCAACGTCAAATCAAGTGCATGTTGATATCGAAACCGCGATCGTTTTAAGTAAACATTATTTTACAGGTGGAAATAAATATTGAGTAAATTATACAAAAATGCAAGTTATTGCAATATAGTAATAAATATTTATAGATTATACAAACATATATACTATATATCATTTTATTTTCTTCGCTATGGTCAAGACAAAACGTTGAGTTCCGTCACCAAAACAATGGAGTATATTAACGTTAAGTATTTCTAATTTTAAATAATATAAAAAAATAAACAACCACGTCCTTAGTAAATACAATAAAAAAAACACATAAAAGACATATTTACTTTCACATTTAACGTATCATCATAAACAAGACTAAGGAAATATAAATAAATCCGTAATTCATATTAAATGTTGCCGCATAACTGTTAAAGCGAGTCGTGCTCTGCGCTTCACAATAAAGCACCTTTTGTTTAAAGATATTCTTCTTTGTGCATCTCTCAAATGATTCTCAGTATATGTATATATTTTTTCCTAGCAGTGAAATTAACTTCTCTCTGCCGATCCTTGCTTTACGGGAATAAGGGTCAAGCTGTAGACACTGACGGCTAGATTATAATTATTTAAAACATGAAAACCCAAATATACTTGTAAAAACTTTTAGTCAATCTCGCAAATAGCGTCGCAATGCACCAGAACGTCAGACATTCATTACTATGTATCTAAACATACTCACATACAATGCATGCAATAATGTTGCCAATACTGCTTGAACATTGAAAAATAACTACTAGATTGCTGTGAAAAACACGTTCTATGCAGATAAAATGATTTCTTATTACATCGTAAATCATATTGAACTGAGGAAGAGCTTACAAAGGGCTATGATTGGCTCTACCCAACCGAGCAGCGAGCAGCGTACTAACTGTTTGATGCAAACCGAGACTCGCTCAACGAAATTATCTCCTTAAATCCGTGAGAAAAGAGACCTTGTTCTTCATTTTGCACCCTCAATGTTGTCCCTAATTTGAATATTCAGACATTTTTAAAGCAGTTCGTGTGTCTATTTCTATAAAGAATTTCCTTTTTTCCTAAATTTCGACGCCTTTATCATATTACTGTATATAAAATGAAGTGTTTTTTCGTAATATATTTTTTAAGTACTTTTTTTTATAATCGAATTTTATAAAAAAATCTTCATATTTATCCAGAAAAGTACTATGTAATTGCAGAGGTAACATTATCACAGAATTTCGCAAAATTTGTGCTATAAATCAGGTGATGAAACGATTAAAGAGAGTGCTCTAGTTTATTATATTGAATTATTTATGGGACGCTTGAAATACGGACGGATGTGGTGTACGTTTGTCGAACGCCGGAAGGGGTGAGACAGTGTATCCGAGCAGAACGCGTGAGAGCATTCACCAGTGAACCGTAAATGACCGAGTAATTCTTTATTGTTTCATTCAGTATGATTTATACTCGCAATAACGAATTTCTTCAGCTATTTGTACATCTGTCTACATTTTTATTGGATATTTTGTCAATCCTGTTACAAAAATTCTCAAGATATATCAGGTGCATATTGTAAATTTAAGTCACTTTTCTAAAACATTATAATTATCGCGACCAGTCGTAGCTCAGGGACTAAAGCCTGCGACTGTAAATACGACAAGTTGTAGGTTCAGTTTCCATTCGAGGAAATGAAATATTTAACATTTTAATTTTCCTAGGTTCAGTAACTAAACAAAGTGAGGTGTTAATTTCCGGCACTCAACACTCAATTCCTCCAGAATTCGGCAGAAGTATCTTGATACTTGATTCTTAGGTTCCTTCTCTCTACCCAGCTATTTGCGTTTAATTATTTTCTATTCTAGATTAATACAATAGTAACGATAATAACGATACGGATTCCACATTCTTATAAAGCAATTAACACTAAAAGCAGGGGAAAAGGAGCAAAACAAAATACATGTATACAAATCTATTAAGAAATTGATGGATTTCCACAAATTAGTACATTTCGTAGACTGAGCCTAAAAAAGTGTTTTATTTTCTGAAACGCATATTTGTAACGTAATCCCTGCTAAACTAGCGTAGGCCCGCATATACGACTACATTAATGGACTCGTTTCATGCGGAAGTTAAACTCTTCAAAATGTAATAAAGTGATACAACCAACGTAATCATCCCCTACCTGTAGAGAAACACACACGGAAAGGTATGGCGTTAAAAATTACCTTTCTAGACAATGCTTAAGACGTAGTACATATTAATGTATATCTATTAATGTCCAAATGGCTTCACTTACTGTACCTTTAATGTTGTTTTATTATTAAAAAAATGATATTACTTGATATACAAATACAAATATAATTTATTTTAGAAATAATGAATTTGTTAAATATTTAAAAATGGCAATCAATGTACAGAAATAATAGAAAAATTCTTAATTTGACTTGAAAATTAATTTTATACGATACAGGCAATATATTTTTTAATTCGTTATGTTTTTAAAATTAACCATATTTTTAAATATAGGGAAATTATGATAATTATTTTTTAGCATACATAGTTTTTAGGTTGATGTGCTTATCAGACACATGGAAAATGTAAAATATTTGTGTTAGGCTGGCCAAAAAACTGAAAACATGTGTTTACATAACCTACATTTGAAGACCCAATTGTGTTCATTTATTATGAAAAAAAAACAAATCTAATTCGCCAAATATAATTCAACAAAATTTCCACTTACTGAAGGCAGCCAACGTATACAAATGATAGTACCATAGCAGCTTACGTTTATTTTGAACTTATTTTGGAGCTTTGAAGCTTATATATGTACTTGTATTTACATTTAGTAACCACAAGCTCATCTATAAATCATACGCAAGTTGTAGTCCGTGTGTTTCTATTGACGCTGTGAGGCCCGCGTGCAGCGTGTAGCGTCTGCGGGAGTGTTCACAATGGCAGGCGTCACGCAGACCGCAGACGGCGCATCACGCAGCATGAGGCTGAGGGTGCACCCTCGTAGTATGTGCTATTATTTTTATAAAACCATGTTGTGAGTCCACATTGGTGCATTGAAGATTGCAATTAAAAGATAAAAACGATGTCGCTATGAGAATATAAATGTTCAGCGTGAATTTAATATGTATTTTCCTAGTATAAATGTCATAAGGAAACTCTTCGCATTTATTTACAGGTAACTTCTTTTTTATATTTTTATTAACTTGGTTTTATCATAGAAAACAATAAAATACATAAAATTATACACGTGACGACGACACACAACACAAGAAATGTAAGTAAATATAATAGCGTATAATATGTACGTAGCACAAACGTTTTTAAATGAAAAAATATTTTTTTTTAAAAAAACTATTAACTACTAACGTTTATATATTATGTTATGTAAAATATGAGGTCTGATTTTTGTAACCATTTAGTCGTTTATCTATATATATAAAAGGACTTGTCCTCACTGACTGAGGTAAGACGCACGCACAACCGCTTTGAGTAGAAACGTGAAATTTGGACAGGTGTTTACTTTCTTAATCTGGACATCCACTAAGAAGGGATTTTAAAAAATTTTTACCCTAAAGGGGTGAAATAAGGGTTCAAAGTTTGTATGGAAAAAAATTTAAATGGGCACCGATTTTTATAAAATTTGAAATTGAGACTCTTAAAAATATTTCATTGAAAACGTGTTTCATGGTTTATTAGAATTTACCCTTAAGCAATACGCAGACGAAGCTGCGCGCGTCCGCTAGTAGTACTATAAACGACTAGAATACAATAAAGTACCCGGATCGTTTATAGTGCTTGTTTTAAAAAACTATATGATACGTATTCGTAGAGGAAGATTCCAGTGACATTCTTTACCTTCTGACACCAAATACTCACTACAACTACATGTATATGTATGGATGGATGTGTATGAGATAACAGAGCTGTACATATAAAACTTGATGCAACTAGCGAAGTCCTTTAAGAATATCAAAAATTCATAAGAGTTCGCGACATCAACTATTCTGATAACTTTGATATTTATGTTCAAGTTTTAAAATGAAAAATGATACATGCATAATATATGGTCATGCAGAATATTCTACAGAGCAAACTTATCCCTATGAATATATCAACAAAATGAGATGAAAAACTCCATTTAACAGCGACGAAAAAATGACTTCAGAACAACTTAAGAGCAACAAAAATGATGAAACTTATATCATACCAAGTAATGAAAAGAGAGTTAAGAGAAGTAGGGGGAGACCTTTATAAATATAGATAATCAATGTATCGACTTAAATAATTGGTTGCAATTTGGTTCAGAAGCCAAATATTTCTCAAAACTTTCACTAGCAATGTACAGATGAGTTCAGTTAAATATTGCGAATGAATTTTATATCGAAATATCAGATGACAGGTGCCTACACTCGTGTATATGTTTTATTAAACATTTAAAATGTATAACTCCCGCGAAAGAGTAAATCATTCGGCTCAAACGTAATATATTTAAAGAGTCATCAAATAACACGAATAATAAATTTTATCCATTTTCATAAAGTCCGCTTTTTGCAGAACATGCGCAGTATTTCAAACCAAATTATTTTATACCAAATTTCCGTGAACACACTCGTACATGGGTAATGACAGTTGCCGTATAACGTTACACAGGGTGGTTTAACGAGCAGAGTCTTATTTAAAAATACCGCATTGTATTTTGTTATGGCATTGGAAGCTATTAGAGGACAATATATTACTATATAAGTGGCACATATCTAATTTATAAATAGGCATATTTTGGTTATAAATCTGCTTCATTCTAATTTAAGTTAAAAAGTATATTGATAATTTTACGAAAGTAACTTCTTGTAATTCTATTTTTATATAGACTTGAAAGTCAAGCACAGGAAATTGACTTATACTTTTAAGTAAAAAAGGAAGTTGTTTTTACTAAAATAGCTAATAAGATCGTTAGTGAACCAGATATCAAAAACACGTTTTAATAAGAAATCAGTATGACTTACTAATATACAGTAGGTATGCAGTATTACTTTGCACTATACTGTGCACGTCATAGCATTTTTCGTCTAGCATTTCACACCGCAATGGCCCACATTTGTGGTATATTTTAAATGTACATAACGAATAATGTCATGTAATATGTATGTAACATGTTGATATGATATCAACATAATTATTAACGTAAAACATGTTATATACAATTTCCTCGGTTAATTTGTAATTTATTGAAATTTTACTCAGCAATATGACCGAATAACACTTCCATAAATTACTTCAACTATAGTCGGAGATGAAATGTAAATTCAATTAGAAACTATAAATTAAAAATGCTAAATACAAACAAAAAGTTTACCTCACACACTACGAACTATTCAAATTTATTTCCGTACGTCGTCGGTCCTGGAAAAATCTGGTTAAAACTCACGTTTGCTATAATTATATATGGAGTTCTGCTATGAAGTGTATTATCTAGAGGGAAGAATATAATGACACTTGAAAAGCGTCGCGCTCATTATTTTTGACAGCCGTATTCAAACATGGTACTCGCGAGTGTAGATTTCCATATACAATAAGTATCAATTTCCTTCGAGGTCGTCGTGCTCTTCACCACGTTAATAATTTAAAATATAATTACGTGGTTTTCATAAATAGCTCCGCAGGGATTTGTCTCTTCTTTCTTTTTCTTATTTACATAGAGTTCTCAACTTTAAGTAAAAAGTTTGAACTGATTGATACTATACGAGAATTGGGATGCTTATTTATTAAAATGTACCATTTATTTAGAATAGAATTTAAACGTATGACTCTACATCCAATAAATGTCTTCAGAATAACACAAAAAGAATAGATGTGTTCTAAGAATGCACTAAGTTCTTGTATCATCGCACACAAATTGTTATACGACTATAAAAATATTGCACAAACTTTGGTAGAATCTATTTATGGAATTTTTTGAACGACGTTATGTTAAAGACATAAAAACTATTTTTGTTACAATTAACATTTAAATAGTATTGTTTTATTTAAGTACAGAACATGAGGACGCCTCGAGCTGTTTTTAATGGAATGTGTCGGTCATAATTTGTTTCAGTAATTCGAGTCACCTTTTTCTTTGTTTGCATTTTACACTTGTAAAAGTGTATTATGCTAGTAAACATGCACTGCTTTTATAACAACAAAGAGAGGCATTAGATACTGTACGAGAGTCTTCGAAATAAATTAGTCAATGAATTTAAACATTGAAATGAACGTTTAAGCCGTCCAACCGTGTACCTGCTACACGGTTGGACTATTTAAATGTTTGTTTCAGAGTACAATGAAAATTATCATGATAGTTGGTCATATTTTTAAAAGCTTTAATTAACTTGCAATGTATGTATGTGGGTTCGGGTGAAATCTTAGAGCTCAATTTTGAAGTAGATATCGTCAACCGATTGAGCTGAAATTTTGTATACACGTTTACTTTGGATGACAATGCACGATAAAATATGTGACGTCATTCTAAATGTAATATGGCGGACCATGCTTTTATGATCATATAAATTGTGTACAATGAGGTTATGAGTTGATAGTTAAAATTTAAAAGACAAATTTTATTTTCTCCTTTTTAAAGCGTTTAAATAAAAGCTTTTTCTAAAAATATTTTTTTGCTTATAATTTATTATATATTACGATTCTTTAAAACTATTTTACTGTTCCTTTTTGTGGGTCTTCAAAATACTTTTATCTGATTTCTATAAGTTTGTCTAAACGTTTCTCTATAATTTAGATTTATTTTTTATACTACAAGACATAACATTGTCAAATATTATACTAAAGTGTATTCTCACGTAACTGCAGCATACCGAAACAAGAACTAAGTTCGCAGAATGTGAACAAAATGTATCACACTAATGTGACAGCGCACTGTAACGACTCTGGCATCGAGCAGTAAATATGTTTTAACATCTGATTGCCATTTTTCTTATATAAAACTGATATGTATATATGTTATATTTCACGATTGCGCATAAATAAAAAGTGGGGGTGAATATGGAGCTCGTGTTGCATCGTGTTTAGGGTACTTTTGAAACACATTTTTAAGAGTGCTACTTTATGAAAACTTCATAAATCAAAACTATATTAGTGAAAACTAGTGACTGTCCGCGACTTTGTTTGTATGAACTTTATGGACCTATAATTATTTTAGCAATCACGAAATACCAAGATACTCCGTTCCTGTAAAATAAACTCATTAACTAATAACGTATTATTGAAATAAATAATGTTATAGACATAAATAAATTATTACGCATAAAATAAACGTACATTCCGTTCCACAATTAATTATAATTAAATGCATTCTACATTATGCTGCGTTGAACTTCAGTGCTTAATATTACCTTTACAGTGAACTTAATTCGTAATGTACGTATCAAATACGAACTAACTATGCCAGTGTACACGCGCTCTTACACTCGCTACAATATTCAGTTCATTGTATGGCAATCTGTGACAGCTGGTACTTGTAGGGATGTCGCTTTTATTGCTAAGAATTATATTAAAATTTTACTCTTAATATTCGTCAACTATTTACAAGTTATTATATAAAAGTATGGCAACTAAATAATATTTCATTGTCTAAACGTGACGGTTGTAGATTCGAATCCGACTTTGAGGAATAAACTATTTAATATTTTCATATCCTTGGTCTAGTAACAAGACAAAGTGTAAACTCCGCAACTCGATACTTCCAGAATTCGTCAAAAAATGGGGATCGGAAGCTTTTTTAGGAAGGGAGTGTCGTAACACTAGTATTGTGGGCTCGCTGTTCCTATTCTGAAATGTGCGGGAAAACAACGGGAAACTAAAAACAAAATATAGTTCACAACCCTAACTGTAGACTTAGAAGCGCAAAATTTGCTTTAGATAATTTATGATTCCATATTATCAATGTTGCGAATGTGGATATTTGACTCTGGTGTAGCAACGTTGAGAGACGAGAATAAGAATAAATAAGTAGGTATATAATTATTTACTTGGTAGTGTCGATATTTTTAAGATTAAATTATGCTATTGAAATTAATTTACAGGTGAATTTTTCTTCTTTACTGTAGGTATAAGAGAGAAATTGTGGCTTATAGTTTTATTGACAATTAAAATAGTCCGACCTAAAAAGTTATGAATAGTACTATAAAAGAGCTGGTCTTTCAGAATCTTCAAACTGCGGGACTTTCTTGAATGATTGAAAATGATAAAAGCGCTAATTAGAATTATACTGGGTTTGTAAGTCTCTATAATTTAAACATGTCGACAATTTTATCTTTTCCCTTGATCCCGCCAGCCTGCCAACTCGCTTACGAGTATAGGCAGACGTTGTCGATCGCTGAAATCTGGAAGAGGAAGGTATCACAAGTTACAGTAATAAACTACAAAGAGTAGTAGAAAATAATTTGTAGGCTATTAAATTTATATTTATGTATTTATCTTACTTATTTTAAAAGTAATATCTTACTCAAAAGTAAAATTTTTGGAATATAATGTGTCAGGGGAGTGCTCTGCATCCGCAATGAGGACAACAATGTGTCACCCGGATATTACCTGTCAAGTGCCGCGCGTCCACCGACAGCCACTGGGACCACCGCTAGTGACGGTGTACTTTACCATAACTTTAAATAGCTTTTACTTCGACGTACATAAATCACTCTTTTTTATCTTTATATATAAAATCGAAAGGTCACTCACTCATCACGAAATCTCAGAAACTACATGTGCTAGAAATCTCAAATTTTGCATAGGAGTTACTTATAGGACGTAGGTGCTCGCTAAGACGGGAATTTGCAATATTCGACTTCTAAGGGGTTGTTTTTGGGGTTGAAAGTTTGTATGAAACTTCGTTACTACAAATGCTAGGAGTCTCAAATTTTGCATATACGTCACTGGGACGTAGCCATGGAGACAGAAATTAATAATAACATAGTTAACGCGGGTGAAACCGCGAGCGGGCCGCTAGTCTATATATATAAAATCGAAAGGTCACTCACTCATCACGAAATCTCAGAAACTACATGTGCTAGGAATCTCAAATTTTGCATAGGAGTTACTTATAGGACGTAGGTGCTCGCTAAGACGGGAATTTGCAATATTCGACTTCTAAGGGGTTGTTTTTGGGGTTGAAAGTTTGTATGAAACTTCGTTACTACAAATGCTAGGAGTCTCAAATTTTGCATATACGTCACTAGGACGTAGCCATGGAGACAGAAATTAATAATAACATAGTTAACGCGGGTGAAACCGCGAGCGGGCCGCTAGTCTATATATATAAAATCGAAAGGTCACTCACTCATCACGAAATCTCAGAAACTACATGTGCTAGGAATCTGAAATTTTGCATAGGAGTTATTTATAGGACGTAGGTGCTCGCTAAGACGGGAATTTGCAATATTCGATTTCTAAGGGGTAGTTTTTGGGGTCGAAAGTTTGTATGAAACTTCGTTACTACAAATGCTAGGAGTCTCAAATTTTGCATAGACGTCACTAGGACGTAGTCATGGAGACAGAAATTAATAATAACATAGTTCACGCGGATGAAACCGCGAGCGGGCCGCTAGTACAATATATAACGTAAAACATTTGTTTCACAATATAAGAACGATATATAATTTTTAAATATAAAGATAATAAAACAAGATCAGTTTCCAGTGTTTTATCAATTTATTTTTCGTCGTTCGTAAGTCCAATAAATCGTTCTCATGCCTACCAAAAACTGGAAACCTGCCGCGCCGCTACAAGCGGTAGCGAGAGGAATGCGAAATAAAAATACATAGCTGAAATTACTTTATAATTTATTTCATAGCGCAATTAAAAATTATTTAGTCTCTTCGTTTATTTAAAGCCCACTAAATGCATTGTTCATATGTTCTATTGCAGAACACCACTTCCATTTAGACGATGCGGCGTTAGATATTTCACAACAACATACTTTTTGTATGATATAAATATTTTAAATATAGCGCACGTCATTATGTTGCTCTTATAAGATTGTAATGTCGACCACAGACAACTATTTAAAAATGGACTAATTGTTAGCGATGCATATAAATATTTATAGGTGCTCTTGAAATCATTAATCACTAAAACTGATATTTTTACAAAGTTTGAAACTGTTAATCGGTTATTTAAAGTAAATTTGAACAATATTAATTTACGAATTAATTCGGAGCTAGTAAGAGCCAATATTGCAACAACCGGATAAAATTCAATAGTGCTATACGTTGGCTCTTTCTTCATTACTCTTCGTAAAGTGGACTGAGCTACTCACTTTACATTTTTAGCACTTTTCAAGCACTTTATATGCTGATAGCAGTATCTACCTAACGACGTACTCGAATAATGCACTTTATAGGTGTATTTGTAGTTCACGTTGCAAATAATCATCTCATTGCAAAAACAAAGACCGCTAAAAAAATATATGTTTCAAGTTCCACCTCATGTCTCGAGATCTTGAAAGTAAAAGCTGCATAAGATGAATTAACAATAGCAACCGATCATTAAGCGTTGCATAATTGAGACCTTTCTAGATAAAACTAACTTTGCCTTAGTATTTACAGTGAATTGAATGAAAAGACAGAATATACGAGGTGAAAGAAAAGTTCCTACTTCTGAAACTGCAAAAACCATAACTTTGTAATATAAATAATTTCATTCAACAAAATTTTTTTTGATTACAATTTTACCACTTAACACTAGAAGTGCCGAAGATTGATACCCCCCTTGAACCGCCGTCGTGACGAATTTGTCCCATTCTACTTATTATGTTGATTGTTGGTATAATACAAAAAAATATTATTAAAATAATTCGTAAAATATGTAGACTATATTTAATAATCAATTCTTATTTTTTAACAAACATAAAAGTACCAAAAAATAAAACACAAAGAAAGAATAAAATATTTCTAATACGTTCTAAGGTCGTGACAACTAACTGAATAACTCTTACAAAATTATAAGTTATTGAAATTAGTTAATATTATTAGTAGGCCAAGTAATGCATTAATATATTCTTCATCAGTGATACATCACAGATGATGATGACATTGCGTGGTGATGCCTCCAGAATTCGGCGGAAAATGCCAGCGGAGTGCATAGCACTAGGCTCCCAGGTTCCCTCTACCTACCCTACAATTACCCACATTTGGTATCAAGTGTTTTTCTGAAATTCAAGCCTAGCTCAGTCATCCTTTCATCTGATACCTCACTTGGACTAGCGGCAAAATTTAGTATTGACACCAATTTTACCCCACTTTTCAGGCTATTATTTTTTAAGATTTATACATAAATGTATAGTTTTCAGATTTTTTCCTGTACTAGTACTACATGTAGATGCTAGCTGCCAAATTTCATAATTCTAAGTTAACTGAAAGTACCTTATTAATTTGATTCCCTTTATAGTGTCGAAATACATGTTTTTTACTATATAAATAGTCATATCTTTTTTTAAGGGCGCTTTTTCAGGAAATCAAGGGACTGTAGATCGTCATATAGTTCATATTCATATACTCATATGAATATCAACTCGATTTCTCCAAGCAATCCTGAGATAAAGGCACAGACAGACGGATGGACAAAAAATGATCTTATAAGAGTTTTTTTTTCCTTAAAAGCTACAGAACCCTAAAAACTTAGCCATTGACTGCTAAACCTACTATTCAATTTTTTTCCGCCCCCGCATTGCCCTTTCCCCTCCACCTCGTCCCCAAGGCATGAAAATATGTCAAATTATACCCTCAAATTATAAAATAATAATGGCGGGACAAAAATGACCCAGCGGCAGTTCTAGGTAAATCTCATTTTTTTTCAAAAAGTATGACTGCTATAAAATTATTTATATTTTTAATTAAATAAAGGTGTAAAATTGGTAATAGTAAAAAAATTTCATCTACATAAATTAACAAATAAAAAAGTTATATACAATCAACCTTGCGTTTGGGTCAAAAATGGGACGGCGGCGCTTCTAGTGTTAACCTGATATTTTTTGTTTTTCTGTGAGGATAAATTAGTTAAGAGTACTATCTTTATTTTTTGATTAAAAATGTCATAATATTATATTTACTGTATACTCTACAAATGCACTAGCACCTAACTATAAGGCTATTATAAGGGTGTTTCTTTTCTTAAAATTACATCAATTCTACAGTGATCTATATGAGAATTGTCCGTATACCTAACGTCTTCTCTACGCGAAAATAAATGACATAAGTTTTGTTTAAATTAAGCAAATATTCATATTAAATTAAGGAGGAGGCCCGTGAAAGCTGTAAAAAGTAAAAGATTACAATAGTATACGTTAATTATTTATAAATAATCAAATATTAGATTGTTAGTTTCTTTATAACTACACTATACCAGGGTTAACTATTAATTCTAAACACACTAACTTCTATTTGCAACGTCCTGTCGACCTCGATACTATTATATAATGGAACATTGTAGTATGCAACAATAATAGTTAAGCTTTAATAAAATACAATGTCGACGTTTACAATCCCATAGGCCACAAGCAACACACAAGCCGTGACAAATTCAAATTGAATTCAGTAAATAGCGGAATAACTCATCAGCTCGGATATTCGCAAAGCTGTGCGCCAAATGTCATCATATACTTCCGGTTAAATTGCTTTATTCATTTTACCATAAATAACGCATCCAATCGGCTCTCGCATATTGGCTAGGATATAGTCATGGGCTATTTTTAATGTTCACAAATATACATAATTTTTTAACTAAATTTAGCGTATATCGACGATAACCATATAAATATGGGTTTCTAGCAAACGTGAATATTAACAATGAAAGTAGATTCATTTAATTTATATTTTCATTAATAATATGCTTTAGTAGTTCAGACAGTATCAGTGATCAAATATCTCATCTGTCCACGTCTCGGATGTATAGACATAATAAATATATAGCAGTGCCTCCTAAGTTAAAGTTAATAAAAGTAGTAGGGGTAGTAGGTAGAGTAAATACAATTTAAGTCTATCCGTATTGCGCTCTAACGATTGTAGAGAATTTTATTTGACTTGCTTTGTTCGCAATGTACAGGGCCACATGTTCAAGTTAGTGAGTACGAATACTGTCTTAGCTACATATTAGACTAATAATTTTGAAACTTTGAAGAGCTGTTAAACATTTTTGAAACATAATTACGTGTCCGTGACGTGCGTGTCAAAGTAACATAAAATAACTTACTAGAAAACAACAATTTACATCTATCCAAAGGTTGTCAAATAGAAATACGAAAATACGCCAAAATGTTCTCAGAAAAGGACGGTACGTCAGTGCTTTGCTTCGCTCTAAAATTTACGGGGACACTACTGTGTCCCCTGATATACAGTTACGTTGAATTACGAAAATTAAAGTTTAGTAAAATTCTTCTTACATCTTCTCACCGCGTTCCTCCCCAATTCAAAGCCTTATCAAAATCTATTGGATAATTTCACTTTAAAATTTGGCAAACAATGAGACGTTACAGTGCAAATGAAACTGAATATTGGTAAATTATGCAAACTTACAATATAACTGCATGCACCCGAAAATTTAAGCTTACTATATTAACATATAGTTGAACGGCGAATGCAACAGTCATGATCTACATGCATAACCTATTATGCATATTAAATAACATTTGAATTTATTTATAAGCAAAATGGCGCATAATTAAGTAGTCTTTATATATTGTATAGACATTATGTAGCAATCATTTTTATATTTTTTTCTGTACGACAAACTAAATAACACATTTCTTTTAAAAACGCGTATGACAATCAGCTAGAAGAAGAGCTATAGGTATATAAAATACATACGGTTACAGGTCTTGTACCTGTAACCGTCATTTTTAAAATTGTTACCTAAAATGTAACAGTAACATAGCAAGCCCATGCACGAGTATATCCATACAAACAAACAAACTTGAATGAAATATCCCCATAGCCCACTAAACTACTTTGGCTAGGAAGCACAGTACAACTGTGAAGCGTATTCAGTGTTCCGCCCCTATGTTTGCTCATACGTCACGAGTGCTAACAGTGCACTGCTGCCGGCCTGGCTGTGTACTTGCACGAACCGAATATTAACTACACAGAACATCTCATCACTGAACAACAGAGGCCATACTGCAGCAAACATATAGACTCATGAATTACCTATGCTTATAATATGTATGATATTATACCGTCATTTATTTTTTAAAATATTTTAAGAGATATAAATAAATGAAGTATGTAATATTATTATTAAAATTACACAAACATTGTTGCATAAATTGTCACCAATGTAATATATAACTGGTTGTACGCAATATTCTTATAATATTTGCTTGGTGTTTTTACTATTCACGAATTTACTATTCGAATTGTGATAAAATCCGCCGCAATCTAGAGACATTGCATGTTGAGTGGCGGGGAAATGAAAATATTAAATACTTCATTTCCTCGAGTGGGAATCGAACCCGCAGCCTGTCGCGTTTACAGTCTCACTCTTGTGCTCCTGCACTACGCGACCTCACATATTTCCTGGCCTCTGTATATTTTATACATATGTATTTTGTACGTATCCATTTCATTGGTTAATTGAATAGTTAGCTAGAATAAATAAACAACATTTAAAATTCCAAATTCTATTTACATCAAAAACAACAATGGAAATAATAACTAGTTGCATGCATTTGTAACCAACCATGAACTACTAAGTGGACGCACGTCACACAGGTTGACTCACGTGAGGCGACTCTCTATTGTGAGGGCAGATGCGAAATGGATGTCACAATATTTCAGTGCTATTTATTTAGGGTAAAAGATATATTCATTACGAGTAAAAAATATCAATAAGACGAAATATTGCATAAGAATTTCGTTGTCTCGGTAAAATCTTTCTACGTATATTTTATATAAGGAATATTAATATTTTTCAAATGTATAACTAAGAAAGTAAGGTGTCAAATTGTTTTGCAAAATAAATAAATAATCTCCCTCTATAGTACATATAACAAATCTAAAATAACAATTTTGAACAAGAAAATCTAATCTTAAGCACGTTATGTACTACGTCTCCTGCAGCGTTTCCTGAAAATAATAATTTCTCCACGGGGAAATCTTTTCTTTATCTATTTGAGACGTGGTCATAAATATTTTTTACTTACGCCTGTTTTCGATTCTCAAGGCACATCTGTCTTTGAAATTTCATCATGATAGGTTGTAAACTCTAGGGAAAAGAAGGAAGTTGGACGAACGGACTGAATGAGGAGTAAAGGGTTTCAGTTTTACGACCAGACATAGAACTAGAGAATTCGGTATAGTAAAAGGAAATTACTTTTTTCTGTAATTAGCTTTAAAATGTAATTTAACAATTTCATCCAACACATGATGTTTCTATATAAGTGGCAAACACGAGGAAAGTGTAAAAAGTGGTTGTCGGAGTTACTTTACCATTATGTTCTTACTGTCCCTACCGAGCAAAATGCATTGAAATGTATTAAGTAAATATTTTGGTCATAAAATAAACAAACAACAAAATTTTAATTAAGTTCATCTTCGAACTACTCGTATAAAAAATGTTCCGACAGTCGTATTTAACTAGTAATTACAAATAAATAACGTCATCCAATTTATTTTTCTGTATTAGTTGCAAAAATTAAATGACATAATAATTGCACATTTACGAGTATATACTTGAGGATGCAATCCTGCGATACGGTAACTCCAGTTATAAAGTTCGCTAGAGCCTTTTCCGAATTGCAGTCAGAGAACCATTTTGTATTAGGTCGTAGGTCGTTTATACACTAATCTGCTGCCAATTTTGGCTGTTACAGCGTTTTTGGGACAGTGATGACATGTATAACTGAGAACAGAAATTTAAGTTATTTGAGGCCAGTCGTGGCGTACAAGTGTGTGACTGTAAACACTGTGTGGTTGTGGGTTCGATCCCCACTCGAGGAAAAGAAATATTTGTTTAAATTTAAATTTTCATGTCTTCTAATTTATATTTTCGCAATTGATAATAGTTATTCAAGAAATTATATTATTTACTTCATTGTTCATAATACTGATTCTTTTCTAGCAGTGACTTGTTTTCAGACAACTACTTTGTTATAAGTATATATAGCTACATTGATTGTATAGTTTCTTACATAACCTTTGCCGTTAATTTCTTTATTTTTTAGAGAATTATTAGTAGTTGAACAGTAGTTGAGTAGTATGTCGCTTAATTTACTACAATTTCCTAAGCGAATGTTACTGACTACTACTAAAAAAATCAATTATTTTTACTCCTTTTTTAGAATTAAGTTTAAATCTATTATACCACAGTTGGCACTGCGTTGGCACTTGTAGCGTGAGCACCATTAACTCTGTTATCAGCAGTAATGCCATCTTAATCTACTTATAATTTTCTGTAGAAGTTTAACTGTAAACGATATCATTATTATATATTATTTTGTGACTTCATACACGATTAAATAGACACAATAAAATTTATTATAACATTAGCTTGTCACTTCTTAAAATAACTAATAATTGTTAATGGTATGGAGATTTTTTATGTGTATTAATCAACTCAATTTAAATAGAATTATAGCCTGAAATTTAATCAGCATAAGAGGCATCTGCTTATTATTATTTTTAATGGACTGCATTATGCGGAAATAAACAAAATATATTATATTATGCACGACAGCACTGTACCTAGTAAAATAAAAACAGAACAGCAGTGGGGGAATTTCAAAATAAATTACACGATAAAGTTTAAAAAACTCTCTCATGCTCGTTCGCTAGTTATTTCTACTGTAGTTGATGAACCATTTTCATCTCAAAGTATTTCGAATACGAGTAGCAAGGAAGCAACTTTCAAAATTAGCTGCGGTTGATCCGTATACTAACTTTGCCCTATTTCAATTCAATTTTAAAAAGTATTCGCTTGCAGTGATTTAGTTAAAAATTAAATGTCACCATATATGATAATTCTTAATTAGGTTTTTTTTAACTATTTACATAATGTACAGCTAATTACGACAGCAATCTATAGCAAATCCAAAAAATATATTAGCGTAGAATTCAAACTGTATTTGTATTTCCCCCTTATTTTTTAATATTGATATTGGAACCCATATATTGTCATTGGAAACCATACATTTTTAATATTTTAAATAGTAAGGTCATATTTCAGGATTAGTCGTGTAATGTGGCTATCAGACACTTACATATTACAATCAAAGGAATTTTAAAAGACTATCGCCTATTGATAAAGCCTTTTCCCTCGTAACTTCCTGACTTATATTTGGAGTATACAATATTGGACCACTTAATTTAATTATATCATCATTTTGTATCGTAGATTGCCATTACCTAATAAATACGTTGCAGATCAAACACAAAGGGTCAAGTTCTTACTGAATTGAGATGAAATTATCTTACGTGTTATTGTATGAGTAACGCTTCAAGTTGATGTACAACTTTTACCTTTCAGAACGTGAAAGGAATAATGTATAGTAGGTACAAAGAGTTTTAATGATAATATAATCCTTTTCTTACTGTCTCTTCCCTTCCTTTTCAACTATATTTTAGATATACTAAGCTGGTTGTTTATCATCATCATCATCTCATACTTTGTAGCCGTTACAAAGCCATTACAATAAAAATTAAATACTAGGCACATTTGCAGCAAAGTACCGAATCTAACGTATACAAGCGTAAATGGCTACTGTACTAAGTGTGGGACTATAAGAAAATATATTATGAAATTTTGATAGTCAGGCATAACAAAGTGCAGATAGATTATATTAATAATTTATTTACGAATATTAAAAAATATAAAGGTCTAATTATTTTTGTCTATTAAGCAAGAAGCTGGATCATTTTTCACCCGCTCATAATTTCAAAAGTTCTATATACGCTTAAATTTAAGTTTCAATTCTTATAATTGCTGAATATAGTGTTCATTTAAATTAAGCAAATTTGTAAATAACATAAACCGAAAGATAAAAAATGGTAAGCACCAACATTAAAGAGACATGTTTCAATATTGATACCCTTTTAATTTTCTGTAGTAACAAATAACGGTCGAAAAAAATATATTATTTTGTTGTTGAACAAATAGCTCCGATCGTTCAACGATTACGAGGCTGCAATATATTACGCGCCAGGAGTGAACTCGACACGTATTACTCATTAATACCAACAAAATTCTTTACTTTAAGCTTCTATATCTTAAATTCTACAGAAGTAAGTTGGAAGTGTTTAAGAATTAAAATAATATTGAGGGTAGCAAAAACCAGATTCACTAAATTAAGTAAACTTTAAAAAATAGATTTGACTATCGCTAATGAACACATATCATCAGCACATAGCAGCGGGCGCTTTCATCATACTTATTATAATAAATTCTATTAAATTAAATGTATGTAATAAATAATATAAACGATAAAAAATAAATTACGATATTGAAATATATAAATGATACATATTAAATAAAGTATAAATATAAAATATAATTTCTTACATCGACAGATTACCAATCACCGATTAGTCACACCGGCGTCGGGCCGCCCAGCACGCACTGCGATCATCAATTGTGTCCCTCACGCGCCTCGAGCCGTCCACGCTATCGGAGGACGAAGAACGTTAATAACAGCCTCCGTTACATAACAATCTTAATGATGAATAAGCGATTTAAGTAAAAAATGTAAACAATTACGACTATGAAGTATGCATAAAACTTTGAGAGATTTTTCATTCTATTTCAAAACAAACACTTAGTTCTGTTAACTGTATGGCCGTGATGGTTTATTACGGCGTTTACGAGAGGGGACAGGCAGTCAGACTAATGAACTTCTGTAGTTTCCCATGTAACTACTACCGCTCGTAAACCTGGGTAACTGGCTGGCAGCGATGGCCTTCCGTACCTACATATTGTTACGTATAATATAACTTCACTGCGGATGCCGAGATAAGATGCCTCGGCAGCTTATGCAGCAGTTATTCACTAATTAATTCTAGTCCTCTACTCGTATATGGGATACCTCAGCACTAATGTTGCAGTTTCGTCACTATAATCTCTGGCGCACGGCCAGCCTGTCTTAAGCAGTCATGAGCGTTAATTCTCAATGAGGCTAAGCCTATCATTCAAAGTTCTATTGCTTAGTAGTTACATCATAATCAAAGTAGGTAATGCTACTTATCGTACATATTAAAATACTTGCAATTAATCCTAAACCGTACAATCATTATTTTGATGCCATTGAGGAACAATAGGAAGGTAATCTAAGAAAAAGTATAAAGAAGAATTATAAAAATTACGATGTATGACAGTTTAGAAGACAAAGAAATAACAAATTTTTCCTAAGTAAGCTTTAATAAAATAAAAAAAATTCAGGTGAACCCACGCAGACGCCACTAGTGTCTTATATTTTTTAACAATAACGTATAATGAACCTTAATTACATTTCGAAGTGTTACACAGGGTTTTTTATAAGTCATAAAAAAATATCCGCCTATAATAAGAAATTCAAAGGTCGCATACTTAAATCGTGACAGTTGTATATCCTGATGTATATCGAAGCCACATATTATATAGATTGTCCTAATGTATTAGAAAGCTAAGTAACTCTTTTTCAATATATAACAAGACTTAGCTAAAATATTAAATCTCGTACATATTATTTTAGTAAGGTAGTAGCAGCCGACGCGACGTACTGAAAGTGTTCTAAGCACGTTAATAATCCTCGAGAATTCGAGATGCCTTACGATGTAACGGTTAATGTTCACGGCTCCGCTTCATCTTTCTTCTAACACGCTTACCTATCTTCTTGATATCAGTCCAAAATTGAAAAGCTTCTCACGTTTTTACATAAAGCAGCATACTTACACACTGCAGTGAAAATATAGAACGATATTACTAAGAGACACACACCACTTTGTACGAAATGCAGCTTTGTTTGTAAAAGCCAATTTCAAAAGTTGCTCATTTCGTTTGTGGAACGTACTTTTGATAGTTTCTCTTTGTAATATTTGCTACGTAATAGTGGAATATTTTAGTTATTTTCTAGTAATCTTCTTGTGTGGCTTTTAGTTTTCCAGGTAAAATAAAATTTACTCTTTAATTCAGTGTCTTTGGTGTATATAGTAATGTTTTACTAGTATATTATAATTTTTATTGAACAAGTTAATTCTAATATCATTTCTCTACTCGTAATTTTAGAACAGGTACATAAATTCACTATTTTCATTTATGCAGATTTGTAGAATGATAAAAGGGAAATATTTTTTTTATAATTTCACATTATAGATTTTTTATTGTTAGTGAGTGAGATAGTGTTATTAAGATTTGATTTTTTAAATATCTATATTTTTTTATTAATCGTCGTTGGAGGAAATTAAGATAGTGAAACTGAGTAACTCGAAATATATCTTGTTAAACTACAGAAGCAAACGTCAAAGCCCACAACTTTCACACTCAAAACTGTAACTGCCAATTGCGAACAAGAACAATTTTAGTTAACTTAATTTCTACTGATATTGGAAGCAATCAGGCGACACGCCTTTGTTCTAATGCAAAACATATTTCAGGTATGACTTCACCTCAATGTATTATCTTGTTAGTTCCTACGTCCAATATTCACGCATGATCTGTTTCTATGGAACAGTTCTCACCAGACGGTCGGCTGAACGATCCCGACCTACTCACGGTCGAAGAAACTTACTAAGCGCGCTGCTATTTACTTACTACTTGTTGTTGGGTCGTCATTGTGCTCCGAGCTTTACTTTGTTTGTATTCAGCCGACTATCAGCTTGTGTCACCCGAAAGTGAAACTAGAGGTATATTGCTCGTTGATCCTATTACGTATACCTGTGATTTATCCTCGTTCGCGGGAACTTATATATACCACATAATGTTAGAAGTGACTTTTACCTGTTTGTTATTTAAGAGGAAGTTATTAGCTAGTGGTATGTAAATATTTTTTTAGACAAAAACTTGGCTATAATTTAACGATAATTTTAAGCGGGCGACACGAGTACTTTCATATACTGTACTGTACTGTACTGTAGACTGTTTAGTGCCTAATACAAATGTTTGCTGTTGTGTGAAGATAGAATATGTTGTCGTATTTCAAGGTTACATCGCTCTGTAAAATCATTAACTAACAAACATCTCTGACAACAGCAGTTATTCGTGCTGTCTCTTCGAAAACTAGCACTTTACATACATTTTGATGATATTGTTTTTATTGGAATTAATGCGCTCATATTATGTTTAGTACCTGACTACACCTGTTTATAGGATTTTTTTAAATTAAAGAGGCATGACGCTGTACAGACAATTTAATAAAATTTCACAATTTTGAATTGCCGTGAATTTCTAATGACACATACAATTTAATTACGTAACAGATCGTACTGTTTTCTATGCAGGTGAACATAAATTAATTACTATAAGGATTTTTACCATTTTTAAAATAAGTCGTAGCGTATCCTTTTGTAGTTAATATTAAACCTTTGAAAGCTCAAAATTCAGTCCTGAGATTGCAAGAGGTTATCAGTGGGTCCTAATTTAATTCATTGTACCTACTCGTCTTGTCGACCCTTTCCCGACAAAGCGTAAACGACTCTATGCAAAAATCTTTAATTACGCATATTAATGTGGCTTGCTATAAAGCCGTTTGTTTTCTTACGTTTTTCGCTTATTAGCTATTTCATTTACATATAACAAGATAATTATGCGGTACCGTGGCCCATTATGTACAAAAATAAAAGAATGAGAAAAATGTTGCTTCTAAATCTTTTGTTTCCAATTTACTTGTAAGATAAATAGAAAAGATTAGAAAACAATATATGTTGGAAATAAGAGCCCGCCCAAGATATCTCATATTGCTGTAAAATATTATTAGGAAAAAATGTCTTAATTTGATTATTAGGTAATTATTGGCAAGAATAAGTAGGTAATAATTTTTTTAAAATGTTCGGAATCTAAAACAATATATGTAAATAATATACAAAACGAAAAAAATTGTTTAAAATGTTATACTTAAGATTATTTGAACAGTAAATAAATGGAAATAAAATGTATAAGATTGGCCTGTTTGCTCTCGGTGAGAAACTCTGAAACGCAATTGTTTTTATTTATTCTTTGTCTACGATTTATATTGGGGTGAAATACGTTAGGAAAAGAAACAATTTTTTCAGTTTTCTTTAGCTTGGTGGTAAAGGAAATTAAAGAAAAAAAATAGCTATGGCTAAATGGCTTAAACGAAATGAAATTGAGTCAAGTGTAAAAAAACTTAATATTGAGGCCTGTCTAGTGCAGGGGCACAAGCTTGCAACTGTATTCCCACTTGGGTAATGAAATGTGTGTTTTTTGTTTTATATAAAAAATAGACTATTTATTGTGTTTATATAAAACAATCTAATAAGATTAATATTTACCAAAGATATTACTTCCTTTATTGTGTCCTTATAACGGGCATAATGTCTGCCTTTTATGAAACAGTAAGCAAAAGCCACACAACCACACTTTGAGTTGTAAAAGAATCTACTTTTTAATATTATTTTGACCTGAAATTATTAGTCGAGAAGAACAAAAGTAACGGCGGACATATTATCTAAAATTACAAAATACATTGTTTTTAATTTCAGTGCAAACGAAAAGGCCCAGTAGCGACAGGAGATAAGAAAACAACACAGGCTTATCAGTTTCTAACTGCAGGCACGTACTTACAAAGCTGGTGAATTACTTTACGAGAGCCGACTTGGCTTAGGCTTATCTGTCAACAAGATACCTTTCTGTAGGTGCCCACCTACAGAAAGGTAACTGGAAACAAGGCGTGAGATGGTTTCCGAGCGCGCGCTGAAAAATTCGCGATAGTGCCTACAAAGGTTTATCTGCTCTGTTGCGTGGTATTTTGGACAGGGATATTGTAAATATTGTACTTTAATAAAACAAGAGATACATTTTAATTTTATATGACATATGATTAATAATAATTATTTCATACTAATGAGAATACCTATATTATATATGAAGACATTTATTTAGCCTATTTTTTTTAATCGTTTGAAGAGTTCTATTTATGTTTAAGAGCTTTCATTTAAAAAAAAATGGAGAAAACATGAAACAAAAACGTCGTGTAAGAACTTTCACTTCTATTCGTTTTAATTTCTGGCCTACTCCGCCTACATTTTTAATTGGCACGAGCAATTTTCGCGTTAGCCACAAAAATGTTTGAATTTTATTATAATATAGCGTAAGTTATTAAGTAAGGGTTTACAATAATGATATTAAGCAGAAAAGTAGTAGGCATTTTAATTATGTACTTTTGACATGATACATGATAAATAAATAATTTATTATTTTCATTTCATATTGTAATTAAAGTTTAGTTTAATATTTGCAATATTTTTTTGCAGAGACAAGTTATTTGACAAGAAAGATATCTGTTTCCTATAAGAAATTACAAAGAGATACGAAAAAAATCCAAAACAGAGCAAGATGTCCACGGCGGATAATACAGTG
The DNA here is from genome assembly GCF_056956725.1 of Heliconius melpomene rosina. NCBI lineage: Eukaryota > Metazoa > Arthropoda > Insecta > Lepidoptera > Nymphalidae > Heliconius > Heliconius melpomene. The sequence goes on from NC_140403.1 coordinate 12,608,161, forward strand.
AGTGACAAACGCCTCTTCCTCATTTCCGGTCACCCTTGAACCAAATAAATTGCAAGCAATTTTCAGGCTCGTTTACCGCGCCCCGGGATGCCGATGATGATACGCTTCCCAAGCTTCTTCACCTCAATTTGTGAACGTCTCATCTCATCATAGAAGATGTTGCGTGCCAAGTGTGTTGTTGTATAGTATTGGGAGCACAATCAAATAGTATATTTCATTTATTTAATCAATTATCTTTTAATCAATAAAAACTTTTAATCTTTGGGCCCATCGTTTTGACCTTTAGTCTAATTCTCGTACCTGTTTTTTCGAAAATGGCGCCTACGTTATTAGTTACAATATGACAGACTGAACGCGATATTATACGGTTCGTACGTTAATTATTATTAATTTACTTTTTTTTAGTTTCACACTGTACTCCTGGAACCTGGAACCTGGGAACCCAGTTAAAACACTTCGTTCCCATTCAGATACTTACGTTCTCCGCTTTTCGCTGAATTATGTAGGTGTTGTGTGGCGGAATTCAACTCCGCGCTTCTCCTCGTGACTCAGAAGAAATGAAAACATTAAATATTTAATTTCCTCATATACCCACAACCTGTCGCACTTACAGTCCCACGCTTGAGTGTCTGCATCATGACTAGCCTCTTTCATTAATTTCTAATAATTGAGTTGAATAGAAGATTGCTGACTTTACTCGTAGTCAGTTGGTTACGTGGCTTGTTTTCCTATCAGAGAATATACCCGTAGTACTCGTATTCGCCAACATGTGCCTCACGTATTCGCTGTACTCGAACAAATTTCTTGATATCATTATTTTGCCTGTATCCGAACAGCGGATCGAGTTTTATAATTTGCTTAGTTAGATATACTTAATTACATAAATACGCTTTACTTGAATTATTTAATTTTGTTCACAAAATGAATAACTGTAATGAAACATTTCTGTTTTCCTAATATGTATGTAGGTTTTTTTTGAAACCCCCCACTTAAGCATGTATCACCCCAACATACATGTTTAAGTGGGGGGTTTCACAAAAAACTGTATAATATGAAAAATATAATGCTTAATTTATTATTGTGAAATGAATAATAAAATAAATATGAGAAATAAAATAAATCTTAAAAAAATGGCGATTTGCTATATTGTCAAACTGCCTAAACTTATAAAAAATATTTGTTTGAAACGACAGCGTTTAAATTATTTTAAGCTTTTTTTGCTGTTTTACGTTTTGTTATTCCCTGATTATCTTGTATTTATATCTTTTGTAACATGTTTTTATAGGTGTAACTACATAATATATCAATAAACAATTACAGGTAAAAATATGAAAGAGAATGATGTAATATGTAAAAGCAATAGATTTCAAAAACGATTAATTACTGTTTCTTTTAAAATATACATACTTTGAAGCTGTAAAAAATTAATATCTTGCGTAAATAAATAAGTAAACACTAAATGAGTTCTAGTTTCGTTATGTTAATTTTCCGTAGACAGTCAAAGCTACTCTTAGAACAATATCTTCGTAAATTCGACGACATTCGCAAACTTATCTCGTATTCTCGTTAGCGGCTAGTGAGCCTGCGGAATACGTAAGCGTGCCATTCACTATTAAGCAGCTGGGACGTGACGGTTGATGAAAACATCCCGAAGGAACTGCGATTTATACACAATTAGCGACATAAAGTGGAGCGGATTTTCTGGAATAATATATAATTATATTAAGTAGGTTCGAACCCAGAGCGTTCGTGTTAAAGTCACACCCTAGTGCTTCTGCACCACGACGGTCTCTAATCTAACTGCATATTTAATTAACGTTAAATTCGATAAGAAAAATAAAAGAAAAGAACACGATACCAAAGTGAACTTCGTTACGTAATCATTATGACAATCAACATTCCAGGGCGTGGAAATGAAATTTTAGTCTAACAACCCTTCTACGTAAATAAAACATGAAAGTCGAAGGGAAGAATGAGCTGTCGTTTCTTAAAGCAAACGCTTAATTCCCTACTGAATTCGGTGGATATTTTTTTCATATATTTGCTAGTAAAGCTTTGCCAGACCTTTATTTACATAACAATAGGGGTAAAGTAAAGGGTCCTTGAAAAGTATTCTTGTCATGAATCAGAATCTTGTAGGGATTGTATCGGTCAATTTCACATCAGTTTATTTTGTGACGTTACATTTTGTGGTTAAGCTTTTTGTCCAAGGTCATTTATTAGGTGAATCATTAAGGACAAGGACTTCTCAGGTTATATCTGCGTCAACATGATATCGTACTCACAAATAATTATCATTAATGAATTAATGACATAACACAATTGTGTTTTTTCTTATATAACATTACTAGTGAACCCGAGCGCGGCTACGCCCGCTTGAACTATTCGAATATTTATTAAATATATTTATGAAATTATTTTCAGTTTTCAATAGAGAGATGCGTTAAGCAAGCACATTTTGGGTGACGTTTTCTAACAACAAACTTTCCAAATTGTTGCTTAGCAACGGCGGTTGTTATAAACATGGCGGAATAAATTGCATGTCAAATTAATTAGTATTTTAATACTTTAATATATAGTGAAAATATTACAAATATGAGAAAAAAAAGTATCCTATGTTCATCCCGAGACCCTCAAGTATCTGTATATGAGTATTTTATCACAATTAAATTAGCGGTTTGGCCCTGATTGCGTGAAAGACAGACAGACAGACAGACAGACAGACAGAGGATAAAGTTCTGAGCACAATCTTATACGAGTATAACTTTCTGTTGATTACAAGTTGGAAAAATTGCTCCGGTGTGAGATCACATGTACTTTGACTATGAAGGTTTTAAACGATATGTGATGTACAAAACCCAATATAATATTGTATATAGAGCGGACTCTTCATACAACTATATAAATGTTTTCATATAAATATTTCCCGAACAGAAATCAAATCCACGAATTAAAAGACGAGTTCTCAGCGTAATAATTATGCAAGAAAATATTTGTATTATAATATGAACTTATGATGTCGCCTGTACGTAAACTTTAGTTCTAGACCAACTCTATTCATTCAGTTTAATTTGCTGCATTCACAAGAATCGAATTTACAAATGAAATAAATTAATTCTAATTTTACAGAGTTAATTTAGACTGCAAGTTACTACAGCTTTTGTAGAGAATATAAATTGTAAACTTTTAGTCTCTCGTAGTTCGTTACTTAAACAAATTAAAATTTAGACAAATACTCTTAATGTTCGCGATGTATTAAAATTTTGTTAAAAAATATCGTTTTATCATGTTGAAGTAGAGACAAGGCGCGGTGTTGAGTACCGCCACTATACATTCATTGTTTTTAAATTCGGGGGACGTGGGTGGACAACTGAGTGCTTTAATACCAATTTTCTTTGTGTATCTACTCGACTATAAGGGATAAATTATTAAATACATTTTTGTTTATTATAAATAAATATTTCAACGGCAACATCATATAACAGACAAACTCAGAGTATTAATCTTAGTTGACATAATTATGGCTGTTGATGGTAATTTCACAATCGTCTGTCAACACTGTGACAGATTAAAATTACGAAGATGCCTCTCAAGTCCTCTCTTAGAACGTCATGGATAACAAAATTAAGAACTTTCCGAAAATCTATTTACATATTTATCATATATTAATTTATTTGAATAATTTCACAGATACTTAAAATTTTGATTTTTGATACGTTAAATATAAGTAAACAAAAAAGTTTATATGACTTATTTCTGACTTCTAAAGGTGGCTGGCTGTATTTAGAATCTTGGAGTATCTGCAACAATTTATTAAGTAATGAAGATTTAATAGATGCTCATTCAAATAAATAACGTTCCTATCGCACAATGAATCCTTTAATGAAAGTAAATTATTATCGTTTTAATCGCCATTGTTAATAGTGTAATACCTCCATTCCACCGACAGCCGCGCTACGCAATAACAATAAGAGCTTAATATTGTTTCTGTAAAATGCTACTTAAAATTATAAATGCGGCTTTATATTGTTATTATTGAATATTAATTTGGTATTTTTTATTATTGTTTAACTGATGCTTATTGTATGTGCTTATTTATATTATTTATGACTTCCCGGGTATATGAAACGCGCCGGTTTCTTTCGGATCATTAAAATGTACTAAATATATTTACTATATAAGATGGGTTCGTTTGAATCAGGTTCACGCTGGAGCCCGCACACGGTACAGGAGACAGAAGGGACTTAGTTTTAAGATACTCCGTTCCCCACTCTCCGCTGAACTCTGAAGGCAGGCAAAGCGCGTCTATCTCCACCTCAAAGGCCGGCAACGCACCTATAGCTCCTCTGGTGCTGCACGGGGTCGTGGGCGGCGGTGATCACCATCAGGTGACCCGAACGCTCGTTTGCCTTGTCCTTAGACCATAAAAAAAAAAAAGGTATTTGCGTGTTGAGTGGCGGAACTCAACGTCGCGCATTGCCTCGGTACCAGAGCGAAGAAATGAAAATATCAATTCTAAATAAATATCATATTTTGTCGAGTAGGGATCGAACCCACAACCAGTCGCGTTTACAGTGACACTTTGTGCCTCAGCGCCACGACTGGCTTATTTAATTAAGTTTTTCTTACTTACCAAAATAAATAAATCTTTTTGGGCCTGATTACATAATGATTCCTTTTACTTACATTTATTTCAAGTTAATTAATTTCACTTATAAATTCAATTATAGTTAACTAGAAATATCTAAGTATTTTACAACAATTTTCTACGTTTCATCAGAGTTTTCTATTGTAAATGCACAAATTTGCTTCTCGTAATCTCTGAAACATTAAATTCACGTATTGGACTAAAAGGTAATTTAATTCAGTGGCACTTAGCAAGGCAGTGTGGCTTTAACGTTGAGGAGTTCAGTTGAGAAATACGATATACATGTAATTTGTCTGAATGAAAAGCTTGCTTATGTTTTGAGTTTGTTTGTTGGCAGTGTTTTCTTGTTTTATATAAAATTTTCGCCTTATTTCATGTGAAAGGACATTTTAAGTAGGCACAAGTCTCTTAGGTAAATTCTATTTATTAAAACTAAAAAATTAAGTTAAAAGAAACGATGTAAGAAGACCAACTCAAACCCGACTACTAACAATCACGCTGTAAAAAGAATGAAACAAGAAAATATTCTCACCTGACATTTTTCAGAATTAATTCTAACAGGAGAAAGTGAAAGTAATATTTACAGCTTGCAATCACTAACATTGAATAAAACTTAAAGGCTTTTTTTTTAATTAATAAAATATGTATATAACATATTTTATTAATATACAGCGATATAGACACAAAAACCATTCTATCAGAATTCTTTAATAGAGAAATTTGGTGGCTTCTTTCAATACATTACCGTCGAAGTGTGATCATAAAATAAAAGAGCAGTAAAGCAGTATCTACGAGTAATAGAGCAGAGAGCTAATCCTGTTACATTGTTGGCTTTGTCAAACAATAATAGATCGATTTATCTTTTAAAAAGTTTAATATTTACGTATTATATATTTTTTGTTGCTTATTCTTGTATCCCGCGCTGCAGTGTAGGGGCACAGAGAACTTTTTTTTATAGAAAAAGGACAAAGCAAACGAGCGTAGTGCTAAGACACTCCGTTCCGCTGAATTCTGGACGCATTGCATGTTGAGTGGCGGAACTCAACATCTTACTATCAAACTCTTAGTAGCAGAGAGAAGAAACGAAAATGTTTATAAATTCATTCCTCCGAGTGGGAATCGAACCCCCAAACGCCGCATTACAGTTAAACGTTTATGTCCCTGCGGCACGGCGGCCGACTATAGCATCATAATAATATTTTTATTTTTATAGCGACAAGACGCGTCATTTTGTGACTACTTCCAACATATTATCGTCAAAGTGTGACCGTAAAACAAAAGAACAGTAAAACAGAATCTAATGGACGAATACGCTAATGCTATTAGGCTCGAGATATACTCGACTAGGCGACGAATAATGGGTTGCCTTATTTAATTTGAAACTAGACTCCGAAACTTTAATATCGTCGGGATCTAATGTACGAGTATGGACCCTTATGTTCAAGATCAACTTTTACGCAACATTTTTTTCTGCATCGCAGGGTAAGGAAACAGTGTTAGTGTTAAGACACTCCATTCCCAATTTCCACTCAATTTTTAGAGACATTACATATTATGTGTGGTGGAGTTCATCGCCGTATTTTATCTATAAAGCGGAGAAATGAAAAAAAATTAAAAATAATGAGTCCCTGAGCGGGAATTGAACCCACTATTATGTTTATTGTCAGACATTATCCTACTGCACCATGACAGTCTCTGATATCATCTATTATGCATATTTCTAAACACCAACAAAGACTTCTCTTGAATTAGTTATCTTGCAGCATACAACATTTAAGCGTTTGAATTCCAGACGCAATGAAAGTTAAGTCCACTGACACCCGTAACGAGACTCCCGGAGGACTTAGATCTTCCAAACTCCGGTTCAACAGCTTTGGGCAGTTTCCTTAACGAATTCAATTTCTTTTTGAGATATCTCTTGAGATCACTAATATTTATATACTTATAATAATATAGTATGGACATTATTTTAAATGCATAGGTTTTTCTAGCTTAATCTTAATGCTATTTTCAATCTTTACTCAGAAACTTAAGTGCTTAAAACTAACTTTGACTCGCTAAAAATTATTGACATTACCAAATTGTAACTTGCAGAATTCAATATTTCACAAACTACGTTTGCCCGCTGACGTCTCCTTCTATCCATTCCATTCCATTTTAATAATTCATCTCGTTTATCAGTAGGTATGTGAAATGCATATACCTACCTAAACAAAATTATAATTTATGTTTCCAAAGCTCTGAAATATAACCTCCCCCGTGATATATTACAAATATTGACAGTAACGAGCGTCACGTCCCCGTCACGTGATATACGCAATCGGTAAAAAAATCATAATGTGTGTGACATAAATCATTGAATATAATGACACACATGACGAACTCTATATGAACGGACCGACTTGCAATATTTGCGCGTGTTCATCGAGGGTTTAATATTAATTTTTAATACTTTGTTTCAATTTCATATAACTATTGCGATACTAGTACCTGTTAAATTTTAAATTTAATAATATGTATGTACTCGTATCTATGCTGTGCTAATAGAGCTGATAGAGCTCAACGGTTGTTAAAAATCGCAATGTGCAAATTAATTTTAACAAAATATTTATAAAATTGTTAAGTATTTGTTTATACAAAGAGTTAATATTAAAAAAAAAATCTGCGTGGCATTCTTATGTATGTATGTGAATTCTGTATTATTCGTAAAACAATGGAACTGCGTGAAAAAAATATAATATATTGTAAGACAGTATTGGAAAAATTAAATATATTAAGTATAAAGTTTTTATATTACCATTCGTAAATTATTAATCTTCATATACTGCACACTTTGCATTAGCTAATCCCAACATTAAAATACATACATATGTATAATTAGAACAAATTCATTCCCATCGTATTATATTCAACGTGATATATGGAGGTCATGATTGGCCCGCAAAGCTGAAATTTCCTCAGATTAGACGTCACCAGGCCTTTTCTTTAGGCCCGATCCTGTAAATTGCTCGCATTTATTTAAACTGTTGGAAACGACCGCTAATGTAGTTCTTGAAATACTTTTTGTAAATTTATAGGCCTCGAAAATGTATTATGGGTAATTCACTAGATTGAGGAAGATGACATAAAACTTTACTTAGAATAAGGTAAAGAAAATGAAATTAAAATGCCATTCAACGTAGATATAAAAGACGAAAGTAAAATAAAAAAAAAATATGAAGTTCTTAAGTAAACTAGCTATACTTTATATCCATAGCAAATACTTTACGAGACGTACACTCAAAATTCAATTTCACATCTACTCAAGAAAAGCACTCAGTTTCGTGTATAAAGCATAAATAATGTCAATGTTTTACTCGCTAGGTAAAGATACTTTTAATGGCTGTGGAACCTAAGTAAAATTAAAAATAAATGAACAGTGTCATCATTTATATGATTTTAAATCATATAACGGCGTTATCATCTCTGTATGAATAATTATGGACATACAACCATATGTTGACTGAACTGATTGAACTCGGGCGAAAGGAACGGCCGCTGGAGATGCTCTTGTAGTTTCACAAATAAATCACGTGCAAAATTACTTGTGAGATAATTTTCAACTCTGTAGTAATCTAGCTTTGACTCACAATATGATCGAAAAAAGTTCGTCTCTACAGAATGGTTTTTATATAAAATCTATTTAGATAAGCTACCTTATTCATGCTCTAGTAAATTTTATAGAGTCATTTCAAATACCGTATCTAAGCTTTTTTTAACAATAAGTTATCGATTTTGTAGGACAAAGCCGCATTTAAGTCGCCAGTTCTAGATGTACGCATTAATGCTACCATTGAAATTTGGCCCAATTATCTATTTTTTCTATGTATATACTTAGGCACTCCAATGTTCATAAATAATTTTCTTCCATTTACGTAGCGCATAATGAAAATTTTATTGGTAATCGGTTATCATCCTGACGAAGTATCTCATCTTGCGAAATTTGCTATTTTTCCTGGAAAATTCTCTTTAAGTGAAAACTGCTACGGAATGCTGTTACTGTCTTGAACTAAAGTCACGTACTAAAGACATGAGTGGCAAAGGAACGGTTACCGTGAGAGTCAGAGGTCGACGTTGCTTAAAAGTACTTGCGAAATATTTATTACTTAGTAAATGTGTTTTTTTTATAGACCGTATATAATATATATTTAACTTTTAAATATTTGATAATTTTTTGTTATTTTAAAGATGTATAACATCGATAAATTCATCATATCACATATTTATATGTGTGTTTATAGTAAATTCATTGAATGTATTAAGTGTAAAAATGTTTATATGTATTTAAAGTGCGAAATGTACGGTACATTTCGCACTTTAAATACATATTTTTCATTTCACATATTTTGTATAATATTTGGTTAATACGTAAAACCCTTTAAAAACTATATTCTTAACTTAACTCTATTCTCCACATTCTGCCCAGACCAGTGACACTGAACAATAAACTTCCTACTTTTTCTAATCAGATCAGGTGAATATATATTTTTTAAATATTAATATCCCGTCGAGTATTAAATTATCGAGTAAAAAGCCATTGAATCTATACTAATATAATAAAGCGGAAGAATTTGTTTGTTTGTTTGTTTGTTTGAACGCTAAGATCTCTGGATCTACTGGATCGATTTACTTTGTTTTTGTTTTGTATGAAAGCTGCATTCTTCAGAAGTGCTATAGGCTATATAACATTACATTACACATATACCTATACTAATAAATTAAAATACTTTCTAATTTGACATGCAATTTATTCTGCCATGTTAATAACAACCGTCGTCGCTACGCGACCGCGTTCGTTACCGCGTCATTTTGATATTCATCCTTATGAAAATAAATATAATAGTCACTTTTAGCATTTCATCTAGATTGAAATTATATTTCTATAGAAATTATATTCTTATATTTCAAGCAGGCGTAGCCGCGTCCGGGTCCGCTAGTTCTTAATATAAGCAAAGTATAATTAAATTAAATTCATTTAGATATTATGTCATCTAACTTTACGAGTAAAATATTTACTTTAGTTGTTAAATTCATTTAGTGATTGATATCAAATGTGAAAACAATAATAAGAAGGTTTTCTACCTTGAGAAATACTCGTAGTTACCAGTAGGTCTTTCATCTTCAGGATCGATCCCAATAAAATGTAACTTTCCATCTTGTTGACATTGCACTTTTAGTTTAAATGGGTCAAACTGAAGAGTGGATAAGTAATGGTCAGCGGCTCCTCCTCTATCGTGTACCTGGACACTCGGACGAGACGCTCGAGCTTTCTACCGATAGGTATTAGATTTTTTTATCCTTTTCCTTTTTATATGTAAGCCATTGAACAAGTTTAATTATTTGAAACACTTTTGTTAATCTGAGGCCGTCGTAGCGCAGCGGCATAAGGGTGTGACTGCAACGCGACGGTTGTGAGTTCGACCCCCACTCGACGACATGAAATATTTAATATTTCCATCTTTTCGCTCTAGCAATGAGGCAAACCGAGGCATTGAATTCCGCCACTCAACATACAATGCCTCCAGAATTCGGTGGAGAGTGGACAACGCAAGTTTCCTAATGGCAACGGAGTTGCTTAACACTAGGTCCCCAGGTTCCTTACCCTGCTACGTGTGGGATACAGCGAAGTGCGTGTTATAAATGAAGCTAAAAAAATTAGTTACTAGAAAACTAAATAAGCTTCAATGTATAATATTTTTCAAATAAATGAATTGGTTTAGTAAACTTTTAACAAAAAAATTTCGAAAATCTATATAGTTGTAAACAAACCGAGTATTGTGTAAAGTTTCAAACAAGAGCTTTTCCTCTTCATTATCTTATACTTATTTAGTTTGCTTATTAGTTTGCTTACTACTACTTGCGCAATAGCTTTGAAACAAGAAATAATTGTGTTTTCATTGTTTAAAATTATTTTCTGGTCATAAAATAAATATATTTTTTTAAATAAATTATTATAATTAAATAGTGCGTGTAGGTAAAGCACAAAAATAAATATTTAATAATATTTTAACGTCCTCAATTAGCTCAAAATGATTTTCTATTCATCCACCACAGTAACAATTTAATATTTTTCCGCAAACCCCCCACAGTCGTGCCTACTTACTTACTTATTTACTAGTACTTTGTAACTACTATAATAATTATAAGTATTTCATGAATTTCATATTCAAAATTACTTATTATTGTAAATTTGTGTTTAAAATAAGATATAGGACTTAAATAATTATTAAATGTGTACAAAGATAATTATTATACTAAACAAATAGTTATCAAAAAAGCTGATTAAAGATTGAGTTTTTTCTATATGAATAGAAATTACATCCGTAATATATATGCATAAAGTAAACCACTCGGATTTACCACTAAAATCTCTAAAAACATACTGAATACGTAATGAAAATAACAAATATGTAAAAATAAAAAGAAAAATAAAAAATTGTTTAAGCTATACGCAAACATAATAGTGATGAATAGGGGGCAAGGCTCGCGTTGATATGGACCCTAGTTAAACCTGATGAATCCTTCTAGAGGATTAGCCTTTACTATATGAGTACAACTTCACAAGCGTCCTCGCTGCTGACAAATATACCACTAAGACCGATTCCTCACGTTGGTACTGCGTGCGAAAATATAAAATTTTGAAATATATCTTATGCTTATTTATAAATATACGAAAAAAATAAAAATATTAAATGAAAATATTAAATTTCCTCAAATGGGAATCGTACCCACAGCCAGTCGTATTCACAGTCACACGCTTGTGCCCGAGCCCCACGACTGGCCTCAATTCATTGTAAAGAAGAAGACTCATTATTGTTTATGAACACGTAACCAAACTATAATATTTTTTTTGTTGTAATAAAAGTTTTTGAAATAACAAAAAATAATGTTATTTATTTTATTGAAACTATTACAAGAAATAAATCGCGACGAATGAGGACACGACATAGGGCGGGGTCTAAATCTCTCAATTTATTCGCGGTCGTCTCAGTGATACGAAGAGGTACAACAGTGTTCCTTTATACCTCATAACTCAGACTTCTCTACCCTGCCCCTCCCGCGAGCCTTCAACACATAACACCTACGCTAAGTAATAAGTATATTTCTAATATAAATGGTAATGTGACTATTTTTAACGACTTACCGTCATCGTATGAGGCCAAATAAAAAATAAATAAAAAGAAGCCAAATAAGAATATGATTCACAGTGAATTCTGTATAATAGTATACAGGATTTTATTTATTTTATAACAACGACTATCTAGAAATAAGAATGTATTTTTTACTATCATACTACTTATCTAATGGTTACTCTAATTACAAGAATATGAGATTGTGTATTTTAAAACATATTTTATTATGAAAAATAAATATATATAAAACGTGTTAAAACTCATTAACACTGACAAATTCCTTTCCTACATAAATTATCACCATCAAAAAATTGACTGACTGACTCAATAATATAAAAATAAGAGTAATGGGCTTAACGACACATTACCGCAACTCTAGTCTCCCTAGGGGAGTCGAATGATCTAATTTGCCGATACTTCTGCTCCCTATACGAATGAAAAACAAGGAGTAGCTTGATGTTTGCTTCTAAACTAGAATAACATAATTGCCTCACAAATTGCTATGTTTATTTAAAAATATGTGTTATACTTTTTTAAGCTTTTTCTATTAGTTATTTCTATATTTATATATTTTTTTATGAAAGTTAAAGTAAGTTACTATATTTAGAGAAAAAGTTAGTATTATACTAAATCCATAGTAATTCCATCCATCAATAGTATATTGAGTATAAAAATTTCCTAAGTAAGCAATTATTCTTAGATCCAGTTTGTCTTATGTCAGTTAATTCCAAGGTATAAAGTGGGATTCAAAGTTTAAGTAACTTTAGCACATGGGTCGATTAAGTGGGATTTTTATGAGCATCCTTATCAGTAACGGCTGCGATAATACTGCCTCAAAGCGCACCTAAGAAGGTATACGAGGTAAAAAATGTCTAATATTGGCGGACGATATCTACGGAGATTCTTCTTTAACACATATTGAAAACGACGCAGTACTTTTAAACTGCCTCGATATCATTTAAAAGCTTTAAACTACACGCTTTTTGGAAAGACAGAAGTTGGGTGGTATTTATTTACTATCTTTCTAGATTATGAAAATATTTTTTTTTTAAATTATAACAAATCTACTTAGATTTGCTAAGTACGTTTAAGTAACAAAGTATTTATATTATAATAATATAAATTCTTAGGCATAAAGAATATTAGTGCGACAGAATTTAAAAAAATATTAGTCACAATTTTTTATTTGCACAATTTACAAATTTAAAAATTATAAAAAGAAAACCTTTCAGGTTAAAATACCGTCATAGACATAATAAAAGATCGTCATGTACAGTGATAATATATGTACCTATGTGCTACGAACAGTGATAAGGGTGCGGGTGACCCTGATTAATTCCTGTCAGGGATGAGCCCTTACAATATGAGCAAAATCTCTTAAACTACGTCTTCTCCGACGTACCCTTCTTAAATATCTTGTTATTCAGTAGTAAATCCTTCGTCCTCGTTTTTATACGGCGTTAAATACCCCACTATCATGGCGGAGTAGGTTACTTTAGGCGGCAGTTATAAAACATAGATATTGTATTAATAAGGCCTGATTATACTACTCAGCGGGCTAAATTCAATATTTACAATCGACGATACATTATGAATGCAGAAAACAAATATATATATTCTAAAAAACGTATAAATGTTTTACGTTATAATTTACTACGGCTATAAAAACCGTAGACACATTTCGGAATGATTTTCTTTCGTCTCTCGGGATCAGCCTGGAAATTTATTTACAGAACGGGAATTTTGATCTCAGCCTCCCATAAAAAAACAAGAAAATTCTACGGCGTTTGAGCTTACGAACGCGATACGAATTATTGCTATAAAATCTCACTCAAACATGAAATAATTTGTGATAAAACCTACCAAATCCGAAACGTTATGTACGAGTATATCTAGATATTTCGGAAAAAATATTTTTACATATATCTATTCATGTTTAGTGCACTCTGTTCTCACTAAAATAGTACAATAAAATATCAATAATATGTTGTATTGGCAACCATCGTTCATGATTAAATTCATCATATCTCAATAGATGTAAGGTTATACAATTATAACATTTGAGAACTAGCGCTCAGAGTGTTTGCTGCAGTGTCGACTTATGTTAATGTTGTCCGTACTGTTTAAATGTATTATTAGTCAACAGAAATGATCGAAAAAGGAGAGATTCAGACGACCGTAAACGACAGCTTTAGTCTCAGAGACACCGCAATGAATGCTTTGTCATTTGTCTCGGACGTCAACAAACCGCGACAAGTATTTACAACTCTGATAGCATCACAAGGTACACACAGTCTGTCCAAATCGACCGTCAATCAGTGCTTTTGGTTTCGATCAATTTTACGAAAGTACAACTTTATACATTACATTTTTATCTCTTAAATAATTTTGCTTTTGTTCGTAGAATATGATGATCTTTGAAAAATTATAATAATTATTATTGAATGGTTATTATTTATAAGTCATCTAAACTTTTAAACTAATTTAGTATGTACAATACCTAAGTTATGATAATATATTAAATCTACTCTCTAAGGCATACTGAAAGTGGTGTACAAAATTTATATAAAATGATCAAAACTTTCAGTCACATTGAAACAGTTTTCCAAATTGCACGTAATGGGCAGAGCTAACTAAAGAGGAATGTACTAATTACCGGACGGTGCTCTAATGACTTTCATAAATTATTGTTTTAGACTTCAATTAAACATACAACTATTTTATTACAATTTCACATGCTATACAAATAACTAAGACATAAGTGTTATAATTGCTTTGTAAATTATTAACATCCAAATCTATGGAATTGTGTACTGGGATCGACTTCGTCACTTAACAGTACATATTGCATAAAAAATGTTATGATAATGATGATTTTTTATAATATGTCCATTATAAATTATACCATTATATTGTCCATTATAAAATAACTCAATACTGACCTGGTTTCTCATTAATAAATTTTAGTAAATACGTATATTTCTAATCATGGATTGTCAACCGCATCTTAAATTTTCTAATTAAACCGTAAAATCTTCTAAAAAAAAAAAAAACTATATATAATATACGATACTCTTCATATAAATTGAATTATATTAACTTCAATAGAATATTTCTTTTTTAAAGAAATATGTGCATCTTACTGAATAATGTACGTAATTGTTAAATAAAAATAGCTTAATTGGCTAGACTTTTATATCATTACAGATATAATATACATTTTAGTTTAATATATCTTATTCACACAAGCAATCGTACATTCTATGAAAAGTAGATCGTATTGGATAAGTTTATAATCCAAAACAAAATGTTATATACAACTAACTACAATATAAGGCACATGACTAGGTAATCTACATTGAGGCACACCTCATTGACATTACAAAGAGAGCTGAACAGCGATATCCATTGTGTGCGACCAAAGGACTAATTACACTGTTCCCGTACTGCCTCTGGTATTCTTATTACATGTTCAAGATGCGATACTGAATGGGTTTCATATTTTTTTACCCTCACGCTCTATTAATACAACATGTCCTTAATCACGGCCTTACACAGTACAATCTTATTATTTAATATAATATGTAATTAAAAACATTCATTGTAATTTTTTGCGGTTCCTATTTTGTATGTACGTAGAACTTGAAGTTTTATTGATTCACAGTTCGGGCCTGACACAAAGCACACACATACTCTTAGCATGTGCTGTAGAAACTAATTAAACGAGGACTCTACTTGAAAGTCTATTATGTAAGTGAAACTTAAATTTGTTTATGCGAGAAACAACAACAAACGCTAACGATACTGCCTAGTGCCTTGAAATGTATATACTTTCGTATTTAATTGAAATTGCTTAATATTCGTTTTTGTTTTTGTTTTGTTTATTTTGTTTTTCGAATATTCGTTTTTGAAATGTTAAAGTTAGAGAAGTTATAATTTTTGTATGTTTAATCTCATTTTTATCTTGCTTGTTTTGTGATTTTCTTTTCGTAGATATTTCATTAAAACTCTCCCTTATCGTGGCAAAATTTTTTTTTTAAAAAGAAGCAAAATAATGTATACTGGTTACTTCTTTGAGCTATAAAAAACATAAATAATAAAATCATGCTATGAAAATTTTGGAAAAACACGACGTATACTATTCTATACATTGCTAAACGAAAAATATATATTATGCTATACATTGCTATGTTTAGGGAGATTTGGAATGTTACTGGTAGCTTTTAACATATAGTAAAAGTTATTTTAAATAACATGATTTTAAATAAAAATAACTATGTTGGTGGAACTAAAAATGTTTAATTAAAAAAATCAATCTCAAACAATTTTTTGTTACTAAATATTAATTCAGAGATCCTATTGCTTGCGGGGTACTCCAAAAAATACTTTCGATTTTTAACACAACCTATATGAACCTTATATTTTGTGCACATGGTACTTGCCTGACCAGCTATGCAGTAGGTACTTGCACATTTGATATTTGCGGCCAATGGTAATATTCGCTATACACAATTCTGTATATTTTATATTCATGTATAAAATGAAGAGAAAAATTGTAAAACATAAATTGTATTCAAACCTAGCGAACTGACTTAACACGGTCAATGTATTTGTAATAGCAATGCTAGGAATTATTAATACGGGCCCACATCCACTAACCCTCGCCGATAGATGTAGACGTATGCCTTCGTGTTTCCGCACGAACGAACCTTTGAAAGAAATTTACTTCATTGAATGGAATGGTTTATGAACTGTGGCTAACACATGTACAGACCCGATCGACCACTGGACATCAAATATTTAGGATGAAAGAGGGGGATTTGAAATGTAGTATTCTATAGTATTCATGTGTGTGTTGGTTGACCTGAAGTTCAAATGGATATAATTTTAAAATCTGTTTAAGCTATGTAATTTCAATATAATATGAAAATTGTAAATGTTATTGCTTCCATAGGCGGAATATGCCTCAATTGTATTTTTTAACTTATGATCCCAGAAAAGGTCTCATAAAAGATTGGCAAAATTTGGTATTAAAGTCGCGAATTCAAGTGAAGTATCAAATAAAAGGCTCTGCTAAGTCAAGCCTGAATTTTGGAAAAATCTCGAGACCTCCAATTTTTGTATGAATCCCTCGGTGGAAGAGCCCGAATTGCGCTTGTCTGATTTTTTGTAAATCAAGTACATTATCTGATTATAAATATAACTTTAGAAAAACTAATAATGATTTTGGGAAATAATCGCACAACAAATCAAACGTTTAAAATTTATGTAATTTTTTAATTGTATATTTTATGAACCATCCTTATAATACTCATAATTGAACATAAAAAGATTCTTATACGAATATAAATATTCTACGTTTAATTACCGTACTTCAGGTAAGATTAAACAAAGAAAACAAATATTTCTCATGTGAAATATAAATTATAACAGGTGTAATAACTCTTAGCGGAGTATAGCTACATCAAGACTACTCGAGTCTGTACAAATGTCATTAACTCACTTCACTGTGTGTTTAGCTCCTATGTATGAAATACGTGACTGTATTTACACGAAAGTAAGACAAAAGACGCGCGTACTATTTTTCATTGGGGTGAAATTTTCTCAAAGGAAAAATTTGGGCCGATATTGGGTAACTATACAGACGTAAGGATAAATTCGATAGTCGATCGGATTTTCTATTATACCTACGTTACGCTCACCTATTCCCCAATTTATTGGTTTCCCAGAATAAATGGATATTCGATTATTTTATGGTACTGTATTAAAGGATAGATACATATAAATAAAGGCAATTATTAAAATTGTGTATATTTGAATAAGATAATTAAAAACAACCTTAATAGACAAGTTATCAATAGCTTTAAAAAGAAAAATAAATCTATATGAAAAGTTCTTACAAAAGACTTGGTGGATACTTTAGGTGGAACTCGACAGTTATCATTATAAACCAGTATTCTACAGAGTGAAAGAAATGTGGGCAATTTGCGAGATCGTTAATTAGACAAAGAAAAGTGCTAACGACGCCCTTACACGCTGAAATTCGAGTTCACGATCGCAGATTGTAACTGTAGTTTATTAATAGATATAACAGTTACTAAACTTAACTAGGTACATCAAAAAATGTTACTATAATTAATAAGCATAAATTATTATGAGTAAAATACAAGTAGGTACATCACAAAAAATCATTGATTAATTTCTGTACAATAATATTTAACTTTCTATATTGTAACTTGCATAAAGTCAACATATTTCCTAAGTGTCATATATATTCTTTCTCATATCTATAAAAGATATGTCGAACATGTTGAGGCCATGTTTGTTTTAAGAAATGTAGACCTTCCGAGCCAACGTACGCTCATCGGGGCAAGTGTACTGTTAATACTTTGCCGACATACTCTTATGCGGTTGAAAAATTTAATATTACCTTTACAAAATCAATTTTCTCAGAAAGTGTTGAAGCAGGCTTACGCTCAGGAAAAGTGACGTATTGCGAAGGTAAGTTAAACTGTAATATGATATCGTAGCCGCGCCAAATTATAAAATGATACCACGGGATGGTTTACATTGTAAAATATTATATTTATTAATATTAAATATTAATTTATAAACTAGATTATGGAAACCTATAGTACATTGCTATTGGCATTAATTGATATTCAATAGCAAGTTCATTATAAGTCAGAAGAGAAAATACACAGAAATTATTTGACCTATTTGCGTTGAAATAATTAAAATGGATGAAAAAAGATATTGATATTTTATGTTTAAAAATATACAATGTTATTAAAATTTTCAAAGGTCTTTGAATTTCGTATTAAAGATGTTTTTATTATATTTCAATATAATCTAAGTAATAACCACCGCAACAGAGGTCGTATCTACGATTGTGTACGCAATCACTCGCTTAACATTAAATTGACAGCATATGAAAATATTTATTATAGACAGGTCATATGGTAGAGGCCGTCGGGGCGCAGCGGCACAAGGGTGCGACCCCCAATCGAGGAAGTGAAATATTTATTTATCTTTATATTTCCATTTCTTCGCTCTGGTGTCGAGGCAAAGCGCGGCGTTGAGTTCTGCCACTCAACACGCAATGCAGAAAGTGGGGAACGGAGTGTCTTAACACTAGGTTCCCTCTGCCTACCTTGCTGCAGCAGTAATATTTTATTACAATTACTTAACTTTCCCTAATATTAAGATAAGATACCACGATAAAATTATAACAGCCATTAAAACTCAACACATTCCTCTTGCAAAATCAAAACAGAAAATAATATAGGTACTTTAACCATTCTCAAGCAAATACATAATCCCAAAGGTTGTAATTTCTTGTTTGGCTCCTTGCTGTATTTTGTAATGTAAATTTTCGTAGTCGGCCGTAAGCTTGTCGAAATCTTTCCTTTTGTTCCGGATCAATGTGGGATAGGGAAAGATTTTGTATAGAGTGCCGCATACTTTCCTTTTTAACAAATCTGTTTGAATATTTAATGCAATATTAGGTAGGTCTGAAAATATCTTTATATTATAGCGCAATTTACGATTCAATTACAGCACAACATTGTTACTAATATCAGTGTTTAATATATTTTTACATGACAGTAACTTATAATATCATTTTAAATCCAATATGTAATTAATGGTACCTCATTATATTATAAGCAAGTAATAAATTGCCACATAAATTAAAGTAAATGCATAGTTGTTGAGTAAGTTAATCAACAAATATCTACTAAAATAATGACTTAAAAATATGAATATAAATAAAGTAAAAACATTTTTTATAAAGTATAATTTCTATTTATCTTGTACTCGTAGAAAAAATAATTTAAGTTTAATTCGACAAGATCTTTACTGCAATACAAAAATGTATACTGCAAAAAAGGCGAAACTTTCTACGTTAGAAATTGTAAATGGAATGGAAGTGCGCTTGCGAAATACGTTCTACTCCTATCACAGGTTCAGGAGTAACCATTTATATGTAACTTTCACGACGTTCCGGTGAAAAACTTAAAGGATTGTAGATTTTAAAACTAATGTGGATTTTTTTCATAGATTTGTATTAAATCATAGTGTATGTATATCATAGAGCTTACCTATATCATGTATCTACCTATACAAGACGAGGATTTTAGAAAAAAAATGCACAAGATATCTTTATATTTTATTAGAGAGGACACTGGAGCAACATATAGATCTTTATCCCAGAATTATAACAGGTTCGAGCTTTACGCGAAAAAATTGGGCGTTTACCGTCCAAATAGATATGACATAACCATACATTTTTGTATTAGAAAGACTATTTTTGCAACCAAAGTGATACAATCCCACAGGGCTTACAATATAATTTGTTTAGTGTATTACATCCTAAATAGACCTAAACAATAAAAAATCGTATACTTTAAGCGAATGAAACTGCAGACCGACATAGACCTACCTTAAAAGATTTTTATAGAGCTTTTTAAATAATTATCGTCCAAAACAAGACAGAGTGGGTGATTAATTTATCAATTATGAAGAGATCAAGACTAGTAAGACAATGGAATGGAACACAAGCATTTGATATGAACCCTCACCCAGCTGCTGCGGAAAATGAACCCTTCATGCGGAAATGAATAAGGAAAGAAATAAGATTAATAATTAAAGTACATCTCGCTAGTTTAAGCAAAACGAATCGTAATGAGATTATTAAAAGTTATTATAAGAGAATTTCTTATTCTTATGAGCTACGTAGAGTTACAATGCTGATTATATAATTTCAATACTTTTACACACTTATAGGATTAATCTCATATTCTTGAAGTTCTACACTCCTGTTAACATGAAAATAAAACATGTAATATATAAAATATATTTTATTGAAAATCCATGTGATTTCATCGAAATGTATAATTTCTATTGTAAATATTTCAATTAACGTTATTAAATGTTGCACTATTGAAGAAGATAGGTACATAGTTATTGTCTATTCAATAGAAAATGATTTAACAGCACATACTAGTTTTGTTATATTTTTACAAAAACAAGAAAAAAATGTTTGTGGTATATCATGAATATGTACAATAAATAAAAACATTTAAAATAGTTGTTTAGTCTCTCCCCCATACACAAGCAGACGGACATATCGGCGCGTCTTGATATAGCGGCATTGTTGAAGTAAATTGAACGTTATTATACGACTCCGGGCACTATAGTGGACTGTGAATTGAAAGGCACATTATATGATTAAAAATGATCTTTTTTATTATACAAACAGAATCAAATTAATATGTGTGTATTAACAAGTCTGTCTCGTCCGCTGTAATTAAGCAATTTAACCTACACATTGAATATCATAACGATTGCGTTACGGCAGCGAATGCTGCCGCGAAGACCTCGGTTGAACTTCGAGAACACAATATCGATGATTCTAGAGGAAGGTGCCCTGGAGAGCATGTAAGAAGAGGTTGATGACCCACCGTTCATATATTTTTGTACTTATATATACAAAATTTACAGACGGAGCCCTGGCAACGTCTCGAGCTAAGTGCCCCACAGCCTGGCGGGCTGCGCGCGTCCTGGCGCGTGTTGCGCGTGGCAGTGCCGGCGGCCGAGAGCGGGGCGCTGCGCGTGCGCTGCGAGGCGACCCTGCCTGTGGAGCCGCCCGTGGTGAGGGACGCGGCCGCCACCGTCACGGTGTACTCGCGGACGGAATTGTCGAAATATGTTTCTAATGGAGGTATGTAGTGATGAAGTTATATATAAACTAGCGACCCTCTTGCGGCTTCGCCCGCTTTTACTACTGGATTATTCATAATATGTATGTTTGCAAAGCACTTAAGATAATGTGAAAATTAATTAAATCCTAATGCAATCCGCATTTTCGTAGTTTCAATAAGGATTTTCCAATTGTTTTACACAGTAAGGATTTTTTAGTAGGCACCGTAATTTTAAATATATTTAAATGATTATTTTTAGATAGTTAAATTACTATTTTTAAACGGAAGAAATTATAAACAAAAACCTACCTACTAATAACTACTACAAAATAATGAAACCAAATATATCACGCTGAAATAATACATTCAACTCCAATTATCCAATACGTGCAAACGCATCTAAATCTTCGCTATAGAGGCTATCTATGCTATAGAGGCAGGCGGGATTTTTTTTTCGAGCTTGTGGTTAATGCTGAAGAGGGTATTCTGTCCCTGATGAAAAGCAAGCACGACGTGGCTGCCTGTGAGGAATATTAAATAGAATGCATCGGCCGGGAATCGAACCCGAGCCGCTCGCGTGGCGGGCGAGCATTCTACCACTGAACCACCGATGCGTGTAAGGCAGGCGAACGCGCTTGTATAAGCCGTTTCGTAGCAAGGATTCTTTGATATTGTAACAACTTCTAAAGTACTTTTTAAATTGAAAAACAGTAAAAGACAGTTTTGATCTACATTAAATGGCCAACGTAACTAATGTACTTATTTATATGCTGAGAGTAAGGCGTAAGTAAAACAGGACTCGATACAGCCGAGGTGTCAACGGCGTGATGTGTCATCAATTAAATGCGTTTTTCTGTAAAACTATTCGCAATTTCGAAATAGTGGAAAATGCAAATTTTATCTTCGTTTAACGTAGAAAATTAATAAAGTATTTTAAAGGATAAGGATTAATACCATCATGGAAAAATATGACTCACAATAAAAAATATATTGAAATTATTATTTTTAGACAGAAAAATGATCACTACACGTTATTCTTAAAAGATACGAATATGCCGTCGCGGACTTTTTTGTAGATCTTATTAAAAGGAAGAATACTGCACTACATAATTTTCATGTAGTACTTACCATTAAAGCAGCGCATGCGCGAAAGTGTCTCAACGGGTAGGACTTTATACATATTTATCGTATTTATGTTAATTTACATAAGAATGTACAAATAATAAACTATATATAAACCTTCTACGAAAAATACTCGACCTAATGGTGAAAACCGCATTAAAATCCGTTGAGTGGTTTAGAAGAAGAAGAGTTAGAAACAACAGACAGACACGAAAAGCGACTTTGTTTTATAAGATATAGGATAGGATGATCAATAATATGTTTATTATTAAGACATAATTATTTAGTCTGAAATGCAGAACATTGTTGGTACAAACAACCAAAATTGGCTTAACACTTTGGCTCTGCGTAGAGACGTCTCCTCTCTGTGCGATCTCTATCACATTTATCATGGTGAGTGTTCTGAGGAACTGTTTGACCTGACGCCTGCCGCCGAATTTCCTAACTGCACAATACGTCACAAACTTAAATATCATTCACACCACCTGAATACATGGCACTCCACTAATGGCGGTTTCGTAGAAATTTCCTTTCACGCGCCACCCGTGTTTTCAGGTCGGTACGGTACGGGTACCAACAAAAAGCGCGTCTATCTCCACCTCAAAGGCCGGCAACGCACCTGTTGCCCCAGCTCCTCTGGGGTTGCACGGGGTCGTGGGCGGCGGTGATCACCGCCAGGTGACCCGAACGCTCGTTTGCCTTGTCCTTTTTCCATAAAAAAAAAATACTCTGCAATATAACAACACACGCTTCAAGCGGCGGTTTAACATTTATGAGATATATAAATTTTGCTTACTTGTTTTGAATCGGAATACTTTAAAATATCTTGTTTACCCATAAACATGATGTATGTAGTCTGACGCAGTTCCACTGCGGCTTATGAATTAAGAATTAGGTCTTATGAATAATTTAATATTTATTATTATTTTGTTGCAGGTACATTCGTTGAAAACATAACCTTTACTATCATTCTGATCTGGACTTTTAGACAAATAGCAAAGCCTATGAGCTTATGACTCTTGGTTTAAATATATATTAAATGATATTAGAATAAGTGTAGATAAAAGAATGGCGTCAAACCAAAATAGTTCGAAAGAGTCCTAAAAATATTCGATATGGGAACCACACTGAGTGCAAAAAACACTTTTGTGTAAGGAATACTGTTAGAGATCGTAACTGAATTTTATTCAATGTATAGATAGATACATGAATAGATCAAAAATATAGTAGGTATAAAATTATTATTTTTTTGTAAATTTCAAAACGTCATCATCATTAAACAAATGAAATATTTTAAAAACATAGGTTTATAAATACTTTATTAGATAAATGATATGATAATGTAATTTAATATAATTAAATTGTAATTTAACTTTTACTCTCAAATTCTAGTCTTTATCCTGCATTTTAATTAACTGAAGATTACGTTGAATAAAGTGTTCAAAGAATTTACTTGCTTAGGTATGAGTTAAAGAAGTTTAAGCTTTCATTTTGTGAATTTAAATTATTTTATTTTCCTCAACTATATATACTATTATCATATATTTTTTTGATAAAATTCTAATTAATTAATGTCCGTAAAAGAAATGCACTAACGGAAGTAAATTCAATAAAAATACTAAAATATATATATTACGTAATACGTCATATATTTCTTTATTCAAATCTGTCGCCAGCTGCCGCCATAACAGTCGATCACACGATATGGCACAGGTCAGAGGAAATAGGTCATACTTTATCTAAAAGCTTCTAAAAGAACACTAAAAAATACTAGATTTACAAAAACTGAAATAATCTATATATATAAAATGACTTGTCCTCACTGACTGAGGTAAGACGCACGCACAGCCGTAACCGCTGTGCGTAGAAACGTGGAATTAGGTCAGATGTTTACTTTCGTAATCTGGACATCCACTAAGAAGGGATTTTGAAAAATTTTAACCCTAAAGGGGGGAAATAGGCGTTGAAAGTTTGTATGGAAAAAAAATTTAATTTAGATTTTTATAAAATTTGAAATTTAGACTCTTAAAGGTATTTAATTGAACACGGGTTTCATGGTTTTCTTGAATTCTCCCCCTAAGGGTGCAAATAAGGAGCTGAAAGTTTATATGGAAAAATCTTTAAATCGCCACCGACTCTTAAACCACCGACTCTTTTAGACTCTTAAAAATATTTCATTGAACACATGTTTCGTGGTTTATTAGAATTCACCCCTAAATAAGCTAGCGAAGCTGCGCGCGTCCGCTAATCATTAATACAATTGAATTTATTATGTTTTTTTAATATAATTTTTTATTTTTTTTTATGTCAATTATAAAGAAATGACATGTATAAAGGTGTGCGTACTGAATCATATTAAAATTGCAGCTTTCAGAAGACTTTTGTATAGTTTTCAATATTCCTTGAGTTATTGAGCAATTTGTATATTTCAAAACATTGTTTAATTATAATCTATACTTACCATGATCAGTAACGAAATATACAGATATGCTCCGAGACTATATAAGATTGTGTATTGTATTAAGTAAAAGTACATTTGGGCCTAATCTTCGAAAATGTTGTAGCCTATTAGTTCCTTTAAAAACGCATTCGAGCTCCACCCTGTATCCGCACACAGCAGGTGTAGGGTAGGCAGAGGGAACATAGTGTTAAGACACTCCGTTCAGGCGTTGAGAGCGTGAAGTTGATTTTTTAAAAAATTAATATTTCATTTTTTCGAGTGGGCATCGAACCCCAACCAGTCACGTTTAATAACGCTTTGTGCCCCTGCGCCCCGACTGGCCTCAAGTAAGAATTTCTCTAAATGTGTATAAATGTAGGCGTTAATCAATGGCTGTGTTTCACTTAAGATAATGTCAATTCTTTGCACAAAATCATCTTTTTATCTTTAACGTACAGTAAATCGATGTTTTATTTTATTCATCAAATTAAATGTGATGCGTAAATAAATTATTATATGAACGTGTTGTATTTTATTTAATCACGCCCTTACCCGCAATAATTTGTGTAAAATAGTAAAAGATAAATATTTACCCAAATATTGAAGAAGCCACGATGACCTCGATATAGAAATTAGCTCGACTCACGTTGAGAGGATAAATCAGGACAGCCAGGTGATTCAGAGTATACTAGGTACGTACATACTCGTGTTAGTGTTACACCAGACTACTTGCTCAAGGAAACTATCTAAATTTAACTGCACTGGACAATTGTGGTTTAATTATTTATCGAGGTAAGTTAATATAGCCGCTATGTATATACATTAGGTGTATAGTCTAATGAGCCTCCCTGTTGAATAATCTGTAGACATCGATTTTTCATTCATCGCCTATACTATATACATATTCAGGCGGGCTCTGTCGCCTTCGGTGACGTTCGGTAATAGATTGCTGCGAGATTGTCCCCCGA
Organism: Heliconius melpomene rosina; assembly: GCF_056956725.1. Taxonomy (NCBI): domain Eukaryota; kingdom Metazoa; phylum Arthropoda; class Insecta; order Lepidoptera; family Nymphalidae; genus Heliconius; species Heliconius melpomene. Next base: position 12,634,215 of record NC_140403.1, read on the forward strand.
GGCAAGTAAAATGGCAGATTAAACTTAGATAACATTCTTAATTAAAATATATTATGTGGTTTACAATTGTGTTGATAATTTCATGCCTAAGTGCTATAAAGTTAAGAAAAAGTAAAAATGTAAAACTATACTCTTTATGAAATTACCAGTAATTTGGTCGTCCATCGCCGTGTATCATATTATTTGTATATCTGATACAAATGACCCGCACTTCCCTCGGGACGTGCCAAGATGGCTAATTTAAAACTGAATACATTGTGGACATTAAATTTGTTGTTTTTATGAGAAGCCGCAACACGGTGCGACTGGCGTGCCTCCAGACTGGCGGATTGTCAACTATTTTTTTCACGTAATTTCTATTAAGGATTATTATTTATCTCTCATTCTTCGTTCCGTTTGCTTGGAAAATGGCAAGAACAATAAATTCATACTAAAATAATCACTCAGTTGATTAAAGTAAATTTATGTAATTTATGTAAATTTAAAAAATGTGATTATATTTCAGAACATTATTTAAGTAGGATTTTTTTATTTCTTTTTGTTTTTGCCTATTAGTTGCAATATTGAGCACAAATATATTACAAATACAATCACAAAGGAAATTCATCGAAAAGCATCTCAAGCGCTGTAATGATTGGAAATGTTTTCACAAAATCGCTGAAAAGAAGAAAAAATATAATTGGCTAAAATTGGGGTATTTCAGAATTTTTATTAAGATTATATTGTTAAGTCCACATTGCCTTATTCATTACCGTATTTATAAACCATTATAAATTTAGTACCGCGTCGTAACTTTTTTACTTTCTTATTGCGTAATTAAAAAGTACTTTTATACAATAATGAGCATAACATGAACATTGCTTTTGTATAATGAATTGCTCTGTTTATTTTTTATGCTTAATAAAAATATGAACGTTTGAATAAATAAAGATAGCTTTTTATTTATTTTACTCGTACATGTCATAGGTCGTTTAATTCATATTCAAAAGTGTAATTAAGAAATTTATAAAAATAGATTTTTAAAACCTTTTTTAAATAAAGTATATTCATGGAATGACAAAATACTGTTATCATTAAATGGCCTGGTTTCTGGTACAAAATATAATATATCATCGACATAAAATGCATGCATGCATATGTGCTAAAATATGATTTATTATTTATATATATCGTCTAATCAGATAGCAACAAACATAATTATTCCCTTGGACGTGATTTGTACACATTACAATGTAGGTACACATAATGGTGTCGACATTGTGTATCTCTACAATACGTTATAATTATCATTAATACGGATACGTATGCAAAAGTAACATTCTAAAAGTTTCTATTTAGTCGCGGACGAACCCTGCGCTCATTTTTTATGTAGATTGAAGAAAGTTTCATAATATCAGTGTGTGACACCAGAGGGCTGTAGAGCGCCCCTCGAGAGCCTTCTCTATATTAAATTTGGTTGTATTTTTCTTTAAGCTATTCTAATTTAAAAAATTCCATTGGGATCGTAGTGTCTCAGCGTGATATAAAATGACATGAACTTATCTTATGATAAACCTAAAAGAGAAATGTCAAAATTAAGTAATTAATATAAGCTCTTAGGGAGTTTCTGCTTTCGTTTGTTTTAACTCTAATGTAACTATAATATACCATATTTGAAAAGTATCGTTTAGTAAATTACGTCTTGTAGAGACTAAATGAGACAAGTTGTTCGAAGCAATTTCGACACAAACATAGTTAATAATATATAATTGTGGCGACCTGCGCGTGACGGTTAATTATAAGTTTCAGTTTCAGTGAAGCACGGCGCGGTCCTCGCAAGTAACGGCATCGCGGTATACTCGTAGTTCTGTTGTACATTGTTGCTCCTAGTTTAAGAGCTATTAGTTTGATTCAATTCAGGCAGCTTTTAATGATTATAATATTTCGAAATAAATTTCATATATTCCAATGTGGAGTAAATATTAATAATTATCTTATTAATAAAATATAATTCATTTTTTTTCACTTTGAAACCGGCATGGCATTGAGTTGCGCTACTCAACCTCTAGAATTAGGCGGAAAGTGGGGAGCGGAGTGTCTTAACACTATGCTCCCTCTGCCTACCTTACTACATGCAGGATCCAGTGACAACTAAGCATCTGCTATAAATTGTTTTAAAAGAAATATCATCGTCTTGTCCCATTCAAGTAGAAAAATAAAGAAAACCGCTGTAACACACTTAATAACTTTTTGCTAATACAATAACAAATCTTATTGTTACTGAACGTCATCTAAGGTGCCAATTTACGCCACCGTTGAAATGACAAATACTTCCCAACATTTATCATGTAAAGCGGGTCAAAAGTTCAAAGTAGGCTGTCAGGGCTGTCACGCCATTTAGATGTAAACAGGTTGACTTTACACAGTTTTAAGTACAATCAGTGAAATTAGACCAAAAAAATACTTCTACGTACTTTAAGATGAGTGGGTTAATGTTAAATTAGTCTCATAATATGTTAAAGACATAAGTTTACTATTATAGAATGATAATAAAAATTAGAATACCAAAAAATAAAAAAAATTGTATAAAAATTCGAAAATTAGAATAGATACAAAAACGTTTAATTAAAAGTAACTACTATGAAAAATATTCCAAATACTAAATAATTATGATATAAATTTTCAAAATTTAATTTTCTAAAAGTTCAAAGGCCTTCATTACAGCGGGTCACCGCGGACGCTCGTCTCATTTTTTATGTAAATAGCGTGCAAGAACTTTTATAATAGGCTTCCGGCGGTTATTGGTCTGCAAAATTACATATTTTATTATATATTAATTATGAATTGCACATTTTTTAAAAATAAAAAGTAAAATGAATAAAAAACGAACGTATAGTTTACAAGATTTCTTCCATAACCTTGAATCAATTAGAATTAATAAATCAAAGGTTACCTAAACAAAGACATTTTTAATTCTAAGCATGTTTATGACGCTTGTCACACTATTTATATGTACTATCAGTGGTGCGCGTTATAATTTAACGAAAGTTCGGTACAATGTTTGAATTTTAGTTATTAGGTAACTAAAATTCAAACGTAGGTTAGGTTGTAGTTATATGTGAGTTGCGCCACTCAACACGCAACGCCTCCAAAATTCGGCGGAAAGTGGGGACAGAGTGTCTTAACACTAGGTTCCCTCTGCCTTCCCTACTGTGTGCGGGATACAGCGTAAAGCTGAAGAAGAAGAAATATTGGTTTTTTTTTAATCTTTCAATCTTCATTATCTGAAGACGTACTGAATCTCTATGATAAAAAACATTGAAATAACCAGTTTCATTTAAAATTGTAAAATTAATATTTAATTTTAAAAGAAAGAAGTGTAGGGGAGAGCGGGGCTAAAAGTTACCGAGGTAAGTTGTTCCGATGGAAATAATTTCGCGGAGAAAAGTGATAGGAATATTTAGTAAACATATAGTGAAATGCAATGTGATAGCACACCCATGGCCAGCATATTGAACAATCCAGTGGCACCCGAAACCAATGGAATAGCACACGGGTGTCGTTGGTGCACGCTTGTAAATATTTTCGCATTTGATATTTTTGGTCTATCCCACAAATTTTAACGATTAGCCTCGAGTATGTTAGTGTTTTTTTTAACATATATTATCTACTATTTCGGAACCATATTTATAAATTATTTCTGTTTCCTAATCTAGTTTATATTTAATTTTTTTTCAACACGTGTTTTTGGGGCTAGATGTTTCCTTTTTTTGGGGCATGTTGTGACCTCGGAAAAACTTTCGTCAACTCATTTGTACCAATAATGGGATGTAAATATTGTAATTTTTCATACTAAAAAATATTGTAATTTAGTAACATGTGGACTTATGCTCGAAAATCAACTCGACATCAACTGTCATATGAATTGATGCAAAAAGCAGCGGACAAGCGGAAAAGCTAAAGCTATAAAATCTTTGTTTATTATTTTGGTTTAACAAAATCACAATAAGTTTTATTTTATGTAAAATTATCTTTTACTTTTTAGTTCGTTGTTTTTCGGTTCGGTTTTTTTTGTTCAAAATTAATTCTTTTTACGATTTTAAGTGATAAGTAACCTTAAAAGGATACTTCTTAAACGAGTGTTGGTTGTGGTGGTAGTGGTTGTTAACGTGTGGCATCTGTTGTGATATGTAAAACTTAACTCAATTAGGTATTATTTTTGGTATATTGACAAAAAAATACATAAAAAATATTCGGGCGCATTGGGAACCTCTCCCTTTTTTGACGTCGGTTGAAAATGAAAACATCTTTTTTGGGTTGCTTGAAAAGAAATGCAACGATGGGGAATCTTACTTCTGACAATAATTTTAACAAAGTTTTCCCTTGTAACTATTCCAGTATAATTAAAATTTACCAAAATAAAAACAATTTTTCTCAATTTTCACCGGATTTTATAATGGGAACCTAACCAAACTTTCACCAAACTATCCTTGAAGTGTATCCTTTCAAATAAGAAAAGAATCATTGGAATCGGTTGGCGTGATATTGAGTTATTCGTCATTTTGTCGCCCACGTACCAATACAAATTTAATACAAATGTGATTTTCTCATAGATACCATTGTCAAAAATAGACCAAAAAAAAATTTGGTTCCAACATGGGAAGCACTACCTTTCGAATAAAAAAATCATCAAAATCGGTTCACCTAATCAAAAGTTATAAAGTAACATACATAAAAAAGAAACAGTCGAATTGATAATCTCCTTTTCTTACAGAAGTCGGTTAAAAAAGATTTGCTTTTGCGCCTGGTGATTATTAATGATACTGTTGATTATTCCTTAAATAAACAGGCTTTGTTCGATTATTTATTTTTTATTTTGCAAATAATAGCTTTAAGAAATATGGTAACAATTTACCCCGGTCTGTTAACAACTTGCCGAAATTCGGGGTAAGTTGTTATTTTCCGACTTCAGTCATAAAAAAAATCATAATAAAAAAGTCTTACAAAGAATACCCCAAATTACTGTTTTAATTGCAAGTCTAGATATGTAAGTTGAATTTGATTATATTGTATAAATACTGAAATCAAATATTCGTAGCCATATTTTATGTTAAAAAAAAATCTTAACTTTTGGCCCCGCTCTCCCCTACTTTCATCTTACAGCTCTACAATGCCCGTGAACCATTTAAAAATCGTAACAAAAATATATAAAATTTTCAAGTAGCAACTGGGGTGAATTTAATTCCTGTTTCAAAATCAAAGCTTGATGGCAAAATATAGAGTTATTAAATATATCGTCGTTGAAGTTATAATGTAAAATATTTTATTTGTTGACAAGAAACAAAATGTACCAAATACACACTCATAATATAATTATGTATTTATCATAATATTGCAGACAAATTACTTCACTTCGTGTTTAAACGAGGAAATAAAATTACATAAAAGTTGTAATCATTGTTCAGAGCGATGATCAAACCTACGATCACGTCGTCCATGTTACTGTACTACTGAGCCATGATGGCCTCGTATACTAGGAACATATCTAAATTATAATAAGTTAATTACCTAATCTACAGTCTAATAAGTCTCCCAGTTGAATAATGTGACAACAGAAATCGAATTTTCATTCATCGCCCATACATATTCAATTCGTCGCCTTCGGTGACGCTCAGTAATAGATTGCCCCGAAGGAGACTCTCCACAGTAAATGTAGTATATGAATGCCGTACACAATAAAACGTACGAAACTAAGATATTTTGTTAGTTGTTATGTATGTTGCTAAACATTCTCGACTGCATCTAGTCGGTACTCGTATGAACGGTTATGTTCTCATAACACGTGAGCTCTAAGTTTACTGTACCTTTATATTACGTGCACTAAACCATAACATCAAGTTGTTCATGGAACTATCCAAGTCTTTATGAATATAACGAAATATTTCTTATTTAAAGTATTCATTTATATTTTGTTTTTTTATTTTAAATTATTTTGGAGTTAACTATTAGGACATAACGCTGTCTAATAATGAAAATATTATGTTCATCTAACGTAACATTTTTTAATTGTATTTCAATTGATTTAAACACACCCAAGTAAATTAGTTATTTCATTTAAAATAAAAAATGAAAAATATAACGAAAGAGCACAATATAAAAAGTCAATTACAGGAGATGGGCTCTCATACAAAGCACGGCTCGTCCGTGAAGTATAAAGTATTTGCATCCAAACGAGGGCGCAGCAACAATAACATGGAAATGCAGATGCCGCGCTAATAGCTAACGAGGCTCGGACACTTTCTACTGGAGTTCAACTTTCGAATTAGATATTGTTTTGCAAAATGTCCTGCAACAATTACGTAAACTCGATAGGAGATCTAATTTTAATCCTTATTTTTTTATTTATGTTAAATTTAGTCGTTACCCTCGGTGTAAATTTATACAAGTACCTATTTATGATGTTGCAACGAATACGAAACATCTACTTAATATATCTATCTACATACTCGAGAGACTTTGTGCTATGTTATATTCTGTACAAAAATAAATATTTGCTCGTATGTAATTATCAGTCTCATTTCTTGAAAATGCAATAAAAATAAAATAATAATATAACATATTATATCGTACTTACAAACTAGTCAGTTTCACCTCTAAACTACGAAAATACTGTTACTCATATTATTATTCTCCAAAGTTGTTGTATGCCACTATGACACTTATTTAATATGTCCAATAATCTCTAAATTGGCGTCGTACGTACACTACACTAGATTATAAACACCACTGTGTTATATATTTATAACGTAAATTACAGTAACCACGAAAATAAGCATTTTTAAATTTAAATTGCAAAAGGAATTGTATCCGTACTGCGCCTTTGCATTTAAATGAAATGAACGTTTTTGCATTCATTTTTCCGCTACAATCATTTTATTATTATGCCTCAGTTAATTCTCCTTTGAATTTGATCGTGAATTCGGTTTCTAACGTTGCAAAAATTTTGAATCGTTGTTATAGGTACAATTTCTATACTTTTTTTACATATCGTTGAACTTCATTTCATTAAATTATACATGTGTGTAAAGACAAGTTGACGAATATATTGTTACTATTATTTTAATAACAATATAAAATTATACGAACAAAGAAAATGCTTAGTTTAAATTTTGAGGTTCCACAGCTATTACGAGCTAAGTTTCATTTTATAGCTTTGTCTCGTCGCAACTTTATAAGGCGATCTCAGCGGTAGCTCCAGGGAGATCCCCCCGTGACCAACAAATAAACAAGTTGACACTAGCTAATACTAGGAAATAAAAGTAAATACGTTCGTATTATCCGAGTAAACCAAGGGTTATTAGAATATGTATATATAAGTTTATTTTGTCGATAACGTCATATAAATCGATGGACGCCGGTTCCACGCACTTACGAAAAATTGGCGTTAAAGTTTAAAAAGCTTTTAAAGAAATATTGGAGTTCGCTGTAACGCATATTCGCCCATTAAAATATTACCGGAACCTGGGAACCGTTTGAATAATATATGTTTGTACTGGAGAAATAAGTTAAGCTTCTTATCATCATAAATGAATAAGAGGAAGTTTATTTCTATTTAAAGGCTCGGTAAGCGCGTTGTCAGGATGCAAAGGGATCAACACATTTCATGTAATTAGTTGAGATTTAATATGCTGTTTGTTTAGGCTAAATTTAGCAGTAAAATTTGTATGATATCACTTTGCCATGGTGTTTTTGGCTGCCTGGGTGTATGGTTTCTAAGAGACAGTATATTTTTTTAGTTTCACGCTGTATTCCGCGCGTAGCAGGGTAAAAAGAGGGGATCTGGAAACCTAGTGTTAAGACACTTCGTTCCCATTAAAATACTCCCAATAAAAATATTGAAAACTCCCAATACTCCCAATAAAAATATTGAAAATGTATTTTTCTCAAATGGGAAACCGAACTCTGATAAACATTACCTTACGATAGACCTGCGTTGAATTGAATTGGTAATCGGAGTATTCATAAATCAAAACGAGATCGAAAAAATGATATATTTGCCGATAACATACGACACCCGTGAATACATGCACACCTCGTCTTGACATTTGAGGAAATTTATATGAGAGAGAATTCAACGGCACGTGTTATAGCTTGTTTTGTAATAAAAATATACGAGTATATTACTACGGTTACTTTTACGGTTATTTCACTTTGAATTGGAACGCCTTCATTATTCATATGAGTTGTGTAACTTTTACATGTACGAGTAGATATTTAAATAAAAACAAATAAAATACTGTTTCTAATTTTTTAATATTTAATTCCAGTGGCATTGACTGTAAAGTTTCAATATTAAAATGTAATGATGAGTGAAGTATTATGCATAATACATACATATAAATATCATGTATTAAATGCAACATTTTTGTTGGACCACATAGTGCTAGTAATAAATATTAAAGAATTGCAACAGTAGTGTATAAAATAAAGTTTTAAACTAGTTCTAACATTTTGACTCCATCATAAAGAAGTTGAACAGTGTGTGAACATGTGTACAAAGTATAAATATGTACTAAATTTCACTAATGTGATATAATTATATTTGAAATATAATTGTGGGAATACTTCACTTAATGACCAAATTGTCTCCCCGATCTATCATCTATACCCATACTATTAGAGAAGAGGCCACCGGGGCGCATTGGGACAGCGACCGAGTGTAAACGCGATATTTGTGGGTTCGATGTCCATTCGGGGAATAATAATTTGCAGTTGTCAGCTCTTGTAGACCAAGCGAAGTGTTGGCGCTGCACTGTCTGAGATTTAAGCAGAAAGCCGAGAATGGAGTGTCTTTCTACACATTTCTATAGTTATTAGTAATATACGCACTACTAAAATTCAATATAAAAAATGTCTATCTCGGTTATCTTCGTTCCTTTAATATTACATTACAACAATAGTTAAAAACCCAAAACTACCGAAATATACTATAACGTCGCGATCTACTTCCACGCTCGTTCCCCACAAACAATAATTCTCGTACCTCTTCCGGTCTATCACTTTTCGCTTACTTAGAACTAAAGTTTCCACTTCGAAGGAGCGAGTTGGCTCCGGCGGCATTTCCTTGCTAATTAACGAGCGAGTCTGCATTGTTGGGCGCATCTCGGTCTGTAGTAGGGTTGGTGTTCTTTCAATAAATAATCTATGATTAAGAGATTTTTTTGTACTCATAAATGTTATAAATTTAATAGTATAATTATTTTCTGGGTCTAGTTTCTATCTTAAATGCATAAATAATTTTCAATATGTAATAGGTATATTGCATTACAAAATATATTATATATTTTAATTATAATCATTATTTCTAGTCGGCAAGTAATTAATTGTCGCATATTTATGTCCTAGGAGCTTAAACTTATAAAAAACGAATTATGTTCACATAATTCTGAATGTTTCTCATACACGACCCTATATGGCTGTGAAATTAACTGCGAACTTACTTAAACTTGGTCGGAGAGACTCATTGACGGAGAATGTGCTCGCTTGCTTTACTTATTTAATTGAATATATCTCACATACCTTATGTATGATTTATATTAATTTTGTTCAGGTATCATTTGCCCAAAAGTTTGTAAGGGACACGAAAATGACTAAGCAAAACTTTTGGTATTTACTAAAAATATCACATGACTAAATAATATTTTTGCTAATTTAATTTTCATAAACTAGATACTTTCAGTGCAAATTTCACGTAATGCGGAGAACAGGGCATTTTAACACTAGATTCCCTCTGTCTACTCTGATATATGCAGCTAAAAAATATTATATTCAAATATGTTTGTTTAGTTCTGCGCGATCTGCCTCTGCAAACGAATCATCCCCTAACCGCGCTCTCATGTAAGCTCTGCTTGAAAATGATGTATTAGTATATTTTACAAATAATTTCTAGCCTATCGGTCTCGGAGCTAAACACTATAAATTCGATTGCAAAGAAAAATATTTATTGTATGGGTTTTAGGAAAGATTTTGTACTTGAATGTTAATTTATTTATATTTTCATAAATTTCGTTCGTCTAATTAAATAAAAATAAGGTTTATATTACTTTATTTATTTTTAATTTACCCTAAATCTCTAATGTTCATATACATTGTACATATACAAAGTAAACTTTGAAACTTGTATATCAAAATTACGTGCTCTATATAATATCACGTAATAGCAAGTTTTACAAATCTAATAAAACTAACAAACTCAAGTGCCTCATGTAACTTTCCCTTTAAAAATAATTTTCGATACAGAAACAATACATAGAGTGCTCGTCTCGAGCATCACTACTAGGGGATTAGGACAAAGAGAATAAACATCAAGCTGAAGTTTCTATAGATTTGCATTGCTACGACAAAGTGTAATAATAAAGAACGTAGCAATGACGTAGGCCTACGGCTACGCGCGGGCGTAGACGCAGGTGTAGGCAATTTGAATATCTCTTACGATTTCGGTGAAGCAGCTTTAACACTGTTTTATAAATTTTTTAATATATAGTAAGCTGTTGTTATGTTGCTTATATTTAAATTTTAAATAGTATGAGAAAACCATGGTTGCTTTACAAATCATGATTTAGTTGAATCGGAACTAAGTAACTGATAATAAGATAATTCTTATTTCGCTTCATGCGCAATAAATTTAACAGTATTTGAACCAGTGATTTTAAAATATTTGCCAAGTATCTAACTTTTTTAGGCTATTCATTCACATAGGTACCGTAACGCAATTGGTCGCGAGGGTGTAATTATGTCATCAATACTACAATGTATGTATACTTAATTATACACATACGCACTTTATTTTTAGAAATTCACTTATTTATTTTAAGTTATATACCAATTGTTTTTATATTATACAGTTTATATTAAACAGTATAACAGTGACATACTCGTATGTCACTGTTTGTATTCTTAGCCCTTAAAAGGCTTTATTTTATTACCTATATTATATTACTCTATTCTTTAAAAATAAAATAAGATTCGAAATGTTTCGAACAGTTGTAGTAATTCTGTAGCTCGTGTAAATAAGTCTTGAATAGTGGAATTTGATAAAAGGACAAGGATTCTAAGTGTCCGAATTAAATGTTACAAATGCTCTCAAGATCTTGGAACTATTGTGAAATTAAACTTGAATATTACTAAAATGTTAAATATTGAAATATTTTGTAAAATACTTTAGATTACTTAATTCTTAGTAAATATATATTTTATATAACCTTTCTAGACGATGATAGATATCGACTCTCATCTATTTTATTACTATGCGGCCTGGCATATCGAAACTAAAGAATAAAGAAAGTGGACTTTTAACGGAAAATGAGCAAACAAGTCCCAGGAATAAGACGGTGAACAATAAGAGACAAACACGACAGATGATAAATGGGAAGCATTTTTGACTAAGCTTCATATTTTGAAAAAAAAATCAATATTTAATAGAATAGAAATAAAAAAAACACTGTGCATACTCGAGAATTTTATTGTTTATTACAAACATGCAAAACAAAGGTAAACCTATAGAGAAAGATACACATTAGATACAACATTAATATACAATATATCACAAGTTTGAAAGCGAGCTCGTGCTTTGCATATTAATGGCTTTGCTCAGAATCAAGATTGTATTCTACATAAAATCACAAGACTTATCTTGCTTGGTACTAGCAATAAAGGACTGTTTATATTATGTAAGTATATATTTTTCGAAATGTATTAAATACACGTTTAGATGCTTCTATCATCATAGAATCTTCATATCAACTTGTTACGTAATATGTTCAGCATAGTGCCATTAAAGAAATAACAACTCCACTTCCCAGTTTTTGTGAATCAATCTACCAGTGAATGTGTCGTTGAAGAGCAAAAATAAAATTCGTTGAGGAAATGGACCATTTGCCGCCCTTTCCAGCTATTCAGTATTAGCAATTTGCTTTTCGGAGACTTCTTTTAAAATAGAATTGCGTTGGAAGAGATAAAAAGAAGAGATTGTATAATTAGCTCTATTTTTCAGTTGAATGTGGGTTTCGGTTCGTGGAATTATTTGAATATACTAGCTTGTTTTTTAGTTTACAAATGTTTTTATTATTATTATTATTTGAGAAATTTAGAAAAATGCATAAAATTTATCGAATAAATAAGCTGACGAATTCTAGTGCATACAGCCGTACAAAAAGTATACAGTCAAAAAATGTCAAATAATACGAGTGATTATTCATCTAAGCCGCAATTATAAATTAGCTAAAATATCAAATAGCACATTTATAATAATAATAATAATAAAGCCTTTTATTTACCATTGCCACAGCTACAAACTTAATGCTAATTTAATATAGCTTACTTTCTAATTTATTTATTTTATCTACAATATTACTAATAATATTTAAGTATATGTTATAAGGAGATATATATTTTTTTCTCATATTCTAATTTTACATTAGCGTTGATTAATTGTTTCTTTTACTAATTACTTTATAATACACACTCACACTAATTACTTGTTACTATTCATTTACTTAATATTTTTCTTTTTAGTTAACTTTTATTCTAATTTTATTTATAAAATATTTTATTTTCTTATTTAAAATTTTCTAAATTATTTATTAAATATAACTAATTTAGTAATATATTATCAGGCAAGGTCCCCATACTGGGTATTGGCCTCCTCCAAAGGTATGGCACTACATAGGTCTCTATGCAGTGCCGTTTGCTTTCAGTTGGTAACATTATTATGTTGCTATATCCTATCCTATATCTTATAAAACAAAGTCGCTTTTCGTGTCTGTCTGTTGTTTCTAACTCTTCTTCTTCTAAACCACCCAACGGATTTTGTTGCGGTTTTCACCATTAGGTCGAGTATTTTTCGTAGAAGGTTTATATATAGTTTATTATTTGTACATTCTTATGTAAATTAACATAAATACGATAAATATGAATAAAGTCCTACCCGTTGAGACACTTCCGCGCATGCGCTGCTTTAATGGTAAGTACTACATGAAAAAATTGTACTGGAGTATTGTTCCTCTTAATAAGATCTACAAAAAAGTCTGCGATGGCATATTCGTATCTTTTAAGAATAACGTGTAGTGATCATTTTTCTGTCCAAAAATAATAATTTCAATATATTTTTTATTGTGAGGGATATTTTTTCATAATGGTATTAATCCCTATCCTTTAAAATACTTTATTAATTTTCTACGTTAAGCGAAGATAAAATTTGCGTTTTACACAATTTCGAAATTGCGAATAGTTTTAGAGAAAAACGCATTTAATTGTTGACACATCCCGCCATTCACACATCAGCTGTATGTTTCTCAAGTTTCACTTATCCCTTACTCTCAGCATATAAATAAGTATATTAGTTACGTTGGCCATTTAATGTAGACCAAAACTGTCTTTTACTGTTCTTCACTTTAGAAGTTGTTACAATATCAAAAAATCCATGCGTCCGCCGCGCCCGCCTGGCTTACAAGCATCGGTGGTTCAGTGGTAGAATGCTCGCCGGCCACACGGGATCGATTCCCGGCCGATGCATTCTATTTAATTTTCCTCACAGGCAGCCACGTCGTGCTTGCTTTTCATCAGGGACAGAATACCCTCTTCAGCATTAACCACAAGCAAAAAAAAACCCGCCTGCCTTTATAGCAATGAAGATTTAGATGCGTTTGCACGTGTTGGATAATTGGAGTTGAATGTATTATTTCAGCGCGATATATTTGGTTTCATATTTTTTGTAGTAGTTATTAGTAGGTAGGCTTTTGTTTATAATTTCTTCCGTTTAAAAATAGTCATTTAACTATCTAAAAATAGTCATTTAAATATATTTTAATAAGTACTTGAAAAGATTAGTAGCACAGATTTAAAATTACGGTACCTACTAAAAAATCCTTGCTGTGTAAAACGATTGGAAAATCCTTATTGAAACTACGAAAATGCGGGTTGCATTAGGGTTTAATTAATTTTCACATTATCTTAAGTGCTTTGCAAACATACATTATATAAATAATCCAGTAGTAAAAGCGGGCGAAGCCGCAAGGGGGTCGCTAGTATATAATAAAACTGTAAAGAGGGTAAAATCTGTACATTGAATATAAACAAAAAAAAACGTCAGGGGGACTCAATACAACTAATAGAAGGTAAAAATATGATTTTTGGAATTCTTGTCTGTCTGTCTGTCTGTTGTGGCTTTTTAACTCAAAAACTACTGGACGGATTTAAATGAAACTTCTTTTGTTGCATAGCTATTAATCTTCGCCTACATATAGGCTATAATTTATTTTGATAGCCCGAATACCTGATGTCAGACCCTAGCAGCCCGCCTAATCTATAAGAGATATCAATACAAAGCTTTAGGAAAAGTTATTCAGCGTGATGAGCATTTTCTGTTGACATAAAAAAAAATTGGATCCAATGTGGAACCCCAGTCACCCAGCTAAACTTTATAACATATAATTCGTCAGTCGTCTTAAAATAAATTATTCTACGTAATAAACATTTGTTTTGACGTTTACGTAATACCATAATTATTATTTGAAATGGTTCAACACCAAATGATATAAATTTAAGCAAATATATTAAGTAAATATATACAAATTAAATAAAATTTAAAAAGAAAATCCACAAATCGGTAACATATATGTGTATCACGGAAAAAAAGATTACATTCTTATAATTTTGAGGCCCGTTGTGGCGCAGTGACACAAGCATGCGACTATAAACACGACAGGTTCTGGGTTCGATTCCTGCTCGAAGAAATAAAATATTTGATATTTTCACTATCTCACTCTGGAACGAGGCAAAAGTAATTTTATAATATCAAAAAAATATACGAAATATCTTCTTTTTTATAAAAATTAATCGCTGAATGTGTTACTAAGCGCAAATCTCGAGAGCAGCTGTACCGATTTCGCTATTTTTTTATAATATTCCTTGAAGTACGAGGATGCTTCTATCGGAGAAAAAAATTTAAAAAATTACCAGAAAAGGTCCAAAAACATGACTTTTCTATATTCCCATACAAAAGATTCGTATTAACTTCTCTACACTTCTCTATCTACTTAAAAGTCAATTTGGACTTTAATACACTACTATAAAGTTTAAATGTTAGTAGCTGGATTCCTGGAAGGCACAACAATTGAGTGACGTTAGTATCGTATAAATATTATAGCCCAAGAACCCAGAGCTGCCAGACCGACGTCATTTTAGCAAAGGTGAAATTTTGAGGACTATTAGTCTTACACGTAGTTAAGACAGTATGCTTACTCACTAACTTGAAAATGGGATCCTTTTAGAGGTAGAGAAAAATAACGGTATATCTCTTTCTGGGAAAATGATAAAGATACGAATACGAAGATACGAATGAATACGGATTGATCTGGTTGCTTAGGGTCTGGGGCTAGAGGGGTCTTGAAATAGTCCGTAAACAATATATTTAAAATTTTAGATTTATTTTAATGTAATTTGCCCTAATTTTAAAGAACCTTTATGACGTCTGGCAGAAGTAAAGGTCCACGTGAAAGAATGTGAAATATACATTTTTTACTTTAAAACATATATAAAAATTCTCTTCCCTACTTAAGGGAGCGTTTCCAATTGACATTTCCAACTGAAAGACCTGTACGCTCATGTGTAACTCTAAGAAAGCTTGAGTGCCCTATATTTAATACCTCTTTCTATGAAAAATCCTTCTCAGTTCAAGCAGTGCGCTTATGGAACTCACTACCTAACTCTATACTGTCAGGCAATCCATTTCTAAATACTATTAAAATCAAATTAAAACAACATTTCTTAATCTCAATTAGAATCTTTAGTAGTCGCTTTGTCTTTTTTTTATTAACTTTCTTTTTCTGTTTCAACTCTTTTATGTCATTTTATATATTTATGTAGGTATAGTAATATTGATTAATGTTATGTATATTTATATGTAGGTTTATTATTATTATTATTAACATTATATTAAAATACCGCACCCGAATCATTTCTTTTAACATCCCCTACATTCAAGGGTTTCTGGTAAAGATCTCTATTAGAGATAAGTTATCCATTGTACACATTTTTTCTATTGTCATAAGTTTTCTGTACTTTATTTCTTGTGTGGTACATAAATAAATGAAAAAAAAAGAGACTTTCTACTTTAACGCAACTGGAAGTGTGTTTTAAGTTGGCACTATCTCTGAAGGTTTTTTAAGTTAGAGAGTATGCATCAGTCTTAACTACATATCAGACTATCGATCCTCAAAATTTCAGCTTTGCTAAAATTATGTAGGTCTGGGGGTCCTAGGATCTCAGTCTATTAATGTCAATATTTGTCAATATTTCTATGGTAAGATGTCACTTGAGATGTAAACGTCTCATTGTGCATCTATATTATTAAATCTAAAAGCCACAAATTTCTATAATATTAATAAAGTGTTGTGTATTTGTAAATATGCCTTCTATAAGGCGGTGGACAAATTTAGGCAAAAGAATCTAATCGTACTCCCAGAACGTGAAGATTGCAATGAACGTGAGCACGATAGCTGACTGATAATGGTGCAAATTTGAATCGAGCTTTTTGTTACGATATATCAATTGATGCCAGCAGTGCCTACAGCTGTGTTGCTATTGGATCTATAAACTCAGCTTGCCAATATTGTAAGGTTATTGTAAAAACTCAGTTTGCCAATCAATTTGGTGGCGCAATGATTTTATTATAAAGAGGAGGATTGCCAGTGGTTCCTCGTTCTATGCAAGCTGATGAACTGAATTCATGTTTAAAGTCCTCGAAATTGTGGAAACATGTCAAGGTATTACATTTAAGCAAGAATATGCGTGTCATGTTGCAAAATGATCAATCTGGAGACATATTCTCTAAACAACTCATTGATATTGATAATGGCAAACTTCCTATGCGTTATTATTACTTCCTATGCGTATATGCGCTGACTGGCTGCATCACCTTTCCTGATAGTTTTTGTCAGTTAACATAATCAAAAGATGAACTCATTCATAAAGTGCTTCCAAATGTTGCTGATTATTTATTCCATAATTGGTTGAGCGAAAGAGCTTTACTGGCTGCCAAACACACTGATGTAAATGAATTAAATATAAATTTTCAAGATGGCATTCCTGGCAAAATAAGGACACATAAGTCAGTTGATACGGCAACTGATGAAGATGATGTCGTGAACTATCCACCGGAATTTTTAAATTCACTTGATTTGCCAGGATTACCGCCCACAGCCTTCAATTAAAGCTTGAATGTGTAGTTATAATGTTGCGAAATATTAACCAACTGAAACTTTGTAACGGCACACGATTAGCGATAAAAAAATAATGAATAACATAATAGAAGCAATCATATTGAAAATAAAGTATAAAGGAGAAGACTTTTTGATGATGCGGGGCATCCCAATGATTTCGACTGACATACCATTCGAGCTTAAAAGACTACAGTTTCCAGTACGGCTTGCTTTCGCAATGACTATAAACAAATCCCGGGGGCAGTTATTAAGTGTTTGTGGTATTAATATAGAAAACTCATGTTTCTCGCATGGTCTATTGTATGTTGCCTGTTCCCGTGTTGGAAAACCACCTGCTCTGTTTGTTTACGCGCCAGATAACCAAACAAAAAATAACGTGTACTATAAAGTACTACAATGAAAATGAAACTGAATTTAGAATAAGTAAAAATAAAATAAAATATAATAAGTAGGCATCATAATAAGATATCAGAAATTGTTATTTTTATTATCATTTTTAATGAATATTATAAGAATTAAAAATGATTTAAGTTTTTATTTTTTTTATCTTACTAGCTGACCCGGTGTCGCTAATAGCAGAATAAAAAAAATCGACTGTTAGGCGATACGAAGTTCGCGGGTCTGCTAGTTAAAAATATATATATTTATCAGCAATGTGATTTTGATGGATAAAGTACCTTTAGAGCTGGACATGGTTGCTTAGCTTGGATTTGATTTAATTACATGCATATTATACGGTGGCATTAGGTTTAGTTAAACATTTAAAATAAACGAGGCAACTTAACGAATAAAAAATATGACAGTAGAACATTATATTCGTAGCCAATGCATAATGTAAAAATTACTTTTATTATGAGAAAGATTAGTAAGATCTGCTTGCTTGCAACATGGAAGCCAGCTTGTTTAAAAATAATGTTTACAAATTGTCTAATGCGAACGTTTAAATTTATAACGCTGTAAAACATTTTTTTTAGATTATTGTATAGCTTAATTTAACCAATAATTAGTACGATACTTATTAAAATTTTATTTACGAGTCTTATGTTTCGTGTAACCTTAGACTTTATCCATCGCAATATATTATCTTGTTAGAGTTTGGTAGCATTTGGCAAAATAAGATTGATAGACAGCGAGACAATTGTAATCAACTGGGACGAAAGTGGAAACCCTTATAAAGCCCGTAGCAAATTGATTGCTGCGGCGAGAGCTGAGTGAACTGATTACATCGCGAAACAAATAAAATTATACTTTTGTATTGCTGCCTTTCATTATTTCTAATACAATCAAAGAGCAATGTAAAATATTGTAGTTCATTTTTATATTTGATTCACAGCTTATTTAAAACTAATATTATTATATACGGCTGTGGGGATTAAAATATTTAATATTTTTTGTTTTGTTATGTTTTGCTATGATGTAGGAAATGAACTTGCTACCTCTTACGTAAGAGTATCATGACCCACCTACAAAGTCAGCTAAGTATCTATATTTCCATAGATATGTATATGCGTGCCTGTTTCCATTACTCAAGTTTCAGTACACAGACAAGCTACTTAGTATCAGATAAGCTGAGGTCAAGGAGAATCCCTCTAATATTTGATACGGGTCTGACATAAGTTTTACTTGAATCCTACATTTTACGGCCCTTATTCTATAACGTACCTACCTATATTTTTTTTATTTCGTGCAAACTTAAAAGTACATGAAGAATATGTTATCTTTATTATAATTTAAAATATCAAAATTATTAAACATACTCAAGATATCTTTGAAATATATTCGAAATTTGATATTTTGATGTTGATTTATTAATACAAAATGGTCTTGAAGCTCACGTTCGCTTGCATGAACATGAGCTTTTAAGACTCGCATAAATATCACGGTGAGAAAATATCGTACAATTTTTATTGTCGAGTGACACCGGCTTTACAGTAATAAAGACTTCTATTTGTTATCTAATGCTTCCATCACAACCCTTCGCGTCACGCACGCTACACGTCACTGGAGATGAACCGAGAATGGTTATACGTATAGTATAGCCAAAGCTTTAAGTTAGAAAAAATTACCAAATCATACGACTTTCCTTTCCTTAATTTGTAATTTGACTTTATAATCTTGTGTGCAGGTATTCACACAGAAAACTTATATAATTATATATAAGAAAGGTAAACAGAGACACAATATATTTTAATTAAGGCTTAGGTACCTACTATGTAAAAATTGGTTCGTATGTGTACTTCTCAATAAATCCTATAAACAATGCTTTTAGCTGTAAAAAAACTGAAAACACATAATTCGCTAAATTTAAGGGCCACTGGGACGCACTGCTATCCTCAGCATTTTGTGATTCAAAGGAAACACCATTAACAACAAACAAAAGGCTTACAGCGTCTGATGGGAATCAAAGTACACAAAATCTATACGAGTTAAAGAGCTTTCATAACAATCCACATGTTATGTTCTGACGTACATAGCTATCTACATACTCCTATACTGTGTGTCGCGCGACTTGAATTAATTGAGTAGACACAGAGTGATAAGTAAGTGTTTAGCTTATATTACAGCAACATTCATTTAAATTACAAAATTATATCGTCAAGAGATATTATGTACTCATTAAAATATTAAATTATGAAAATTAAAGGAACAATAATAACTATCCATTAAATTATTTTATATAATATATTTGATTTTATTCTTGCATTATCTGCGACATCCGATAAAGATAAATAGTATGTTGTTTTATATCTTTCCGTTAATCTTTTTCTACAAAATGGCGTCGTTTATCCAATAATATGTTATATGTGTGAATAAATTATATGTATTTAAAAAAAAACAGTACCATTTAAAGAGAAAATATTTTGCAACATAGAATTCAGGATTTTTTAGGAGTCTACCACTAAATTGAAACGGAAAACGTCAAACCAGATGCTATCAGGGAACTGGCGTCTGTCAGTTAAAATAACTGACCGTAAGTGAAACTTCATAAAGCCAAGTAAAAAAACTATACTAACTCTTCTATACGTCGATCGTAACGTGTAAATGTCAAATATAATAAAGACTAATCAAGTAGGAATACGAGCTAATTTACATATTAAACAATAATTTACATATTAATAAATCTTTACGCGGATAACAAACATTTAGAGAGTATTAAGAAGATTATGTAACATCCACGTTGATTTTAAACATAAAATGTTGATGCTTTTACAGTATAACAAGGTCGTAGGCGGCACCTGTGACCAGTCACACGGAGCTTTATTTGTAAAAATATACAAAATTTTCATGATATAACTGAGACAGAGCTTAGTGCCTGAGTAACTTAACTTAATCTTAAAACACAAAAAAGCATTAATAGCAAAAAAACTAATATTATTTTAGGAAAATTAAGATTAATATCATTATAACAATATAATGAAACAAGGGTAATTAAAATTTCAATTAAGAAATTCAATAGAACAGTTCATAGTATATTTTAGCTCCGAGTTAATACCACTTATAAATAATAATAATAGCTCAATTCTATTTAACAAGTCTCTTTGTCTGTCATTTATATAAAGCTTAACTTACAATGAAGTAATTATTACGACTGAATAAAAGACTTTACATACAAGTACACCTATATTATTTTGGCACACAAAAATTTTTTTTACTGATTCACCTATTCTCGTATCGTCATACTAAATCTTTACTTCAACATATAAAAAAAATTAAGTGTTAAATGAAATTTCATACAATTTATAATTAATACTTTTAGTAGTGAAACTATTTTGCCATAACACAGGCGAGTCTAGGGTAAACCAACGCAGTAATATACAAGGATTGGTAGTCAATACAATTCATCATTCATTCAGTCATAGAGGATAGAGGGATAGCTGAATTGGAAATGTACGATTCGAAGGATCACCTTTATTTTCCCGTTTTATTGAAATACATTTTGACAGTACACGGTTTGTATTTTAACGTGTCTGTTGAAAATAGTTTATAAAATATATTTTATTCTGTTTTTGGATTACATACAGAATTAAACATTATATTTTTTCTCATATTAGTAAAAAATATGTCGTTTGGTTTTTTTATACTTTATTTTACAAGATTAGGAATAGAATGAACTGTTAATAATAATATATGATATTTTATATAAGTCTACTAAAACCACTTTTTAATTAAAAACAAGACTTAATTTTTTATTTCTATTACACTAACGATCTAACGTGATAGAGTGCAAAGTCATAACTAACATAAAGGAAGTAATAAAACTATAACAACATTAATGTTAAATATATTTAGGTTGTTTCCCGATAGAGTGCCAGGAAAGTTGGCTGGGTTATCACTTTATGGTAGTCACTAGCAAGTCATAACAAAATGCTTGAAAAATTGATATTGTAAGAAAGAAAAATGACTGAACCGCAATCTGGTATTTACTATTCAAAATTAGTTTATAGTAATTTAAGCATAATCAGAACTATATTTATGGCGTCGACAATCGTATTTTCTATGTATTTTAATAAGGTTTTTTTATTTAATTACCGTGTTAAACATTATTTGAACTCTGTAAATATTGAAAGCCTGATTCGTAATTTCTTTAAGTGTCCCATTAGAACTCGCATTAAGCGTAAATAATTTGTGAAAATATTTAAATTGATGTAGACGTTACCGTCACCGCAATCAGAATATATAACGTTCCTCAATTATTTATATCAATATTCTTATACAAATTTACTTTCAGAATAAGATATATAAGTACCTACATAATTTACTACATAACTATGTGAATCAGGGAAATGATTATATTTAAATTATTATCATTTATCCTTTCCTAGTAAAAACCACAGCGTTGTCTTCCGCTACTCGACAGCGGATCTTAAATTCGGGCAGACCAAAGCATACAAAACGAGATCCTGCCATCAAGAATATTGGGTTCTCTTTGCGTATGTCGACGCGGAAAAAAATAATAGATAAAGATAAATATAAAAATCAACACAATAATAAATAAATACAAAAATTATGTCAGTTTATGCTTTTATTTGTAGTCAATAGAATCTTCTTCGTTCTCCAGTTCATGCTTGGCTCCACTTTTATTAAATCGAACCTTTATTCTAAATAAACAAACCATATTCAAGTATATAAAACGAAAATAACATTAAGAAAACCAATAAAATACATATGTGGAAGCAGAGGGAGTTACATTATAAGTTACATTCAATATGAAAATGTTCACAAGATAATGTAAATCGAAGAATGTATACTTATTGGAAATATTACAATTCAGTCGGAAACAATATTAGGTGCATGAATAAAACTCCCTCACAAATGAGACAAAGGACGTCAGATTCTTCGGAGGGATATCTTTTACGTGCTAACTCAAGTAAAGGATTGGAACATGAGGCTCTATTCTCTACGTTATTTGCGAATGACACTAACCTATGAATACTAAATATGATTTTCATGTCCGAATCTCATCTCAATTCGGTCAGAACTATATATTCGTGATAGAGCACGAGTTTAATAAAATACACATTAAAGCCTGACATTTATTTACATTTAAATAAGTAATTATGGACTTACTTAAATTAGAAAGAATTTTAAACTTTGAAGATAATTTTAATAGAAATTTATTTTGTGTATACAATGAAGATATTCTTAAAATTTTATAATCTTTTTGTTATTAATTACATTAGTGACCAATATAATAAATAGTTTGGAATATCAATTTCTGTGATATATACCTAAACAATTATCTTTTTGTTACAAAACGTGACTTATAATAGTTTAATGGTAAATATTATCACGAAGTTTTTAACTCTGTTATATTTTGAACAATTCAAGTTAAATACTAACAAAAATCTTTATATGCATCTAGTCTTCAAATAAAAAAGTATAAATACCTATATTAATCATAGCTGATATCTAGAACTTCATATAATCGCATATCTGTTGGGGCCGTTTGATTTCATAAATTAGTAATAATTAATTAAAGGGGTTTCCCCTCGCTGTGTATAGGTACAACTGCCTTTAATAAGAAGTATTTCTGAGACGAGGATATTTGTGCGTCGTCCATACCTCCTGCGGCTCGTTGGGGGGATTGTGGACGTAATTAATACGGATCGTTAATCAAATACTCTGTGAAGGCTATGATGACGAAGAAAAGACGGTTTTGCGAGTTTATTAAGCTGAAAAGTATTTAATTATATCTAATCTAAAAAAATAACCACATATACATTAAAGCTTCACATTTTTAAATACTTTTATCTGAGACATAAAGTATTTTTAAGCGTATGACATATCGTCTGACTGCAAACGCAATGGTAGTGGGTTTGAATTATACTGCTGGGAATGAGTTATTTCATTTCACTTCATTGGTAAGAATACAAAGCACATCGTTCAGTTCCTCCATTCAATATCTCTCGTGCTTGAGCGTGAAAGTAATAAAAATATTATTTTTATATTCAGTATAAAACTCTTTAATAAAAGTGCGTTTATTATGTTATAATATATTCATATATAAATTTAATTGTAATATTTAAATAATTGTCGTGCCACCACAAAATAGTCTTTTAAAATAATATTGTTTTTCATTTTCCAAACAATCTCTACCAATATATATTTTTTTTAAATATAATTAAACCTAGTAAACGTTGGTTGCATCAATTAATATGAAACCAGAATGAAAATATAAATATTTATAGACAATAAAAAGCACATGTTATATTTGGTAGGAAACAGGCTGGCTCTCCGCGTTTAGGGTTTAGTTTGTAAAGGGTTATTAATAAAAACTGTATGCATATATTTCGCAGCTTCATGTAATGTTTCTATTGTGTAAAAAAATGGATTTTTGTAGACATTTACGGATGTTTTGTTATGATTATTGATTAAATATGATTTAATAATTAACATTTATATATTATGTAATGAAATATTTAATACTTGTATAACTAAAAATATACAGTCGAATTGATAACCTCCTTTTCTTACAGAAGTCAGTTAAAAATAATATTATACACTAAATAACTCAAATTGTGTTCTCATGCTAAATATTTCAAAAAAACATTGCGTTTTCTTCACAAAAAAATACTTCTTATCATGCTTAAAATATTGCTAGAATCATCAAAAAAGGAATTTTGACAGGATGCGCTTTGTCTGTCCAATACAACAATACAATTATCAAAAAACATAAGCTGTATAAAATTACAGGATCTCCAAATATTTTCCGCTTCAAATACCACACTATAACCTTTATGATTTGCCCCTGAACTGTGATCTGGGGTAAATGAGCAAGCCACTCTGTAATCTGTCCGCGTGAGCATCAATTAGCTGGAGTTAAAAGCTCCCTTTTATTGGAACGGTCAAATGAATGGGCAGCGTTGACAGCACTTTGCCGAATTTCAGGCTCAAATCGTACGAGTAGTGCGAGCTGTGTACAGAGTACCAACAGATGCGCCACAATCGAAGCTGGGATCGAGGTATGACATGCATTGATGATTTTAGCATTTTGTTATTGTCGTGCTATGAATGTATCTTATGGCCTAATTATGATCGTGATATAAAGTATTTTTTTGATTGTTTTGAAAATTTTATTTTGGCTTACAATAGGTCAATCAGTTAAGCAATTGTATATTATTAGTTTTTAAGGAATCGTTGTTATTTGTCTGTGATTGAAAATTTTACATAAACAGAATTCACAGACGGTTAACTAAATATTGCGTTTTCAATTTCAAAGTGAATAGCTGTAAATTCAACGACCCAGAAAATCATAGCGTAAGCTGTCAAACGGATTTCTTTTACGGGGATCGTACAGAGCGCTGGCATGTAAACACATTTGTTTAAAATTGCAACCTGACGCCTGACGCAGCTACTTCCGCGGGCTTTTATCCGTTTGTGTTTTATCTTTTAATGCAGCAAACATTTATTTCATATTATTTTCATATAACAAACAAACAACATGTTCTTACTGAGTAGTTAAATGATATTTTATCAATAGACTAGCGGACGCGCGCTGCTTCGCTTGCTTATTTGAGGAGGAATTCTAATAAACCATGAAACATGTGTTCAATGAAATATTTTTAAGAATATAAATTTCAAATTTTATAAAAATCGGTGGCCATTTAAAGATTTTTCCATACAAACTTTCAACCCCTTATTTGTACCCTTAGGGGGTGAATTCTAGAAAACGATGAAACACGTATTCAATTAAATACTTTCAAAAATCTAAATATCAAATTTTATAAAAATCGGTGCCGATTTAATTTTTTTTCCATACATACTTTCAACCCCTATTTCACCCCTTTAGGGTTAAAATTTTACAAAATCCCTTCTTAGTGGATGTCCGGATTACGAAAGTAAACATCTGTCCAAATTTCACGTTTGTACCATTAGCGATTACGGCTGTGCGTGCGTCTTACCTCAGTCAGTGAGGACAAGTCCTTTTATATATATAGATAGATGATCTCATGGAAATTGATTCAGTAAAAACTCAGTAAACAAAATATAATTACGCATCATCATCATAAATATGTTACATTGACTATAATCAGGCTGAAGTTATATACAATTACCCACACACACAGTCGGCATATGCTTATGATAAATGAAATTCTATAAAAAATATATTCTTTTATAATACGTAGTACATATATACTAGACAAGTACATAAAATAACAGGCAACCTGCACTCTCTTCTTACTGTAGACATGATAGATTTAATAATACAATTATCAACAAAATTACACTAAACTTAGGTAACATCAACTTGAATTGTTATTTAATTGTTATAATTAACATGATTACAAACCTCACCTCTACAACAAATACGTAATTCAATTACTTGATTCAGCGAGGCGTTGTTCTTCCCCCATTAAGGCGTCAGCTCAGAGACCGGGCTCTCCGTCCATTTGCCGAAGGACTAACATTTCAGAGTAATGAAATCCGTATACGTATCTCTTAATGTCTTAGTTTTGTAATACTGTGAGTATTACAAAGCCTCGGGCACTTCGTGCTATTTAACAGATTGTTTTGTATGAGCATCCATACAATGGCATTCGAATAACGCTTGGTTGACGTTCATTAAGTTAAATTGACTTATTAGGTTCATTGAGTGAATCCTCCTAATTAACTAATTGACGATATCTAAACGTAACGTATACTGGTTGAAATTTTGTATAGTTATTTCGAACACTTTATTTTTTTTTAAATACGTGTACTATATTCTAATCAAGTAAAAAGTATTATTTTTATAGTAAAAGAAGTCTCTTACTTAAAACTTGTACAGATTTGGTTTATTTTTCAAATATCTAATGAATATTACATGTAACATGAAGGCCTTATCGGATTATTAACTAATTCCATTCAAATTATCATAACTGGTACTTACCCCGCAGCTATAATAATATAAGGCGGAATCATTATTCACCCGCATACCACACTCAAGGATCGGTATTCATTTTATTATTCATGCCTCAGCCGTCTGGTAATGGCCCGCAGGTTCGCTGAGAATGTTTACACAGCTATCTAGTTTCCGATATTAAGTATATTATTACATTCAATTAGTTAAAATAAATGTATGAAATCATCACGTTACGTATAAATAATGAAAATGATTTTAAATCATTTTGTACTATACTCTAAGCGTGTATTTCACGATTGTAATTCAAGGCATAACGTCGCTGCTGGCAATGCGCCGAATAACATTTCCGTGGATTTTTACTTACCGACGACGGAAAAGTAGGATTCAGTACCGAGTCTTTACTGTCGCAATAATGATCTTTACAAGCACTATCAACGTTATGTTTAAAATTATTTATATTAAAATAAATATTGTAAGCGTATTTTTTTGTATTTATTACTTAATGTAATACATACAAAATTCAAAGCACTATGTTTCCTCTTCTCCCTCTACTACATGTAAACAATGAGTAAAGGTATAGGAAAAGTTTAATAATGTTGCTCCGACATTTTTTATAAAATAATAATTATCTTCATAATATTTTAAATAATACTCATAAAAGATAATCTAAAACGCAAAATTCTTAATGAAACATAATTAAAATATAAAAGCAACGAACTTTTCAAAAAACCCTGACCATAAATTAAAGTTTTAATTAAAGTACCTCGTTTAAGACTTTAGAGGATCAAATATAAATATCTAAAAGAGAAAATACCAGATGCTATACATACACAGCGTAATTTCTTTTTACTTCAGGCACTAAAGTTTTATGTACATCTGAACGCTACAATTGAAAACTTTCATATAACTGATAAGCAGATGCTATTTGAAAATGCAATGATATAACAATGATAGTAAATGTAAAGTATATTCTAATTACAATAATATTGGTACCTGTTCGTTATATATAATCATACAGCAGTGTATTCACACGTTAAACGGTTGTGCTTTGGTTTCACACTCGAGGGAGTGAATTATTTAATATTTCAATTGCCTCACCGTGGCAACGAGACGAAGCGCGGCGTTCAGTTGTGCCGTTCAACACGCAATGTCTGGAAATTCATTAGAAAGTGGGGAGTGAAATGTCTTGTGTAGTAAATAAATGTAATAAGGTTGCTAAATAAATTGTACTGGTTAAAATAAAGTAAAATAAATCTATTTCAAAGCAAAACTATACTAAGCTTTTACTTGGCATGCGCGTTGTGTTCGGGTGGAATGGTGGCAAGAGCGCTGCCGCATTCTACCATGAAATACAATGTTTCTCTACTAGAAAAATGTTTTACATTCATGAGTGCATATAATGCTTTTGAAATAGCCTTAACTTAAGTAATATTTAAGTCTGCATCACTATAGAATAGGTGATTAGTTCTATTTTGTGCTTCAAAATAATATTCATTTTATCATTAAAAACAATACAATTAAACAACAATAATAATCTTAATTAATTAAATAATCTAGATTGAAATCCGTTCAGCCTCTAAATCTTGATTGGGATCTTATCTTAACGAGCACATGTCACGGACCAAGCGCTGCATCTATTCATGCTCTTGAAACCGAATTTAAAAATTTAAAATTTCTAAGAAAGGTGACGTCCCCTATGGATAGGTAAGGCCAGTATGGATTGTTTTAATAAATAATATCAATTGTTTATTGCTATTATATAAATAAAAGAATAAAAACAAGACTATTTTAGGCGAAGCGGCGCATCATTCACAAGAATGCTACAAAGCATTGACGACTTGCCGCACTTGATGTTTGCGTTCCTTCCATTTTAGTTTAGGCTTGTAGTAAGATACTTTACTATAGGATTATAGATTTTATAGATAGACAGACTATTTTGCTTGAAATGTACAAATAAAATAAACATTTTCGTATATTGTCTTTGCATAACATTATTTAATGTTACACACTGCGAATGTATTGCGACGTTAAAGAAACTTTACATTTCATTCTCATGTTAAATGTAAAAGACATAAATTGGAAGTACTACAGTGGAATATTTGATCTATAGTTATTTTAAGATTTCTGATTCTCAAGATACTCAAAGGAAGATTCTGAAATATTTAAATAGCATTAGTGACTTCAGTTCAGTTGTTATATAGGAAAACCAGAACTGTTAATATTAAATAAATTATTGTTTTATTATTATTACTCGAGGTAGCTAACGCTACAATTTGATAATACAAATTTTTACTTAGATACATGAGTTATGGTAAAGACGATGTCCAGATTTTGCTCTCTTTATTCTACACGTAGTCATTTAAGACTAAAAACATTAGTTTAAAATATTTACTGATATAAAGTAACATTAAATTAGATCCTACTTGCTATCTAACAAAATATGTATAACCTGTCTTATGAAGTAGAAAAACGTTAAAATATTTTGTAAGGATCTAGTAATTTACAATTTTTATACTTTAATCGCGTCCCAGAGAGGGGTTTAGCTATAAAACGTCGAGTCAGCCATAAACTGCTCGCTATATATCACTTGCCCGAGTGCAATCTTGGAGCTAATCCCGCGGGCGTCCGACGAACACTCATGTGATAATTATGACTCCCGAGATACTGGTTGCCGAACGATATTTTATAAAAGATTGCTCCAGAATATATAGTAGTAGCCAAACCGCTTGCTTTACCTACAGTTGATGGAAAAATATTTTGGTGTTATTATTACTATTTATTAATTTTGTTAATTAAAATTCTAGGAGAGGTTATGCACTTATGTATTTTAAATACTAATTATTGATAGAGATAGTATTTTTTTTTAAAATGACCCGAATAAAGATAAATTATAAATAAGCTACTTTACTCTCTACTTTTGGTCTATTTTATCGTCTCGAAGGTTGTATATATCTAACCAATGAGTAAAAAAATAACTATTTTACGAAAATAAAGTATCTCTCGAAAAACATTTGTGGCAAAACTCACAACAACCACGATGGTCACACAGCAGAAGCAACCAAGTCGCAACGACCTCAAAACTAGAACATATGATACGCTACACTGGACAGTGTACAGGGAATATTCGAAGCTGGCGTAATCCTATCAAACTGGCGCTCAAGCCCCTTTTATTTCCAGGAATGTTCCCTGTGAAATATTTTAGGTATTAAATTGGGTCATTCCGACAAAGGCACGTGTTCACACTAGCAATGCTACGTAAAAGTATGAGTAAGTATCACAGGAGTCTGGAGGAGAAGACAGTCAGGAGTCTATCCTCTGCGCCGTGCTATCACAGTGGTTAACTTACACCTGTAGTGTTACTTACATTTTGAAATGAACGCAGCAGGTTATAAACTCGTGTGGAAAATTAAAAACAAAGTGAAAGCAGAGAGACAAACATCCAGTACAAACCCAACTGAAAATACTCAAATGTAAATAAGGTAAGAATTTAGACTTCAGACAAAATCTATACTTGATAATAAAAAAATTCATTGATAAGTAATGGTTTATTCATTTTAATGAATAAAATTATTACTTAATATTTTATGGAGCAATTTATATACGAAGAAACCTAGTATATAGACACTCCGTTCCCCACTTTCCGTCGGATTCGAGTCGCATTGCGTGTTGAGTGGCGGAAATCAACGCCACGCTTTTGCCTGGAAAATATACATTTAAATAAAAAAAATTAAATGTGGTGTCGTGGGACACCAGGTAGGAACGAAGTTCCTTCGGCTAATGTAGGCAAAATAATGTAGAATCGACACAAATTGCAAAAAAAGTCGTGCTCAATTTTATGTAGGTTTTTTTGGGATTGGGATTGGGTTGGGATTAGTTTTTAATTAAGTACAAGAAAGTATTTAGGAAATTCAGTATTTTAGGAAATAATAAATTACTTAAAATAAAAAAAAAACAATAACACACAATCATGCAAAAAAATGATGAGAGGAAGAAAGAGAAAGGTATTATACACTACTCGTCTGTGTATGCGACTGTCGCGCCTGCGCACGTCTCATTTAACGGTTTTATTCCACGCATTTTTCTTACGGTTTTACTATCACATTTTTTTCAGTTCGGTCACGCAGCGAAATCCCTATTCGAACTTCGTTCCAATATTTCTTCGAGTGGGAATCGAACTCGCAACCAGTGGAGCTTGCGGTTACACTTTGTGCCCCTGTGACTGGCTACAATAATATGATACCGATGAGTATATTATAGGATCGAGTCAGCGAGCAAATGTAATTACTAGCCGACGCGACGTGAGCGCCCCCGCACCCCGCACCCCGCACGCCGCTAGCCTGCGAGCTCTAATTGTTCCCCACACACTCCATTACGCGGGAACACTTGATAGTTGGTTCGTTCTTCAATTGATTTCTTCGAGATTTTTAGCTTTTAAATTCTTAAAACTTTAAATTTTACAGTTTTTTTGTAGAAATATTTTTAGTATAAGTTTAGTTCAAACTTCATTTTGTTTAATATTTATTTTTGTACATAAATGGAGAGATTACGCATATAAATTAAATTTAAAGGCAAAAAGGATCTTTTCGTTTGCCGCGGTTCTCATAAATAAAATATTTTTTATATTCAGAAAAACATATAAAACTATTTAAAATAACATTAATATAATTAATAATATCTTCAGAACACAAAGTAATCCCCTAATATAAGGTCAAGTTATTGTTCATAATAATTAATTGCTTACAACCTCAACTGAACCTCGTCACTCGTGCTGTGCTGCAATGCAAATTAATTAGAACAACGTATACCTACTTAATGAAATCACTGGATTATTTATATGACAAGACGTTAGCGAGCGTTTAGCATAATTAACATGAATAATTAATGTAATTATCATATAACATGTACAACGTTATATTCATATTTCATTAGAAAGTATTCAAATTATGTTTTTATTTATTTTCTGGCCTTACTATCGAAAATGTGTAATCATCGATTGATTTTTATTTTTATTCATCGATTTTTTTTACTGGTTGTTATTATTCACAGTTGAGAGGATGCACTTAAACTAATTGCTTTTAAGAATTATATTTGATATCTTATCACATAAGTAAACATCTCTTAAACCTCATATATTATGATAACTGTACTTTTTATTTTGTATATTATTGCTTAAACATAACAAATTACATTATTACAGCAAATGTCTGTAACAAGAACAGAAACTTTACTCATATATAAGCGACACAAGCCAAAAGGATAGCTTTTCCGTTTTTCCGACGCTACAATTATTAACTTAATTTAAAATACAAAATTTATTTTATATTTTCAGATTTTCATTTTAAAAATATTCAGAATTACATACAACTCCAATTTAAAATCTTTTTCACAAATGATATTTTTGAAGTATAAGGCGTATTTCTGTAAAAAGTAGAAGAATATGTTTATTTAACTGAATATCGTTTACATGCGACATGAATTTAGAAAATTGAAGAGTTTCCTTAAGATTCTAGCAGATTCAATATTCATACAGAATACTAAATAGATCACAGATAGGAAAATAATTTTATTACACAAAGGGATTGCATATAAATGGCAAAGAAATAAGGACGACATTCCATATTTCAGAACTCCCTTATAAAAATGTGATGATAAGCACTGTTGTATTGGGCTATTGTAGGTAATGTCTATATTTTCATCTGATTTATGTCAAGTGGTCATACTGAAAACAAATGACGTATAACATTAGTCGTCGTCAGTAGTAAAAAAAATAACTGTGATGTTTGACAACTTGTTTGTAAAGTGTACCACACGACAGTGTCTAATTAGATTTGCTTGGTCGCTCACAAACATTACGCTGGGCGAGCTTCCTTCAGACGTACTAATTGCTTTAGTCTGCCCGAGGTATGTATGTACGGTACGGTGCCTGGCAACTTACTATATTAGGCGATGTTACCAGTTGGTCCATATTAATATGATCTTGTTTCAATATTCCCCTAACTGTTGGGAGTTGGTTTACTAAATTAGTATTGATCTTATCAATTCATTATACAGTCAATACTCAAATCTTATAAAAACTACTAATATATTAAGTGATGTACAACTTTTTCTAAATAGCAATTGAACAGGTTGATTTAGGTATTTAAAAAAAATTGATATTTCATAAAAGGAGCTTTATAAAAGTTAAAACTTCATCTCAGAGAAAATTAAACCGCGAATAGTTAATGGATCTTTACTCATTTCCAAAAAGCTAACTTTGTAGAGCAACTCGTTGACTTCACTAAGATTTTGACAAGTTCGGTAAAATGTCATATCATTATTAGACCAATTAAATGTTAGTCAATGCGTTTAATTAGTTTGGAAAAGTACATATATTACAAGGATCGTGTACGGGTAATCAAATTATATAGGCATGTAGCTTGGTAGTTTAAACAGTTACCAAAAGACAATATAATACAACATATGTAAAATATATTGTTTTTATATAAAAATTATCCCATATATAGTCTTTTCTGATATTAGTCTAATTTAAAAGAATGGAAATGCTAAAGGAAATTCAGAGATAACTCGGTGTGACACGATTCCTGCATCAGGTCGGGAGTACGCCGTGATAGTGTAATTTGTCATTGTTACAAAAAGATTAAATTGTTAAAAGCTTTTGTTATTTCTCTTTGGAATGGGATAAAGGTACAAAACGATATTTACTTATGTATTATAGTTTTTTATATAATAAAAAATCTAACTTGTTTTAAATAAGATAATAAAATTGTATATTATGATTTACATTTAAAATATTTTGACATATGGCTTAGCTTAGTTATTGTAAAAAAAAACTGTTTTAACGCTTTTTATTTACTTTTCAGCGATGTCGACATTTTTCGTGTACAGTAATCAATTACGCACTATAAAAGTTGAATGTAATTATGATTTTGTAATATTAAATTAGGTTAGGCTAAAGAAATGATAGTTGCAAACAAAAGTAACACATATAAATATATTCTCCACGAAGGCGTCTAAATGCTAAAATATCATAGAAAAAGCAATAGGAGAATTCAACTATTCTTTCTCAAAATATTAACGAATATTATAAAATGTTAATAACTTTATATAACCAACAATTGATCGACAATGACATACACATGGTGCGAGTCCCATCCATACAAACCCATCAGCGTAATGGAACAGTCGTTATGCTCGAAGAATGGTTGGTTGGCGAGACGCCAGTTGTCGATACAAACCAGTACCTCCGATGTCGCTCCGTGACTGCCGATTTTCTTCACTTTTTATATATTTTAATAATATTATATATCCCTATTATATTATGTTTCCTTATAATACAAACAATATATTAAAGTATTATTTTTGCAATAAAAATTCCAAATCTGATTTAAAAAAATAGTTAAAACTTGATCTACCCAAAAAAACCTCGGTGAACAAAGAACAGCTTCTAATTAAAACGCCTTATTTACCTTCATTTTATTACTTCATTAATTACAGACCTTTTTTGTTTGCAGTTATTGTATTTCACAATTTAATAACAAGTAATTAAATAATCTTAGTAAAAGACGTTATCAAAAACAAAATAATTAAAAGCAAATTACAAGAAAATTAATTATTTCTATGTCGCACTATTAAGATATTTAATGTATATACGAGACAAAGAAATTATGATTTTTTTCCAGAGCTACGCTTTATTTTGCTTCTATGTTCTAAAATTGATGCACTGCGTATTGAATTGCGGAATTCAACGCCGTTCTTTATTTTATCAGAGCGGCAAAATAAGAACAATATATTCCTCCGAAACTTTAATAAATCTTATATTCCTTTACATAGATACAATCGACTGATTTTTCACTGTCAGAGCAACTCAAGATTTAAAGAAGATACTGTAGAAAACAATCTTAAATTAAGTTCTTTGAATGTAAAGGGAATAAATAGCAAATTCTACATGTCCTCAGAGTAATATGTTTCGCAAACTCGTGCTGTCCCGACTCAGAAGAATAAAAATGTAAAAGAGAACATTGAGATAACTCACTCTAACACGATTTGCGCATTAGCTGTGGAAGTAGGGAATATATGTGTGATACTGAGATTTTTTGTAAAAATTTAAGTTTAAAGTTTGCTTTTGTTATTTTTTTATTTCATCACGTAGTGTATAGACACCCCGTTCTCATTAAGACACTTCCGTTCCCCATTCCATTAAATTTTAAATCAATAAACTATTTCAGAGAGCATACAATAACAAGCTCTCACAAATTAGCTAAA
Source organism: Heliconius melpomene rosina (assembly GCF_056956725.1). Classification (NCBI taxonomy): domain Eukaryota; kingdom Metazoa; phylum Arthropoda; class Insecta; order Lepidoptera; family Nymphalidae; genus Heliconius; species Heliconius melpomene. The sequence goes on from NC_140403.1 coordinate 12,669,078, forward strand.
CTTTGAAATGCACTTGCGAAGGAAACTATGCACGTTTGACCTCGTCGCTAAAACTACAAATAATGAGACGTATAGAGCTCGGCTTTCACTAACTTATATAAACTTGTTGCGGCTTTAGAGCTTAATTAATTATTATACATAACCAGTAAGGCTACTTATTGATTGTGATTGTATTTTTTTGTAAGGTGGAAATAAATATAGTCAAGAATACCATGTGTCAGGAGTGCTGTCGAGGGGCTATAACAAAAAAACTGGACAAGCGCGAAGCTTACTCGCCCACTGAGGGTTCCGTACAAAAATTAAAGAACTCGAGCTTTTTCTGAGATTCAGCTCTGGCTAAGTTAAGCCAGAGTTCTATCATCTGTTACCTCACGTGAACTAGCGGTTTTGATACCAAATTGCCTCTCTTTTAAAGCTATAATATCCTAAAAAGACGGGCCTCCAAATTATTGCTCGTAACAGTCCGTGGACTAGCCCGACTAGCGCTTGTCCGGTTTTTGAGATTGAAAAACATAACAATTTATATTAAATTATTACGAACAAAGAATCATATGAATATATCCTTTTATGAAATGCAAAAGTAATTTTGACAACAAAGGAAACCCCTAATCCCCCCCCCATCCTAATTCGGCAATTTAGCAAAAAAATCCTGTAGGAAACAAATAAACCTTAGTTGTTGTTGCGCATTACGGAGTTATTTCCCCCCTTTATAAAGACCAAACAACAACTCTGTTTGAGAAATTAAAAAATAATAATAAATACGATAGATGTTGTTTTTATAGGACGGAAATATAAATCCAGCAAGCTAAATTGTCGTAACTTTTTATTTAATAAGTATAACCGCCAGCCAATACGGAAAATAAGTATTCTTTATGCTTAAAACAATATAATACTGCAATTAAATATATATAACTATTTCCTTCCATAATAATTCTTAGCTGATTAAAACTTAGTATTGTGTTTTAGAGTGCTGCTTATATAATTAGTAGCCTTCACAACACGATAATTATTTTTTTCTAATATTTTTCTACTTTTATCAATCATTTTCCTGAAACATCTTAAATATGAATGCACAGTTTGACGAACTACATAATATACTTATAATACATGAATAATATATATGTGACAAATTTATTTCAGCGATAAAAAAATATTGAAAAGAGGAAAACGAAATTTTCCATTATCTTTGTCTACTTCCGACAGGTAAGCCGGAAACATCAATATAACATCAATATAACAAAAAACTGCACAACGAAAGCTGTAGTTTCAAAATAAGAAAAATGCTCAAATTCGTATTAATAGATTGTTTAAAAGAGAAACACTAAAGTATTTCCTTTAAAAGCACAGTGAAACATAAATAAATGTTAATCTGTGCCTAATACTGCAAACATAAAAAGCAAAAACGGTGGAGATAAGGACTTATGAGGCAATAAGCGTCTGGCTTGGAATATGTGCGGGCAAAGCACACCTAGTAAATATTATCAAAGATTAAATTTGTTGCTGTATTGGGTATGTTAACAATCTATCAATTATTATATATAGATACTATCGTGGCGAAGCTGTAAAACGACTGTAAACGCGATGGTTACAAATTCGATCTCCACTCGAGGTAATGAAATATTTTTATATACAGTTATATTTTCATTTCTTTAATCTAGTGACGAGGCAATGCGCAGTGTTGATTTCCGCCACTCAACACGCAATGCCTCCAGAGTTCGGCGGAAAGTGAAGAGTGTCTTAACACTATGTTTCCTGTGCCTACCCTGCTGTGTGCAGGATACAACGATCACCTAAAAAAATTAACTGTTTAATATTTGAATTTATTTACATTGATCCATTCTTAATTCAACAAATACGTATTTATCCGATATTTTGAATATTTGAGCGCGGGTATCAAATAAATTTCATTTATTTGTACCTTTGCAAATAATTATTTAAAATATATTAAGTAACTCAAATTGCTTTTACGTACGAACACAAATCATTACAACCCCCGACCCCCGGACCCCGCTCCGACCGAAGTCATGTTCAAATTTCCATAATTCAATTAAACTGCTCTAATTAACAGAAAATGTAGAGGATATTTTTCCAGGTAATATTTTCTCTAGTCATAATGTCAACAACACTATAACATGTGTTTTAAAATAATCAGCTGTAAAATTTGAACGGTTCTATGGTAATATTAATGACTGATCTGGTCAGATAAAGAATTGGGTTCTGGAATCTCTGGACGATGGAATTATTTTATCATTTGTGGTCGCTCTCTCTGCATATTCTACGGGTTACGGACTTATACATACATAAATAATGTTTTATTTTTCTTTTTGTTATCTATATCCCGTGTAAAATCAGTGAAGACGGTGCGTTCCCTATTTAATGCCTAATTTTTGACACACTGCATTGAATTTTAATAATATTTTATATGTAATGCCAGAAGAAAGATGTAAAGAAATATTAGCCTCAAAAAGCCTTTACTGTATGTTTATTTATTTATTTCATTTTCAAAAGCCACCTGCAAACAAGTTTCAACAAGCCACGAGTCCCGATTGTCGGACATTGAATATCAGAATAGTATTGTGGTCCGCGTCAAGAGCGCGCTCTGTCCTGCTCTGCAACTGTTCCTTGTCAATTATTCTTCTAAAGCTTCAGCTTTATGTATACTTTAGATGTATACGATTTTTCCTTATTTTCTGAACTTGAAAACGTTTATCGTCGTTTTTAATTGTTTTTTAATTATATACCTAATTATATTTTTATTGTTAAAAGTATAAATATTTCTAATATAAAATGTAAATTACAATATACATTCTGCCCTCGACATTTAAGAAATATGGTAAGTTTTGGTTGGCGGACTCAAAAAATATACTCAAAATATCAACAAAAATTTCTGAATCCAGTTATAAATATGATTGGAGGAATAGTAAAACGCGAACTGGAACAATCATCTCCCACAGTGATATAGTAGCTGTGGAATATTTGATATCTGTATAGTGAGCAGCGTCGATAGCTATGTATGAGAATGCTTTTACAGGACAGCGTTCCTTTAGAATATGATCAAGATTTATTTTGTATGTGTACCTTTTTATAAGTTCATTCAATGGATTCAAAGCTCACCCGTTTTTCCTTTGTATATTTTCTCTAGAAATAACAAAAAAAAATTTAAGATTTTTAACACCAATTTGCAGCAGAAGCTGAACAAAAATACAAATATATTTTCAATATAACGCTGAAGAACTTCATTTATATTACTTTTGTCATATTATATGTTTCAGTTAATTAATCCCACATTAAAATTTTAATTTCAACTTGATAAGCTAAACAATAAATATTCATTTTTCAATTAACTTTGTATTGTCTAAATACCTAAAAAATCCTAAAACGATAAAATCAGACTATGCCTTTTAGATATATTCGTTTTATATTACTATTAATTGCATCGTATTATTTAAAAAAATCTTTGTTATTCATTTGTACTTAATCAATTAACAAAAGTTAAGTAATTATCAAAAAATATTGAGAAGTTCATAAACAACAGAAAATATAGCTCCTAAAAGCTAGTTATGTTGCCTCATGGTGTGAGAACGGTACCGGTAAACGCCTAATCAGCGTTCGGCGTATGTAACGCGAATCCCCTCATGCCATGGGAAACAAACGTAGTGTTTTAGTTTTAATTATTATATATTTTATTCTTTAGTCGATTAGAGCATGCACTTCTGCTCGGTCGATTCATTAGTTAAGTTAATTTTAAGTTAGTTATAAGAACATATGCCTTTGTTCTTATTTTAATTAAAGTAAATTTAAATTTAACTTTCTTAGTTATTTTTAAAAGCCCACTCGCGCTCCCGTAAACATGTCTAGCTTGTCTCTAGTAATATAACAATAAATACAAATCTATTTGACGTTATAAAGTATTTGAATGTAATATTTGAGTAATTATTACACAAAGTACTTTTGGCAGGAATTCAAAATAGCGAATAGACTATAAATAATCTATTTTCCATCTCATAAAATTCTTATAATAACAAGAGAACTGCAAATATATGTAGATTTAATGGCAGTGCCACGAGATGGCCCGCAACGAAATTAGTCTGAATATATAAAGGTATTAAAGTAAAAAAATAAGCCCAAAACCGATAAATATTTTGATATTTACGTATACTAATGCGCAAATGTAAAATATATAAGAGTCAGACGTGGCGCAGGAACGCAAACGTAGGACTATGAACGCGAAGGTTCTCTTTGGGATACATCGTGAAGCTAAAAAGAAGAGGAAAATACTGTAGTAATTTATTGTGATAGTAAATTTATTTATACGTTATGATTCTAAGTATACATAGGTATTTCCCTATATAGTCCCTATGTGACTTATGCAGTTTTCCATCATATACGGATTAATTTCTTGTATTGTAATTTGTTTCACCATTTTTTATTGAACGCACTTTGTTATGTTGTATATACTCAGTGCTTTTGCTATACAAGGCTCGCTGCAAGGAACTGATCTAATCTTAGATTCCACATGTTGTCATCTTATCTTTTCTTTTTGTGGTTGCTTTGCGACATCATTGGATATTATTAAACTAAAACCGTGTTTGACAAAGACGTACTCCCTATATTAATCTCAATATATATATATACGCCCAAGGAGCTTTGGTGTGATGGCGACAAGTGAACGCTCGTTAATCATTCATCCAAATCCTTCTCTAAGTGTCGGATCGATTAGACGGAAAGTAATTATGCGTGTGAATGTAAATATTAAACGTTTATAATTCATCATTTAATTTATTAAATATGTACGTGACTCATTGTTTTTTGTTATATTTTTTTAAAATAAATTACAACAAGCGTGTGATTGTAAAGCGACGGTTACGGGTACGTATATTATCCCCACTCAGGGAATGTATTTATTAAAATTTTCATTTCTTCGCTCTGGTAATAAGGCAAAGCGTAGCATTGAGTTCCGCCACTCAACACATAATCTTAAAAAATTTGGCGGAAATTAGGAAAGGGAGTGTCTTAACACTAGGTGCTGCTGTAAAAAATAGTTACAAAGAATTAAAAAAAAATCGAATTTATCTCTTACATGAATATAATTTAGATTTTCATTAAGAATAATTGTAATTTCATTGTTTAATTCTGAATAATCCATTACAAAAAGTTGTTATGTCACAGCTCTTACAATAACGGAATGTTTTCAGAATGATCTAATAATTACGGAATTAGCAAAAAAGTCTAGTGATAGAAACCTGTATAATATTTTAATTGTGTAGTTACGCATGCATTGCTGTTCTAAAGTTTTCATGCATATTTATATAACTTCTAATAAATAAAAAAGACGCAAGTATATATGTATATTAAAACAAAAAACTTAACACGTGTTTATCATGTTAGAAGAGATTTTTAGGATAAAATGTCAAAGCCAGTTCCAGGAGTAGTTTACGACAGTAAGGAGTAATCGAAGTGGTTCGTCCGGCTATCAAACGAGTCGTTGCCCATCCCGAGACCGAGTTTCAATTTGACCGCGTCGTTTGATGAGTACCCTTGGTCTTTGATTTGTAACCGATTTCTTTTTAGTAAAGGGGACGCTCTTTGTTAGTTAGCTATATATTTTTTTGTTGTCCATTTTTTATTTTTTTTATAAATATTTTTAATTTGAAAGAACTTACCTTACATACCATTCATTAATGCTTCTATTACCACCAAGGAAGGATGATGGAATCTCATGGGTATCGAAGGAAACCTTCGAATTTTATAAGCACGTAGTTACTATGCTATGTGCTTCATAATTATAATTTCTTATAATAATCTTGCTTTTTGTAGTCACAAGGTGATGATTTTTACTTAATTACGTTTAAGTTAAAATTGTGGTAATTAAAAACAGATTTATTTATTTTATAGCATCGTTCACAATCTTACTCCCTATTTCATAAGTTTTGCGGCTATCGGATATATTTTATCAATTTCGTTTTACAAGAGTCTTACAAATCCTCAAAAAGGTTTAGTTCAAATATCAAACATGCCAATTCTAGCCTCAAGCTCGAGTTTCAATTTACCACCGAACCATTGTATCGACGCAAGTAAGAGGCAAGTGTAAGCCTTTTTAAATGTTAGGAAGCAATAAAGACTTCGAAAATTTTCAGTACCAACAATCAGTGAATAAGAAGCTATAAAATAATGCCAAGCGCTTAAAAGATAATGACCACCTACAAATATAATAATTTAAGTTCCGGTACTGAAACAATTTCGTTTTACCCAACATCTAAAAAGGAAGCTAGAATTGAATAATGTTTAAGTATGATTATCCATTTAGGCTTCGTTGTTTACTTACGTTACCCGCACGTAACAGGGTAGCTAAAAGGAACCTAGTGATAAGACACTCCGTTCTCCACTTTCTGCCGAGTTCTTGAGGCATTGCGTGTTGAATGGAGGAACTCAACGCCGCGCTTTGCTTAACACAGAGCAATGTAAATATAAATATAAATAATGTAAGACAATTGTCAGTGTGAGGGTATTTTACAGAAAATAAAATAATAATACCCACATAATTATTTATAAAAGAGGAAGGGAACGGCTATAAAAAGTGACGTTTTTGAAGGATTGAGTCAGTACGTCGTTATTCTGCCTGTCGTAAGGTGTAAAATTGTGACAGTGTTCAAGTATTTAAAATCAGTGTCATTGTTGGAACTTTGCGTTTTAAAACGTGTATAAGTGTAAAGTGTTATATAGAAACAGTGTTAGAAGTGTGTATATGTAAAAGAGGAACAGTAAATTATGGTTATTTAAGTATTTTCTTATACTTAGCACCTGACATTTTTACAAATGTCAGAAGTGGGATCCAACACCTAAAGATAACTGGTGTTGTTACTACGCCCAAAGCAGACCAACCGGCGCACGACGACCAACGCGGTACGTCTGCGACGGTGATCGTAGACAGAATAGACGCGGAGATAATAAGCGGAAGCGATCACAGCAACCGGAATAACCAAAGTTGTAGTCAAAATCATTGTTATAGTCGCCATCCAAGTAGGAGAAGGTACAGTCGAAATCGCAGAAAACGTGAACGTGAGGAACAGGGACGTCTCAGCAGGCGTAGGTGCGTGGTAGCAGGCGTGCCCGTAGTAGTGTTCAACAAAGCAACAGCGACCATGTTAATAAGCCGAAGCGTGAACAGTAAGTTTGCCGCTAGCGTGACAGCCGTGCAGATGACTCTTCTAAAGAAGACAATGAAAATCGTCTTCCTTGAAGTAAGCATCGTTATGAAGGTACGAGCATTTTATTAATAGTAACAGTAATATTAATCAAGTAGAAGTGCAGAAGCCGCACAATATGGTAACAAAATTCTAATAAGATATTAAGATTCAAAGTCAAAGTAGTCGCTATAATTAAAGTTTCCTTTATAACAAATCTAACAGTGTGCTAAATATCATCTTTTAGTTTACTTGGTTAAAGTCTGTAGAAAAGTGAATCGCGTAAATGAAGTGAAAATGTAATAAAAAAAAAAGTAATACAATTAACAGTGACGTGGTCTCAGTAAACGGCATTGTTTTAAATTCTTTCATTAAACTAGGAAGAACTTTAAGTGAAATAAAAGGTCAGTAGTATATTAAGTAAAATAAGGATAAAACGGAGCCTTCGATAGGTTTTGATAACTCGACAGTTACACCCGTAGATAGTTATGATATTTAAATTATTATTAATAGCATTTTTGCAATAACGGAAGTGCTTAGTGTCTAATGAATATTTACTTAGGTTATGCTGTTACAGAACAAACATTTATAATGTTTATGACTTACGATACTTTTAAAATAATAGCTAAATAAAATTATAATACCCGCAGTATTATCATTTAGTAGAATTGAACAAAAAAAGTCTTATTAAGTCAAAGCATCAAACAACGGTTTATCAATGGTTAGTGTATAGCAATGGTAGATGTAATAAACTTATAGACGTGTAAAGAATATTTTGTTTTATAAGAATTAAATGAATTTAACGATAAAAATGGCAAACTTATTCTAAAATAATTTGTTGAAGACAAAAAGAAATAAGCTTTCAAAATATAGTTTAAAGATAGTTATAATGTGTTTCAAAAATTATAAAAGTAATAATAGTAATTTAAATAAGCAGACCAAAACTTAAAGTAACTAAGAAATAGAAAAGGAAAAAAAATGATAAGCGTTAATATAGATGTTTCATTAAAGGAATACATATTGAAATTGTTTTGCTTGTAATTCAAGAGAATTAGGCGGTGATCTAGCAAATTAAATTAATTGATATTAGTGCAGTAGTTTCTGCGTTACAGTGCTTTAGATTTTATTCACTCGTCTAAAGGTTAAAATGGTGACATATTGTATTCATTGCGGGCAACTTTTGAAAAACGTGATGTTAATTAAAAAACTCGAGGGAGTTACTCGCTGGTAGCGCCAGATTCCATAATGTAATTGGCACATTGAATAGTATGGCTAGTAAAATGAGCCACGCGGATGTTTTAAGTCTTAATCCAGTTTTAAATGATGAACAGAACACTGATGTAGTCATTTATGTTTCAAGTAAATTCAACAAAGTGCAAAAAATACGTACAGTTATGTTTATATTGTGTTTATCACAAAACTGATGCAAAACCTAAAAGATTAGTAATAAAAATAGTTAATTGTTGTGAATCATTGATATATTTTCCTAAACTATGAAATAATACAACCAGTTAAGAGGAACAGATGCTAATTATGTAAATACAATATAAAATGTTATATTTTATATTCACTACTCAGTTAGACTGACCAGATAGTTGACTTATAAGACAGACATTTAAAAACCCGAATTACGTGTTAAGTCTATTGTTACCGTTATCTCTACTCCACGATCTAATGAGCAGGTGGAGAGGATTATCGTATGTTCCAGTAGTGGTTTGAATATAGGAATAGTAAGGCGAGCAGCGTCATGTTCTGTTGGACTCTTATGGCTAAACAAATTGTTTATTTGTATATTTTCGAGCTTATTGTCAAATGAGCTACTTTTATATTTTAAATTTATACAATATAGAAAGTAAATATATTTGTCACAGTATTATTTACTGAGTATTATGTCAGAATATCATTAATTATTAGTTATAATTGAATTGAGTATAACAGACTGGTTAGAGGTTTTAGAATAAAAGTTATACAATAGGAAATAGAATACAGTGTTGCTGGTGCTAGTTACAAGTGCTTTTTATATAGTAAATGAATCTACTTAATTTAAAGTGTCATTACTATTATAATAACAAACCCCTTTGATGTATAAAAAAGATGCTGTTTAATAGTTTTTCGTAATAAAAAGGTTACAAGTTTGTAACAAAAAAACAAATGACATTTAAGATCTTCCAATTACAAAAAGTGTACTGGTGTTTATAAAGCAATAATGACCATAGATAAAGTTAGAGCGTGGGTAGTGTTGACCATCTTTCAGACGATAGTGATTCTCAAGCCAAATCGGGTAGTCATGATGATAACAAATGTCAGTCTCGAATTATTTAATTTAATGAAGTCTTGTATAAGTTGATAAATAGTCTAGATAATATTTTAGTACTATTATGGATAGATAGATAGATAGATATATGCTAGGGAGGTATGTAGGGGCCCGTGGCGTTTGGCGCTCCTTTCTCTCTTGACTGCCCCGCTAGGAATAAAGCGTGGCGTTAAGTGAAGTTAAAAGTATAGTATACAGTGTATACTTATGTCACGTAGATAAAGTATACATGTATATGGATTTATTTACTTCTAAGTGAATTGTTATGTTTAATGTATAGTTTTTTAGATTTAGCTTTAGAGCAATTGCCCCAGCTCAAGAGTGGCAGATTGCCCCAGCTCAAGAGTGGCAGATTGCCCCAGTTCAAGATGGGCAGATTGCCCCAGTTCAAGATGGGCAGATTGCCCCAGTAAAAGATGGGCAGATTGCCCTAGTAAAAGATGGGCAGATTGCCCCAGTAGATGATGGGCAGATTGCCCCAGTAGACGATAGGCAGATTGCCCCAGTAGAAGATGGGCAGATTGCCCCAGTAGAAGATGGGTAGATTGCACCAGTTTTAGTTGGGCTGATTGCCCTAGTTTCAGTTGGGCTGATTGCCCTAGTTTCAGTTGGGCAGATTGTTCCAGTTTCAGTTGGGCAGATTGCCCCAGTTTTAGTTGGGCAGTTTGCCCCAGTTTCAGTTGGGCTGATTGCCCTAGTTTCAGTTGGGCAGACTGCCCTAGTTTAAGTTCGGCAGATTGTCCTAGTTTAAGTTGGGCTGATTGCCCTAGTTTAAGTTGGGCTGATTGCCCTAGTTTAAGTTGGGCTGATTGTCCTAGATTTAAGTTGGGCAGATTGCCTTCAGATTCAGTTGGGCAGATTGCCTTCAGTTTCAGTTGGGCGGATTGCCTTCAGTTTCAGTTGGGCGGATTGTCTTCAGATTCAGTTGGGCGGATTGCCTTCAGTTTCAGTTGGGCGGAATGCCTTCAGTTTCAGTTGGGCGGATTGCCTTCAGTTTCAGTTGGGCGGAATGCCTTCAGTATCAGTTGGGCGGATTGCCTTTAGTTTCAGTTGGGCGGATTGCCTACAGTTTCAGTTGGGCGGATTGCCTTCAGTTTCAGTTGGGCAGATTGCCTTTAGTTTCAATTGGGCGGATTGCCTCCAGTTTCAGTTGGGTAGATTGCCCTAGTTTCAGTTGGGCAGGATCCTGCCAGATTCGGTTGGGTAGATTGTGCCTAGTTTCGGTTAGGTAAATTGTACCAGTTTCATGTAGACAGATTGTCCCAGTTTCATGTGGACAGGTTGTCCCCAGTTTCGGTTAGGTAGATTGTACCAGTTTCATGTGGGCAGATTGCCCCAGCTTCATGTGGGCAGATTGCCCCAGTTCATGTGGGCAGATTGCCTCAGTTCATGTGGGCAGATTGCCTCAGTTCCAGGTTAACAAATTGCCGCAAAGCTGATCATCTACCAACTTGGGCCAAGTAGACGCGCAGGTAGCTGCCGCGTGCTACCTTAAGCAGACCATCAATGATGACAGCATCACCTTTGACCCCGTGAGGTGCCTAGCAGACTTCTGCCGCCACGTTTCACGGAGGATTCTAATCTTCGCTGGCTCGCAGCCAGTGGGAGTCGAGGAGCAGCACTGTGAGGAGGGACAGATTGCCGCAAAGCTGATCACCTACCAACTTGGGCCAAGTAGACGCGCAGGTAGCTGCTGCGAGCTACCTCGAGCAGACCATCAACGGTGACAACATCATCTTTGACTCCGTAAGGTGCCTAGCAGGCTTCTGCCGCCACGTTTCACGGAGGATTCTAATCTTCGCTGGCTCGCAGCCAGTGGGAGTCGAGGAGGAGCACTGTGAGGAGGGACATATTGCCGCAGGTTCAGGTTGGCAAATTGCCGCAGGTGAAGGTGAACAGATTTCCGCAGGTTAAGGTTAGTAGATTTTTGCAGGTTTAGGTGAGCAGATTGCCACAGATTAAAATGGGCAGATTGCTGCAGCTTAAAATGGGCTGATTGCCGCAGTTTAAAATGGGCTGATGGCCGCAAGTAAAGGTGGACAGTTTTCCGCAGGTTAAGGTGAGTAGATTTTGCAGGTTTAGTTGGGCAGATTGCCACTGATTAAAATGGGCAGATTGCCGCCGCTTAAAATGGCAGATTGCCGCAACTTAAAATGGTCAGATTGCCGCAGTTTAAAATGGGCAGATTGCCGCAGCTTAAAATGGGCAGATTGCCACAGCTTAAAATGGGCAGATTGCCGCAGCTTAAAATGGGCAGATTGTCACAGCTTAAAACGGGCAGATTGTCGCAGTTTAATATGGGCATATTGCCGCAGGTTAAGGTTAGCAGATTACTCTAGGTTCAGGTGGGCAGATTGACCCAGGTTACGTAGGTAAAAATTGGCCCTAGTTTAACATGGCAGATTGCCTTTAAATATTGTTTGTGAAAGCTGGAAATTATTTTTGTGAGACATTGTTACAGTCAATTATGTAAGAGTTATGAACCATAGTTATTCTCTTTTTGTTTTGTTTTTTTGGAAACACGAGGTCGTGTTTCGGTGCAGGACGGCCGAACTGTAAGACAATTGTCAGTGTGAGGGTATTTTACAGAAAATAAAATAATAATACCCACATAATTATTTATAAAAGGGAAGGGAAGGAAGGGAACGGCTATAAAAAGTGACGTTTTTGAAGGATTGAGTCAGTACGTCGTTATTCTGCCTGTCGTAAGGTGTAAAATTGTGACAGTGTTCAAGTATTTAAAATCAGTGTCATTGTTGGAACTATGCGTTTTAAAACGTGTATAAGTGTAAAGTGTTATATAGAAACAGTGTTAGAAGTGTGTATATGTAAAAGAGGAACAGTAAATTATGGTTATTTAAGTATTTTCTTATACTTAGCACCTGACATTTTTACAATAAATATTTCATTTCCTCGAATGGGTATCGAACCCACAAGCAGTCCATTTTACAGTCATATTTTGTACCACGGCTGATAAATATATTTGTATAATATTAAACATCAAAAACTATTCTACATTGTAATGAGAGAATCTCAATTCAGCTTGACGATGAAATCTTTAAAATAGATGGTCTACAGAGATTTTATTCCAGAATTTCTTGCCTTAAAGCGATCACGTTCTTTTCGCATAAACTTTTCGTCCTAAGTTAGAATTTAATTATTTCTTCAAGTTTGTTTAGAAGGTCACCACAAATCAGTCGCTAGCAATCCTCTCCACCATCTTCAACCGAGTGGCTCATTATTACTTCCCACAACTCCGCGCCTACACCACCGCTGCCTCATTTTGAAGTAAATTAAACGTTTCCATTGACGTCTTCATTATGACTACGTCACCGCCTCAGTTACACGACTTTCTCAAGTTTTAGTTTCGAGTAACTTGTCTACTGTTGGTGCATCGAGTTTCTAAGTCCATTTATTGTGAAATACCTACTTACTTTATTCAATTTGTAATAAAAACCAATAAACATATTTAAGATATTGTCGTATACGTATACGTGTTGCGCGGCGTTGAGTTCCACCACTCCAGTATTTAACGTGGTGGTGGGGAGCGGAGTGTCTTCCTAGGCTCCCTCTGCCTACACTGCTTCATAGGGGATACAGTGTAAAGCTGTTTAGTATAGAGAATATTTATGAAAGTAATGATTTGAGGAATTTGGGTTAATGAAGATGTAACCGGCTATGTCATAATGTAATTATGTCCTTAATTAAACGTGGCCATCGCTAAAGTAATTGCCTCCGCTTGCCTCTACTGCATACGAGTATTATACCGGTATCGATTTTATCATTTTCTAATTATAAACTTCGTAAAAGTTTGAGCAATAATAGGCCAGTTTAGTAAATGGTAGTAGTTTTAACATTATTAGATAGAATCATTTTTATTTACATGATGTTTTCATTGTTTTATTACGTTACAAGTTGATTTAATTTGTGTTCTGCCATTTCTCGAATGAGGAAGAATTCTTGTATATGATCCATGTGAGAGTATAATAAAAAGTAATGATCCCGGTGCACATTTTTTGTTAAATCTGAGAGATGCATTTTGAAAATTCCCACCTTATAAATCTGCACTTCCTCAAACGCACTAAGTACGTGACCGCGCTTAACCAGCTTGTACAAGCAGCCACTTAAAATATTAGGTATACGTACATATTTATGGTAAATAGAATATTTTACTACTATTTTAGTATTAAAGAATCAGTCAAGTGCGAGTCGTCGCACCTGTCCCCCGACAGTTCCGTATCAATTTCAGGATTGTAGATCAATAGGAACTACATCTTATAAAACTTAAGTTTGCGGCCGTATGCCCTCATTTTGTATGAACTGCTACCAAGCAGTGAAAAAAAATCCATTAATCCGTTTCAATAAAAGAAGAAAAAAAAACTCTCAAATACTTTAATTGAAAAAGTTATAATCCAAATTTTAAAAAATCTTAACAGCCGCAAAGGAGAACTTGCGCCAGCGTAATCGATTCCGTCGCGCGCTCAGCAATGAATCACCGATGTGTTCCAAGATTTAGTTCTTTGTGAGTCTCCTCAAGCGTTCTCAAATTGCAATTGGTTTCCGTTATTAGAACTTTTATATTAAAAAGAGCATTTTTTTACAATAGAGACCAAATCGTAGTGAACGTTGAACATTGAAGTACTCGATCTAAAACACTTTTTACTTAGGTATTAAGATTTTTTATTCATAATGCATTTTTATAGTAAAGTAATATACAGCTCAGGTCGATTTTAAGAATGCACTGATATATATTTCTTTTGTCTCAGCTTTATATTTATTATCTTATTTATTTGATTATTTATAAATATTGGACAACATTTGGGAAAAATTTCGTTTAGAAGATTATATAATGTATCAATAGCTTATAATTATTAGATTTTAAATTTCTGCGTCATAATATCTCGTTGGTGTATGACCAACGAATATTTGTTTCGATATGAGTATGTATTTTTGATACTAATAAGCTGTTCAATGCCCTCTAATTTATGATTTTTATTTAATAAAAATTACTTTCAATAACGCTGAAAATTATATAAAATTTGTAAAAATTTTGCAAAATATTATGATTGAGCACCATCTAACCCGGCGACGTAAGAAAGTGTTTCATGCAAATATGCGTTTAGCGAGATTATCCTTAATCCTATAGTCGACATCATTTGAATCTTCATTTGTTTAAGTGTAGCTAAAACACCGTCTCGTGCCCAAAATGCACGTGCACTTCCATGTTCAAATGTACTTTAGGTTTTAACTACTCTCTTACTTAATTAAATAAATAATACATTCTACAATAAACACAAATAACAAATCTATAAAGAATTAAGTTGAATTTAAATTCCTTTATGATGTCGTCATAAAAAATATATACTTAATAGCTTATAAATATAAATCCGAGTGAAATACGAACGAATATCGTTTGTGTTTGTCGGATGCCGGAAGGATTGGGACAATATATCCAAACAAAACTCGAAAGAATTTACCGGCGAGCCGTAAATGGTAGTTTAATTCTTTATTGCTTTGTTCGAAATGATTTATGTTAAGATCCGTATATCTTTTTTTTACTTTTACTTCTTTATTTATTTATCTTTCTTTCTATTACATGTGACCATAATAAATGCATTTGCATTACTTAAATAGTTTTAATTTATCCAAGCCACATTTATATATTGTAAGAATAGCAATTAAACATTAGGCTGATTTTTCCCTACTGTACTATGTGCTAGAGCGGTTATATTATTCAGTTTTACGCTGTATCCCACATATGGTAGGGTATGCAGAGGGAATCTAATCTAGTGGTAAAACACTCTGTTCTCAGTTGCCGTTGCCTCAAGAAATTGCCGGAGTAATTCTCAAGGCATCGCGGGTTGAGTAGCGGAACTCAACGACGCACTTTGCCTCATTACCAGAGCAGAAAATTAAAATATAAATAAAATCGAAATATTATAACAACAATCTTGAATAAAGCTGTCTCACTTATAAAAGCTGTAAGAGGAAATCGCAACAAGACGCGTAAAGGAATTAACCACCGAACTGTAAACGACAGTTCCTTACTTTATTGTTTTGTTGGATATGATTTATGATAGGAATGTTTTATTTCCCCACTTGTCGTTTTGTTTTCTATTTGACGTATTGTGCGAACTTTATTCTATTGTATTTTTTTACACATAAAATAAGTGTATTAGGTGTTTATGTAGCCACAAACTGTTTTTATGTTCTGTTCTGTTTTTGATTGTGGCGCTCCGAGCGTGCCCGTTCAGCACTATTCACTTCGCCAATGTCACGTTGGAAAAAAAACACGCTATTAACACTTTTAATGTTGTATGACGTAGCCATGTTCGTAAATTAATTGTTAATGTAAATGTATTATTACTATATACTTATTGATATATTTCACCATATAATATCTCCATGAATACAGTGTGAAGCTGATTTAATTAATTTAATAAAGAACCATACCATAATATGGATCAAAAATCTATATTATATTTTTAACGGTTACAAGTAATATAATGTACATATACTCGTGGACAGATGGTTCGCTTGCTCGTATGAAGTTTCTCGAAGTCATTTCTCTATTATATCTATATCTGTAAAATATTATTGTCAGTATATGACAAATATCAAATATGTGTATATAAAATATTTATGCATATAAGTTGTATAGTTCTACACTATAAAAGCAAAAATTCAGCGAACGCAAGAATGAATATTTTAATAAATATTTGCATATTTCAGCAAAACTTCATTTCATAATAAAACGGTAGTAATAACGCAGGCTTGTGAAATCAAATATTGACAACGATTTTAAATATGTATCAGTTTAATATTACGTTAGAGTCGTGTTACCACGAGTAACGAGGATTAAGCAGAATCCAGTATAATCGAATAAGAGGGTGAGACCGAGGTTCTGTAACAATTTCAGCATAAAATAACCTGCTTACTTACATATGTTTGTAGTCAATTGAAGTACGTGGCAAGTAATTTTAAATAAGATTGGTTACATTTTCACATTTATTGGCTCGTGGCATCGGACTAAGCCAAGAACTTTGTTATGTTTTATAATTTGCCTAAATTTGTTTAGTATATTTGCTATGTTTATTGTAATATTTTTTCCATTGAATAAATAACAGTTATTTTATTGTTTTATACTTATTAAATACATTTCTGTTTTTATTTATTCAATGGAAAAATTATTACAATAAACATAGCAAATGTACTAAACAAATTTAAGCAAATACGTACAGTCAAAAGAAAACGTCGTAACTACTACTCAACTATACACATAAAGTAAAGTTAATCATGTAAAAATAGAGTGTGTGAGCTCACTTTAACACATTTTTTCCTTTTTTTTATTTTTATGTTCTTCGAGCGCAATCTACTTTACGCTTGATAAAAGGCTTAAAAATGGAAATTAATACAAAATTAAACCTATAAATTACCACCAGAAAAGGGTTAGACAATAAATTATTGCAAAACACAATGCTAATGCCCGATACCTACAATTATAATATAACTAGTGGCCCGCTCGCGGTTTCACCCGCGTGAACTATGTTATTATTAATTTCTGTCTCCATGACTATAACCTAGTGACGTCTATGCAAAATTTGAGTCTCCTAGCATTTGTAGTAACGAAGTTTCATACAAACTTTCGACCCCAAAAACAACCCCTTAGAAGTCGAATATTGCAAATTCCCGTCTTAGCGTGCACCTATGTCCTATAAATAACTCCTATGCAAAATTTGAGATTCCTAGCACTTGTGGTTTCTGAGATTTCGTGATGAGTGAGTGACCTTTTGATTTTATATATATAGATTAATGGTCAAAAAATTAAAATAGTATTTTAACATTGATGTATAATACAAAATACAAAATATTCAAAGTCATACAATTTTATTGCATTATGAGGTTAGTATTGAGAGTTTTACTATTGAGTTTCATCTAAATATTTTATACGCTTGTTACAACTTACTACCAGGCTTGTACCGTAATCAAGAGTTTCCCCTCTTGGGTTCGAGTCCTACTACGTGCTAATTTTTACTCATTTTATAAACATTTTTTATTCATTAGTGTAGAATAATACTTTAAATATTTAATAAACATGAACACACTTCACTTCACGCTCATTTTGTTTATTATAAATGTAAAACTAAAATGTTTAAGTTCTTAATTTTATTAAGGGAAATTTATAATTTTTCAATGTAAACTTAACTACTTATTATGTAACTATATACATCTGAAAGTATTTATATACTTGTAAAATGGAGACTGAAATTTTATAATTAGAGAATTATGAAAGTTTTTTTGTTTTACTAATACTTTTATACCTTTAGCTAATCTTTCATTATTTTAGGAATGAAGATTAAAAGATAATTAAATAATTCATTATTTTTACACAAAAGTAACGCTTACAAAAAGAAAAAAATATGCTGTACTCAAAGAAAAAATGAGGGTAATTTTAAAGAAAAATATTGAAATTGTAAGCCGCTGTGTTACATCTCATTACGGCTGTCAATTAGTGGCATAGCCGAAGACCACTTAAGTCGTTGCGGCCGCTTTTAGCGTTTACTTTACGCAACTTCAATCTTTTAAATTAAGATGACTTTCATGTTAAAAGTGTTCAGAATATAGATAACTCGTAATAAGAGAGTGGTTTATAAATCAAAAGGAACAAGATTTGAATAGTACATTTAATATGTAAAATTATTTATGTTAGAATGTTTGTAGGTACTTTCGTACTCCTTAGGTAAGTACTACTTCCCACGCTCGAATTTAAGTTGTATAGTTCTAGATAAGAAATACAGTTTACATATGTGTTGATGTTATTTGATTATCAGAAGAGTCTTAGATTAAATAGTTAAGTTATCTTTTAATTCCTCTCAAATAGTTTGGGCATTAATCATGAAGAAAAATCTGAAATCTGAATATTTTATGATTTAAGCTTAATCGGACAATGTGAAGTGAAATAAGAAAGCAGTGCCTCCATAACGAACAAAATAAAACATTTAGCAATAAAGCTCCAAGCTAAGGGAATATGAGAGTATATTACAGTATTCCTTAGAGCGTAGCGATGTGATGTAGATATTGTAACAGATCAAAATTACCTAGTAGAGTTAAATTTAATAAAAGCGCTCTACAATTCTAGTTCTACGAAAGTTTAATTTAGCCTTTTGCTGGTTTACAGATGTTAGCTCTCGCTTCCCTCAACTAACACATTCAGTCAGCTATAACTAAACGTATTGAGAACGGTATGCAGTGGTTAAGTGAGAAAAACTCGGTTAGTTTTGTTGGTCCCTAATCTATATCTATATATATAATAAAACTGTAAAGGGGGTAAAATCTGTACATTGAATATAAACTAAAAAAAACACTTCAGGGGGACTCAATACAACTAATAGAAGGTAAAAATATGATTTTTGGAATTCTTGTCTGTCTGTCTGTTGTGACTCTTTAACTCAAAAACTACTGGACAGATTTAAATGAAACTTCTTTTGTTGCATAGCTATTAGTCTTCGGCAACATATAGGCTATAATTTATTTTGATAGTCCGAATACCTGATGTGAGACCCTAGCAGCCCCCCTAATCTATAAGAGATATCAATACAACGAATTAGGAAAAGTTATTCAACGTGATGAGCATTTTCTGTTGACATAAAAAAAAATGGATCCAATGTGGAACCCCAGTCACCCAGCTAAACTTTATTACATACTAGCAGACCCGCGAACTTCGTATCGCCTAACAGTCGATTTTTTTTTATTCTGCTATTAGCGACACCGGGTCAGCTAATAAGATAAAAAAAATAAAAACTTAAATCATTTTTAATTCTTATAATATTCATTAAAAATTATAATAAAAATAACAATTTCCGATATCTTATTATGATGCCTACTTATTATATTTTATTTTATTTTTACTTATTCTAAATTCAGTTTCATTTTCATTGTAGTACTTTATGGTACACGTTTTTTTTTGTTTGGTTATCTGGCGCGTAAACAAACAGAGCAGATGGTTTTCCAACACGGGAACAGGCAACATACAACAGACCATGCGAGAAACATGAGTTTTCTATATTAGTACCACAAACACTTAATAACCGCCCCTGGGATTTGTTTATAGTCATTGCGAAAGCAAGCCGTACTGGAAACTGTAGTCTTTTAAGCTCGAATGGTATGTCAGTCGAAATCATTGGGATGCCCCGCATCATCAAAAAGTCTTCTCCTTTATACTTTCCTTTTAATATGATTGCTTCTATTACGTTATTCATTATTTTTTTATCGCTAATCATGTGCCGTTACAAAGTTTCAGTTGGTTAATATTTCGCAACATTATAACTACACATTCAAGCTTTAATTGAAGGTTGTGAGGCGGCAATCCTGGCAAATCAAGTGAATTTAAAAATTCCGGTGGATAGTTCACGACATCATGTTCATTAGTTGCCGTATCAACTGACTTATGTGTCCTTATTTTGCCAGGAATGCCATCTTGAAAATTTATATTTAATTCATTTACATCAGTGTGTTTGGCAGCCAGTAAAGCTCTTTCGCTCAACCAATTATGGAATAAATAATCAGCAACATTTGGAAGCACTATATGAATCTTTTGATTACGTTAACTGACAAGAACTATCAGGAAAGGTGATGCAGCCAGTCAGCGCATCTACAGGAAGTTTGCCATTACCAATATCAATGAGTTGTTTAGAGAATATGTCTCCAGATTGATCATTTTACAACATGACATGCATATTCTTGCTTAAATGTAATACCTTGACATGTTTCCACAATTTCGAGGACTTTAAACATGAATTCAGTTCATCAGCTTGCATTGAACGTGGAACCACTGGCAATCCTCCTCCTTATAATAAAATCATTGCGCCACCAAATTAAAATTGATTGGCAAACTGAGTTTTTACAATAACCTTACAATATTGGCAAGCAGAATTCTTAGGTCCAATAGCAACACAGGTGTAGGCACTGCTGGCATCAATTGATATATAACAAAAAGCAGCTCGATTCAAATTTGCAACATTATCAGTCAACTATCGTGGTCACGTTCATTGCAATTTTCACGTTCTGGGTACGATTAGATTCTTCTGGCTAAATTTGTCCACCGCCTTATAGAAGGCATTTTTTGTAAGTCACAAATACACAACACTTTATTAATTTTATAAAATTTGTGGATTTTAGATTTAGTAATATAGACGCACAATGAGACGTTTACATTTCAATTGACATCTTACCATAGAAATGTTGACAAATATTGACATTAACAAACTGAGATCCCAGGGCCCCCAGACCTACATCATTTTAACAAAGCTGAAATTTTGAGGATTGATCTAATATGTACTTAAGACTCTCTAACTTAAAAAACCTTCAGAGATAGTGCCAACTTAAAGCACACTTTCAGTTGCGTTAAAGAAGAAAGTCTCTTTTTTTTCTCATTTATTTATGTACCACACAATAAAGAAAGTACAGAAAACTTATGATAACATGAAAAATGTGTACAATGGATAACTTATCTCTAATAGAGATCTCTGCCAGAAACCCTTGAATGTAGCGGATGTTAAAAGAAATGATTCGGGTGCGGTATTTTAATATAATGTTAATAATAATAATAAACCTACATACAAATATACATAATATTAATCAATATTACTATACCTACATAAATATATACAATGACATAAAAGAGTTGAAACAGAAAAAGAAAATTAATAAAAAAAAGACAAAGCGACTACTAAAGATTCTAATTGAGATTAAGAAATGTTGTTTTAATTTGATTTTAATAGTATTTAGAGATGGATTGCCCGACAGTATAGAGTTAGGTAGTGAGTTCCATAAGCGCACTGCTTGAACTGTGAAGGATTTTTCATAGAAAGAGGTATTAAATATAGGGCACTCAAGCTTTCTTAGAGTTACACATGAGCGTACAGGTCTTTCACTTGGAAGTGTCAATTGAAAACGCTCCCTTAAGTAAGGAAGAGAGTTTTTATATATGTTTTAAAGTAAAAAATGTATATTTCACATTCTTTCACGAGGACCTTTACTTCTGCCAGACGTCATAAAGGTTCTTTAAAATTGGGGCAAATTACATTAAAGTAAATCTAAAATCTATAAATCAATATATCTATATATCTATATATCTATATATCTATATCTATATCTATATATATAATAAAACTGTAAAGGGGGTAAAATCTGTACATTGAATATAAACTAAAAAAAACACTTCAGGGGGACTCAATACAACTAATAGAAGGTAAAAATATGATTTTTGGAATTCTTGTCTGTCTGTCTGTTGTGACTCTTTAACTCAAAAACTACTGGACAGATTTAAATGAAACTTCTTTTGTTGCATAGCTATTAGTCTTCGGCAACATATAGGCTATAATTTATTTTGATAGTCCGAATACCTGATGTGAGACCCTAGCAGCCCCCCTAATCTATAAGAGATATCAATACAACGAATTAGGAAAAGTTATTCAACGTGATGAGCATTTTCTGTTGACATAAAAAAAAATGGATCCAATGTGGAACCCCAGTCACCCAGCTAAACTTTATTACATATAATTCGTCAGTCGTCTTAAAATAAATTATTCTACGTAATAAACATTTGTTTTGACGTTTACGTAATACCATAATTATTATTTAAAATGGTTCAACACCAAATGATATAAATTTAAGTAAATATTTTTAATAAATATATACAAATTAAATAAAATTTAAAAAGGAAATCCATAAATCGGTAACATATATGTGTATCACAGAAAAAAAAGATTACATTCTTATAATTTTGAGGCCCGTTGTGGCGCAGTGGCACAAGCACGGGACTATATACACGACAGGTTCTGAGTTCGATTCCTACTTGAAGAAATGAAATATTTCATATTTTCATTACCTCACTCTGGAACGAGGCAAAAGTAATTTTATAATATCAATAAAATATACGAAATATCTTCTTTTTTATAAAAATTTATCGCTGAATGTGTTGCTAAGCGCAAATCTCGAGAGCAGCTGGACCGATTTCGCTAATTCTTTTTTTATAATATTCCTTGAAGTACGAGGATGGTTCTAAGGGACAGAAAAAAATAAAAAATTACCAGAAAAGGTCCAAAAACATGACTTTTCTATATTCCCATACAAAAGATTCGTATTAATATCTATTTAAAAGTCAATTTGGACTTTAATACCCTATTATAAAGTTTAAATGTTAGTAGCTGGATTCCTGGAAGGCAAAACAATTGAGTGACGTTTGTATCGTATAAATATTATAGCCCAAGAACCCAGAGCTGCCAGACCGACGTCATTTTAGCAAAGGTGAAATTTTGAGGACTATTAGTCTTACATGTAGTTAAGACAGTATGCTTACTCACTAACTTGAAAATGGGATCGTTTCAGAGGTAGAGAAAAATAACGGTATATCTCTTTTTGGGAAAATGATAAAGCCATCGGATTGATCTGGTTGCTTAGGGTCTGGGGCTAGAGGGGTCTTGAAATAGTCCGTAAATAATCTATATATATAAAAGGACTTGTCCTCACTGACTGAGGTAAGACGCACACACAGCCGTAACCGCTGATGGTAGAAACGTTAAATTTGGACAAAAGTTTACTTTCGTAATCTGGACATCCACTAAGAAGGGATTTTAAAAAATTTTAACCCTAAAGGGGTGAAATAGGGGTTCAAAGTTTGTATGGAAAAAAAATTAAATCGGCACCGATTTTTATAAAATTTGAAATTTAGATTTTTAAAAGTATTTAATTGAACACGTGTTTCATCGTTTTCTAGAATTCTCCTCCTAAGGGTGCAAATAAGGGGTTGAAAGTTTGTATGGAAAAATCTTTAAATCGCCACCGATTTTTAGAAAATTTGAAATTTAGACTCTTAAAAATATTTCATTGAACACATGTTTCATGGGTTATTAGAATTTACCCTTAAATACGCAAGCGAAGCTGCGCGCGTCCGCTAGTATATTATAAATTTTAGATTTACTTTAATGTAATTTGCCCCAATTTTAAAGAACCTTTATGACGTCTGGCAGAAGTAAAGGACCACGTGAAAGAATGTGAAATATACATTTTTTACTTTAAAACATATATAAAAACTCTCTTCCTTACTTAAGGGAGCGTTTTCAATTGACACTTCCAAGTGAAAGACCTGTACGCTCATGTGTAACTCTAAGAAAGCTTGAGTGCCCTATATTTAATACCTCTTTCTATGAAAAATCCTTCTCAGTTCAAGCAGTGCGCTTATGGAACTCACTACCTAACTCTATACTGTCGGGCAATCCATCTCTAATTACTATTAAAATCAAATTAAAACAGCATTTCTTAATCTCAATAAGAATCTTTAGTAGTCGCTTTGTCTTTTTTTTATTAATTTTCTTTTTCTGTTTCAACTCTTTTATGTCATTGTATATATTTATGTAAGTATAGTAATATTGATTAATATTATGTATATTTGTATGTAGGTTTATTATTATTATTAACATTATATTAAAATACCGCACCCGAATCATTTCTTTTAACATCCGCTACATTCAAGGGTTTCTGGTAGAGATCTCTATTAGAGATAATTTATCAATTGTACACATTTTTCATGTTATCATAAGTTTTCTGTACTTTCTTTATTGTGTGGTACATAAATAAATGAGAAAAAAAAGAGACTTTCTTCTTTAACGCAACTGAAAGTGTGCTTTAAGTTGGCACTATCTCTGAAGGTTTTTTAAGTTAGAGAGTCTTAAGTACATATTAGACTATCAATCCTTAAAATTTCAGCTTTTTTAAAATGATGTAGGTCTGGGGGCCCTGGGATCTCAGTCTATTAATGTCAATATTTGTCAATATTTCTATGGTAAGATGTCAATTGAAATGTATACGTCTCATTGTGCGTCTATATTACTAAATCTAAAAGCCACAAATTTTATAAAATTAATAAAGTGTTGTGTATTTGTGACTTACAAAAAATGCCTTCTATAAGGCGGTGGACAAATTTAGCCAGAAGAATCTAATCGTACCCCGAACGTGAAAATTGCAATGAACGTGACCACGATAGTTGACTGATAATGTTGCAAATTTGAATCGAGCTGCTTTTTGTTATATATCAATTGATGCCAGCAGTGCCTACACCTGTGTTGCTATTGGACCTATGAACTCTGCTTGCCAATATTGTAATGTTATTGTAAAAACTCAGTTTGCCAATCAATTTGGTGGCGCAATGATTTTATTATAAGGAGGAGGATTGCCAGTGGTTCCACGTTCAATGCAAGCTGATGAACTGAATTCATGTTTAAAGTCCTCGAAATTGTGGAAACATGTCAAGGTATTACATTTAAGCAAGAATATGCATGTCATGTTGCAAAATGATCAATCTGGAGACATATTCTCTAAACAACTCATTGATATTGGTAATGGCAAACTTCCTGTAGATGCGCTGACTGGCTGCATCACCTTTCCTGATAGTTCTTGTCAGTTAACGTAATCAAAAGATGAACTCATTCATATAGTGCTTCCAAATGTTGCTGATTATTTATTCCATAATTGGTTGAGCGAAAGAGCTTTACTGGCTGCCAAACACACTGATGTAAATGAATTAAATATAAATTTTCAAGATGGCATTCCTGGCAAAATAAGGACACATAAGTCAGTTGATACGGCAACTAATGAACATGATGTCGTGAACTATCCACCGGAATTTTTAAATTCACTTGATTTGCCAGGATTGCCGCCTCACATCCTTCAATTAAAGCTTGAATGTGTAGTTATAATGTTGCGAAATATTAACCAACTGAAACTTTGTAACGGCACACGATTAGCGATAAAAAAATAATGAATAACGTAATAGAAGCAATCATATTGAAAGGAAAGTATAAAGGAGAAGACTTTTTGATGATGCGGGGCATCCCAATGATTTCGACTGACATACCATTCGAGCTTAAAAGACTACAGTTTCCAGTACGGCTTGCTTTCGCAATGACTATAAACAAATCCCAGGGGCAGTTATTAAGTGTTTGTGGTATTAATATAGAAAACACATATTTCTCGCATGGTCTATTGTATGTTGCCTGTTCCCGTGTTGGAAAACCATA
Organism: Heliconius melpomene rosina; assembly: GCF_056956725.1. NCBI lineage: Eukaryota > Metazoa > Arthropoda > Insecta > Lepidoptera > Nymphalidae > Heliconius > Heliconius melpomene. Next base: position 12,694,652 of record NC_140403.1, read on the forward strand.
TGCTCTGTTTGCTTACGCGCCAGATAACCAAACAAAAAAAAACGTGTACCATTAAGTACTACAATGAAAATGAAACTGAATTTAGAATAAGTAAAAATAAAATAAAATACAATAAGTAGGCATCATAATAAGATATCGGAAATTGTTATTTTTATTATAATTTTTAATGAATATTATAAGAATTAAAAATGATATAAGTTTTTATTTTTTTTATCTTACTAGCTGACCCGGTGTCGCTAATAGCAGAATAAAAAAAAATCGACTGTAAGGCGATACGAAGTTCGCGGGTCTGCTAGTAAAATAAAATTTATTTGATATAGCTATTAACACACTTATTTTCTTTATGGTTTTTTTTATAGCAAAGTTTTATTAGAAGAGAGTTTTATTAGAGAGAAAATCAGGTAGTACGCACAATATATTATTTATAAGACGACAGTAAAGCGGCTCTGACAAAAAACACGAAATATCCTTTAGGAGGACCGGTACTTACGTGAATTTTCGAGCTTACCTGTTTATTTATTTAATAGTAAAGTACGCTCTTTTCTTACACAATATTAAAGTTGTTCTAGAGATTCTTTTTTTAGCATCTTTATACCATAAACGTGTTGCATCTCATTAACTGGTTTTGATGTTTTAAACAAAAAATCAAATCAAATCAGCTTCACGCTGATTACTCGTCCTTAACCTCGTGTTAAGACATTCCGGGCATTGCGTGTTGAGTGGCGGAACTGAACGCCGCGCTTTTCCTCGGCACCAGAGCGAAGAAATGGAAATATAAATTTAATTAAATATTTCCTTTTCTCGAGTGGGATTCGAATCCACAACCAATCGATTTTGCAGCACACTTTGTACCCCTGCGCCACGACTGGCCTCAAACCATTTACTAAACTACTTTTCAGTCGACAAGCAAAATAATCATTAAAGCTTTCTCAATATGCGAAACTTTCACCAGTAAATATACAGGGTGTCCCAGGAGTCAACGATAAAACGAAACCAGGTGATAGACCAAGTTGTGACAGTTATGAGAAAAATATAAAAAAAAATCTTTGTCATGTATTTTTCATATTATATTGATTTTAAAAAATATCGGAAAAACCGACACCCTGTGATGGTTTTTCAAGTCCCAGGACTACAAATATTACTCTTTCTTCATTTTTTTTTCTGTAATGTAATCATGAGTAACCCTTCTGTGAATTACAGTTTAAGATTGAAACATACCTGCATCAGTTTTCAATAAAATGTGGTGTTTTTGCCAAACATTAAATTCAAAATATTTACTACACCCAACTTTAACCGACTGTACTATAAAAAAAATGTACTACACTGTTTTTGCAAGTAACTTTAAAAGTTGGCGCATTTAATCTGGATTCCGAAATGGTACGACACTTGCTGAATTACTTCTTTGTTGAAGAGAGAAAAATCGAAATACACGATAATCGGGATGGCGTTCAACGTTTTGGTATCTTTTCCGATACATTCTAGCTGCAGCATTAGCATTACATAACCACTCTCCATGAATGAAATGCATATTGGCAATGTGTCAAAGACCGAGTATATGGCCTGCGAGAGCTCGGACTCGAGCACTATCCTTATAAGTCCTGGGCCAGCCCCTAAGTCGGATAAGCGTTGCCTGGGCTAAGGGCGGGGCTGGCGGGAGGTCACTGGTGTGGTCTGTGATCGCAGGATACCGTCCAAACTCTTATCCGGCCAAGGAGATTATGATCGATGCCTTCAGACTTGTGCATGACGGATCCAAGTTACCTGAACTTTTCCAACTTAGGGGCTGGCCCAGGATTTATAAGGATAGTGCTAGAGTCCGGGCTCTCGCAGGCCATGTACTCGGTCTTCGACACATTTAGTTTAAGACCGCCGGTCTCAAGCGTACCCTTCCAGACGTTCACTTTACGCTCCAGCGTCAGTCGGTTCTCGTCAATGAGTGCTATGTCGTCGGCATACACCATGGAGGCTGCACTACATTGAATAAGAACGGACTAAGAGATTGTACACAATTTATATGATTATAAAAGCTTGTCGCGTTAATCAATATTTAATTAAATTTAAACTTTAAAAATTGAAACTTAGTAGATTTTACATAATTAAATTAGCACTAGTTTAGTTACACAAGTAAATCGCGCGACAAGCTTTTATGATCATATAAATTGTGTACAATGGGGTTATGAGTTGATAGTTAAAATTTAAAAGACAAATTTTATTTTCTCCTTTTTAGAGCATTTAAATAAAAGCTTTTTCTAAAAATGATTTTTTGCTTATAATTTATTTATTCTTATCTTATCTTTTCAAATTGTCGGCGAATTATTGCTTTGAATGATTTTTCCTTATATTTAGAGGAACGTTTAGATATAAGATAGATGCTAATAAATGAGTTTAATATTATTGTGATATGAAATATTATTATATTTATTTCTGTTCTTAAAATAAAGGCTTTAATTCCATTATAGGATAAAAATAATTCCAATGTTTGGAATTTAAACGCTGTTGTGGCGTAATTGCTACATGTCTGACAATATTTGATAGTTGCAGGTTCGTATTGTAATTTATAGAAACATTGTTTCTCAGCCTGAATCAGGAAAATATTTATATTATTTTGCCATTAAACTGGCGAAGGATAAAGTAGTAATGCATCACTAGCTTCTTAGAGGCTAATTGCGAATATTTAATAATTGTATAGTGTTAAAGATTTGCTCAAAAGTTCTTTTTCTTTTACATGATATCATGAATGAATTAGATGAATTGTAATATTCAATTTATTTTGGGCGTCAAATTAGTAATTTATCATGTCAATTCCTTGTCGTGCTAAAAAGAAACTCATAAAAAATATTTGAAAAAGCCATCTGTGGTACAATAACTGAACGCCCCTAAAGTAACAAACAAGATTACAAAGTAATCAATCAGGAGAACTGTTATAGGCAGTTAGTCAAGTGTGTCACGGTATGTAGAGAACTAACGCGTTGCTTCTACGTGTATGTCCGGCTTTAGAGTATCGATAACGTATCTAATATGAAACGAGTTAGAATAGATCCTTTATGCACATTTTTATATGTAAACACTGTACAAATAATAACGTAAAAAAATATATTTATTGCTAGTATCGAGTTCAACTTAAATTAAAGCTAAACACATAATTGTTGAAATTAAAATTATTCATAGCGTTAAAACTTTAAGCACCGACTAATTTCAGTATTAAAATTAAGACATGAATGTTTTCATGAGAGAATCTGCAACTGAAGAATGTGTGGGTGGCTCAGTAATAAATCTTATTACACACATTTATTTATACATATCATATATATATTTATCACACATTAAAATAACAAAAACAACACATACACATTCACACTTAACTAACCTACGACAATAGTAAAATAAATAAAATAATACTCACCGGTCGCTGCAATTGTGCCATAGGGAAAACTTGTATTACCTGCAAATGATTAACTCACTGATGATCACTCTTCACATTCTTACGATGTTCTATAAAGTATTTCTCTAAAATCTTCTTTGTCATACAAAAGAATTTAAAGCTTTCTATACAAGAAGGTTAAAAAAAAACAAATGAAATGATCTGAAATGATTTTTTATGGCAGGGTACGAAAACGAAAGGGTTTCTGGCCGTCATGAGGACATGTGGTGTAATAGAAATTACAGTACATGTACGAGTACACTTAAGTATAAAATAAAGATTTTTTAAAGGTTTTAAATTATTACAAAAATAACCATTAACGGAATCCCTTTTATCTCTTCTATATAATTCCTTTCGACAAAGCAAATCACTAATACTCAAAAGGGCGACGGAAAAGGGCCCCATTCCCTGAAGGAACTATATCTTTTTCTCTTTGAAGCACACACGTCCCCTTTGTTGAAAAATAGTAGTAAGAAAACAATGAGGACGGGTCTCGTGTTCCGTCGGACTTACTTACGAAGTTACTTTGAAAAGTTTAAATGAAGTTTGGAAATACTTAGAATATACTAATGTTTCATACTTAGATATTAATCAAAATTTCTGAGTTAATACGAAGGATAATTGTGCAACTATCTATTAACTTAATATTCAAACTTAAAAACATAAAATCTGTATCTAATGTACATATGTGTAAATATCTTCAATGTATTTTTGTAAAAGATGTAAGTTTGTCATTTTAGTGCAGACACAGGTCAAACTGAATATGATTGATAATCTTTTTTGTGAAAACGGTTAAGTCACTCTTTTTAACTTATTACATCGCAAGGCAGTCGCGCGCGCTGGGACGGTAACGCGATGGTTATGGATTGGATTCCCACTCGAGGGGATAAATTATTATTTATTTATGTTTTAATTTCTTTGCTTTGGCACCAAGAAAAAAGCCCGGCGTTGAGTTCCGCCACTCAACACGCAATGCATCGAAAACTTCAGCGGAAAGTAGAGAACGGAGTGTTTCAAAGGTAGATTTTAACAAGAGTAAAATATTTAATTATATATAGTATCAGTATGTTCTATTATTTGTTAATTATAAATAATTTGTACGTAGACGTTAACGTAGCTCTTGTTCATCATTCGATGTAATTGCGTTACGACATTGATATTGAAGGAATATATATAACTAGCGGACGCGCGCAGCTTCGCTTGCGTAATTAGGGGTGAATTCTAATAAACCATGAAACATGTGTTCAATGAAATATTTTTAAGAGTCTAAATTTCAAATTTTATAAAAATCGGTGGCGATTTAAAGATTTTTCCATACACTTTCAACATTCAACCCCTTATTTGCACCCTTAGGGGGTGAATTCTAGAAAATCATGAAACACATGTTCAATTAAATATTTTTAAGAGTCTAAATTAAAATTTTTATAATAATCGGTGGCGTTTTAAAGATTTTTCCATACAAACTTTCAACCCCTTATTTGCACCCTTAGGGGAAGAATTCTAGAAAACCATGAAATATGTGTTCAATTAAATACTTTTAAGAGTCTGCATTTCAAATTTTATAAAAATTGGTGCCGATTTAAAAAAAATTCTAAACAAAATTTCAACCCCTTATTTGCACCCTTAGGGGGAGAATTCTAGAAAACGATGAAACACTTGTTCAATAAAATACTTTTAAAAATCTAAATTTCAAATTTTATAAAAATCGGTGCCGATTAAATTTTTTTTCCATACAAACTTTCAACCCCTATCTCACCCCTTTAGGGTTAAAATTTTTCAAAATCCCTTCTTAGTGGATGTCCAGATTACGAAAGTAAACATCTGTCCAAATTTCACGTTTCTACGCACAGCGGTTACGGCTGTGCGTGCGTCTTACCTCAGTCAGTGAGGACAAGTCCTTTTATATATATAGACTAGTGGACCCGGACGCGGCTACGCCTGCTTGAACTATAAGAATATTTTCGCGTCGGTCATACTCATACTATGCCTCCCGTAGGCTACGTCATTTCGAATCCGTGACATCTCCTTAATTATTTATTAGAATGTTGTACAGTAAATTATAATTTCAATCTAGATGAAATGTTAAGAGTGACTTATATATTTATTTTCATAAGGATGAATATCAAAATGTCGCAGTAACGGTTGCGTAGCGACGCGACGGTTGTTATTAACATGGCAGAATAAATTGCATGTCAAATTAGAAAGTACTTAAAAATATTTTAATTTGTATGTGTAATGTATTATTATATAGCCTATAGCACTTCTGAAGAATGCAGCTTTCATACAAAACAAAAACAAGGTAAATCGGACCAGTAGATCCAGAGATCTTAGCGTTCAAACAAACAAACAAACAAACAAACTCTTCCGCTTTATTATATTAAGTATAGATAGGCTCGTAATAATTATATATAAATGTAATTTATACGAAAATGTTAATTAATTTTATTATATTAAATATTAATAATTTGTAGGATATCATTGTGATTATAGCCACAAATGCAATTTGCGACGTGCAACTAACAAAAACATATAATTAGTGAATCGGTAGTCAGAACCTGGCAACATAGACCGAACGAATATTACCATGGAATGTTACGAAAATTTAAACATATTTAAGCACATTTTGCATCTGAACACCCATAAATATAACTTTTAGTAGTATTTCAATGAGATATGTAACTTTTTATTTTTTAATAAAAAAAAACATAGACCTATGAGGAACAATGTGTATTTTAGCTCCCTTGGAGAAGAACTGCGTACGGTAATGTGTACAAAGTTCAACGATACGAAAGATACGAGTAAAGGGCATCCGAGCAGTAATTAAAATGTCAATCAAGCGCATAATGGGTGGTTCAGTTCATGTCGTTGTGATTTTAGATTACCTTCACTAGACATGTGACATATGGCTTATTTAAATAAAGATTTTATGACAATTGTTTTCTATTAAAACTCGTATATATAACTAAACTTATATATATATAATATATATATCCTATATCTTATAAAACAAAGTCGCTTTTTGTGTCTGTCTGAACTTTCTAACTCTTCTTCTTCTAAACCACCCAACGGATTTGGATGCGGTTTTCACCATTAGGTCGAGTATTTCTCAGGGAAGGTTTATATATAGTTTATTATTTGTACATTCTTATGTAAATTAACATAAATACGATAAATGTGTATAAAGTCCTAGCCGCTGAGACACTTTGGCGCATGCGCTGCTTTAATGGTAAATATTACATGAAAAAAATGTACTGGAGTATTGTTCCTCTTAATAAGATCTACAAAAAAGTCAGCGATGGCATATTCGTATCTTTTAAGAATAACGTGTAGTGATCATATTTCTGTCTAAAAATTGTAATTTCAATATATTTTTTATTGTGAGGGATATTTCTCCATAATGGTATTAATCCTTATCCTTTAAAATACTTTATTAAATTTCTACGTTAAACGAAGATAAAATTTGCTTTTTAAACTATTTCGAAATTGCGAATAGTTTTAGAGAAAAACGCATTTAATTATTGACACATCACGCCGTTCACACATCAGCTGTATCGAGTCAAGTTTCACTTATCCCTTACTCTCAGCATATAAATAAGTATATTAGTTACGTTGGCCATTTAATGTAGATCAAAACTGTCTTTTCTGTTTTTCATTTTAATAAGTATTTTAGAAGTTGTTACAATATCAAAAAATCCTTGCTGCAAAACGCGCCTCGCGACGTTATGCTTATACAAGCGATTCCGCCGCGCCCGCGTGCCTTACACGCATCGGTGGTTCAGTGGTAGAATACTCGCCTGCCACGCGGGCAGCCCGGGTTCGATTCCCGGCCGATGCATTCAATTTAATTTTCGTCACACGCAGCCACGTAGTGCTTGCTTTTCATCAGGGACAGAATACCCTCTTCAGCATTAACCACAAGCTCGAAAAAAAAACCCGCCTGCCTTTATAGCAACGAAGATTTAGATGCGTTTGCACGTATTGGATAATTCGAGTTGAATGTATTATTAAATGTCATTTAACTATCTAAAAATGGTAATTTAAATATATTTTAATAAGTACTTGAAAAGATTAGTAGCACAGATTTAAAATTACAGTACCTACTAAAAATCCTTGCTGTGTAAATCAATTGGAAAATCCTTATTGAAACTACGAAAATGCGGGTTGCATTAGAGTTTAATTAATTTTCACATTATCTTAAGTGCTTTGCAAACATACGAGTACATTATATGAATAATCCAGTAGTAAAAGCGGGCGAAGCCGCAAGGGGGTCGCTAGTATATATATAATCTTAATCTTTCCAATATTGCCGCTGCCAGTAAACAAAACTTAAAATCTACTCAACATTAATAAAACAGCTATATTATTAAAAACGATGACGAGGGAATATCTATTTTCCGTTTAAATGTAGGTTACATAAATGTGTAGTACGTAAAAAAATAACCTTATTGTATCGATTAGTTCCACCAATGTCTACTTTTTCGAAAGAAAGTAAGATATGAAGTAATTTTAACACTGGGTCGCCTCTGCCTGCTATAAGCAGGCTATAATATGAAACTCTTACTTACTACTTGCTGTATATTAACTCGTGTATTGCTTTATTAATTTCTTTATCATAGATGTGAAATGTACTTTAATAAACTTCAGTAAAGCATTGTTGTGGCGGTGACTGACCAGTTGTTGCAGGCTCAAACCACCCTCTCAAGAATCATGATATTTAAATGATTATTTTCCTGCAATGCGCAATGTAGGTGGAGAGTGGAGCAACGTTAGTGGAGGTTTCACCAGGTGGAGGACCAGTTATATGAGAGAAAAAACGTTACATGATCCTTAAGGAAAAATAAATAAAGTATTTTTATTATACATATAAATAATATTTTTACAATATTATAATAGTTTAGCATTTGTTAGCTTTTTTTGTTACCGTACTCATAGATAAGTAAACTATTTATCAACCAACCTTTATATTGGAAGACGCTTCGAAAGCTAAGAAAGTAATTATAATATTTTGTCATGTAAACTGTATTTTACAAACAGCTCTCACACTCAAATATCCATACATATCCACATTTGAGTGAATGAATGAATCAACATTGATTTATTTTATAAACGAGCACTGGGTATATTCCAACTCACTGATTCAAGAACGTGGAACCCGATCTCTGAGAAGAATTTATTAAGAAGCTATAAAGTTGACGGAGTTGAAAATAAAATTTAAATTTCCGTCTTTATAACCGTTGGCGTATATTCTTGACAGTACACTATAAATTGATTTCCATCTTATATTTGACTACGCTTTAGAACTTCCATATAGTGAACGCTATTTCTTGTTTTTTATTACGTTTAAAAATATTTATATAAATTAGGTTAGTACAATTAGTCTTTATTTAAAAAGAAAATATAAGATGCACTATTAGAATATCAAGATCAATAATTAAGAATTATAACATTTTCTCAACATTAAATATACTTTTTTAGATTTTTATGTCTGCACTTTAAATGCCATTCCTAAAATGTACAGAGTGGAAAATAAAGTGATAAGATTTAGTTTTATAACTACTAATGAGGCAATACCCCGAAAAATACGCGCGGGACAAAATAGACATGCACATCCGTAGTAGAGCAACGTTATTAATTAAGATTTTACTTTAATTGAACTTAATTTTCTACAAACCATTAATCAATTTACAATATAAACATCCCGATAGTGTCCGCTATTCGAATAATTAATTATTATTTATAGTGTTTACCCTCACACGATAGTGTTTGAAGTTCACACGTGAAGCCATTAGATGTTACATTATAGATACTAAAACCTTTGTAATTTATGATCTCTGGAAGTTATAGAATTAGCTACAGTAATACGATCAAGTATAAACGTGTTTATTTTGTCTTTGTCTCTGTATATATGTCTGTCTCGCTTCCCTGATTGATGGCAGCGGAGATTGCATGTCAGTATTACAGCTACGGGGATGTACGGGTCACTTAGTTGCTGCCCGTAGGGGTAAATAGAACACACTATATGATAAAATATACCTGTAACTATAGATTGAAAATATGGCTGTTTACTTTTATTATATTATACAGTTGTTGTGTCGATTGGTTTTACGTCATGTCAAACAAAATATTTTGTGGATTTTTTTTAAAAGATAATATTATACATACATAATTTGAATAAATAAATGTATACTCAATATAAATTAAAATCTGTAGTAATTCTAAAGAGACAGCCGTCTAGAGACTGACGGCGGAGACACAATCTAATTTTCTTCCCGTTTTCTTACTTGGCGTCAAAGTGATGATAAATAAAACTTGACATCTCATAGAGTCAAAACCTTCATACATAAAATTATGTTATTATACTTTTATACTTTTGCCTCAAGCGGCGTAACTTAACTCAGCTCATCTTACCAGAGCCACAAAATGGAAATAATTAATTGCCCCCAGCTGGGATGGAACCCACTACTATTCTTCCTTTTGCTGGTCAAATTAGCACCGTGAGTATAAAGATATACAGGATGGAAGAGGCTTCTTTTACTGAAACTGCATATAGGGTAAAATATTTCAAACTCGGAGTTAAAAAAATTAATCAAGATGCCTCAACAGTTTGGACGTAGGATTTTTTTTTCATTTCACGATTTTTCTCCTACTAAGCGTTGCCAAACTTCTACTTTTCATTCGTCAAAACATAACCGAACGAGAAAGAACGATAACTCGCGTTCTTTTTCACACAATTACCTATTTATTATAATAAATCTAAACAACGTTCAAAGCTCTTATTAAAATTGTTTAATAAAATCCTACTTTGAGGCATATTATTATATCTCCTTTATTATGAAATTATTTAGAAATAATGCATGGTTATTGAACCACCCACAAAATTATATTCAAAATTTTTAACACACAAAATGATATTGAACTACGATAGATAGATACTTACATTTAACATTAGTTTTACATCGTCGTTGTCACATTCTCCTTTTACTACCACTAATATTCACATCATAAGTAATATTAAAAACTCAACATTTGTTTGAAATGTCTTAAAAGAATGTATGTTTTGATAGTACACTCAAATACTGACACAATAGTTTCACATTTCAGAAAAATACTCAGTAATCACATCATCACGATCACGAAACATTCATCACGACTTTAGGAATCCGATTACTGATAAAATTAACATCCAAATAATTTAAAACACTTAATAATTATTCAACGTCTAAAGTCGAACAAAATAATGTAAATACAATAGAACTTAGCCGTTACGCGGCTATGTGCTGTTCTTACACAGATAATTAAAAACATTGTAATTGTTGCCATTAACTAAAATACTTCTCGAACATACTTTTAAATTTTTTATTAAGATTTTCATTATCATTTATATTTTTTTAATTATTTTGATAGAAAATCGTATAAAAATTAAATAGAAACCAGTCTTATAATGTTAATGTTATGTCTTTTTTCTTTTATTAATTATTACTATAAACATAATTATTAAAACATAAATCTTAAATGAAAATTAGTATTCAGATTTTGAGGTAAAATATTTTTTTTATAAAATCAGAATTAATTTTTGATTTAATCAGATAGTAATTGTTATATCTAAGTATTTACATATTTAGCGGAAATAGTAATGAGAATGTTATAACATATTAAGAAATTGACAGTCTCAGTAAGTGGTACTTGTAATTTCGCGGTTTTAGGGACACGGTATTGAATAGAAAGTATCGATACTGTACTCATGAGTAGTATCAAAAAAAAAGTATCGTACCCTCAAAAGTATCGATACTTTGAAGTATCGAGTACTTTTTTTAGAGCCTAATGCGAATAAAAAGCACGTCAATGTCAGTTTGTAAGTAACGTCTTTGTAAAAAATTACAAAATATTTTTTTAAGCCACTTACTCATAAAACTATCAACATAAAAATATCGATGTTTTGAAGTATCGAGTACTTTTCTTAAGAACTAATGCGCATGCGTTATAAAAACAAAGTCGGTCAGTAAGTAACTAACAAAAATAATATATATATATATATATATAAATCCCATTCCTCCTCCTTACAATCTATATATATAAAAGGACTTGTCCTCTAGGAGGACCTGAAAGGACCTGACTGAGGTAAGAAGCGCGCACAGCCGTAACCGCTGTGCGTAGAAACGTGAAATTTGGACAGATGTTTACTTTCGTAATCTGGACATCCACTAAGAAGGGATTTTGAAAAATTTTTACCCTAAAGGGGTGAAATAAGATTTGTATGGAAAAAAATGTAAATCGGCACCGATTTTTATAAAATTTGGAATTTAGATTTTTAAAAGTATTTAATTCAATACGATGTTACATTAAATGTAACATCCTTATTTGAACTGTTAACACCGATGATCATCGGGCCTTCCCTAAGCTAAAGTACCTATACGTGACTGTCGGCTTATCTTTGTTAAATTATTTCGTTTTTTTCTTGTGTATATCGTGTTTTTGTTACTATTTGTATTATCATTATTTGTGTTTTTGTGATATTTACTTTACGAATTTGGACAATTCTTTTTTTTAAACTTTTAGTTAGTGTTTTTTTATTTTAAAATGGCGTATTCTCATTTTACTGCTACGATACGATACACATACGAGTCCCGTTCATATGTGTTTCTGAAGCGGCAGCTTTAATCCTATTTATCTTAAAAAACAAAGTCGCTTTTCGTGTCTGTCTGTTGTTTCTAACTCTTCTTCTTCTAAACCACCCAACGGATTTTGATGCGGTTTTCACCATTAAGTCGAGTGTTTTTCATAGAAGGTTTATATACAGTTTATTATTTGTACATTCTTATGTAAATTAACATAAATATGATAAATGTGTATAAAGTCCTACCCGTCGAGACACTTTCGAGCATGCGCTGCTTTAATGGTAAGTACTACATGAAAATAATGTACTGGAGTATTGTTTCTCTTAATAAGATCTACAAAAAAGTCCGCGACAGCATATTCGTATCTTTTAAGAATAACGTGTAGTGATCATTTTTCTGTCTAAAAATAATAATTACAATATATTTCCTATTGTGAGGGATATTTTTCCATAATGGTATTAATTCTTATCCTTTAAAATACTTTATTAATTTTCTACGTTAAACGAAGATAATTTTACAATATTTCGAAATTGCGAATAGTTTTACAGAAAAAACGCATTTAATTGTTGACATATCCCGCCGTTGACACATCAGCTGTATGTTACTCAAGTGTCACTTATCCCTTACTCTCAGCATATAGTACTGTATAGTACATAGTACATTAGTTACGTTGGCTGTTTAATGTAGACCAAAACTGTCTTTTACTGTTTTTCATTTTAATAAGTACTTTAGAAGTTGTTACAATATCAAAAAAATCCTTGTTGCGAAACGGCTCGCCACTCGCCATGCCTCCGCCGCGCCCGCCTGCCTTACACGCATCGGTGGTTCAGTGGTAGAATGCTCGCCTGCCACGCGGGCGGCCCGGGTTCGATTCCCGGCCCATGCATTCTATTTAATTTTCCTCACAGGCAGCCACGTAGTGCATGCTTTTCATCAGGGACAGAATACCCCCTTCAGCATTAACCACAAGCTCGAAAAAAAAAATCCGTCTGCCTTTATAGCAACGAAGATTTAGATGCGTTTGCACGTATTGGATAATCGGAGTTGAATGTAATATTTCAGCGCGACATATTTGGTCTCATATTTTTTGTAGTAGTTATTAGTAGGTAGGTTTTTGTTTATAATTTCTTCCGTTTAAAAATAGTCATTTAACTATCTAAAAATAGTCATTTAAATATATTTTAATAAGTACTTGAAAAGATTAGTAGCACAGATTTAAAATTACGGTACCTACAAAAATCCTTGCTGTGTAAAACAATTGGAAAATCCTTATTGAAACTACAAAAATGCGAGTTGCATTAGGGTTTAATTGATTTTCACATTATCTTAAGTGCTTTGCAAACATACATTACATGAATAATCCAGTAGTTAAAGCGGGCGAAGCCGCAAGAGGGTCGCTGCCTACCCGCGGCAGTGTTTCCAGGTCGGTACGATATGGGTACCTTCAAAAAGCGCGTCTATCTCCACCTCAAAGGCCGGCAACGCACCTGTAGCTCCTCCGGTGCTGCACGGAGTCGTGGGCGGCGGTGATCATCATCAGGTGACCTGAACGCTCGTTTGCCTTGTCCTTTTTCCATAAAAAAAAAAAAAAATCATTTAAAGTTCTAACAAGCATATGTATTATATCTTTAGAAATAAGTGTAACAGAGGGAGCTTATACGCTTTGCTTTGGTATTTTTGAATCATGTTTCTATTTCATTAACCTTGGTGACGAGAAAATGTCGTTTTTGTCCGAAAAGAGTCGTTATGCATCTGTTTTACATTTGTAAACTTTTACTCCCAGGGTGACATCGATTGAATATAAATTAAGCAAGGTTAGATTACGAAACATTACTTGAGAGGCAGATATTAAATACATAATTCCGCATGAACGAAATTCTTGAAGTAATTTGAAATATTCAAATTTTCACTCAATCATAATAAATGAAATGATTTACGTTAAAACATCATAATATATAAAATATTTTTTAGATTTAATAAAATATTCACAAGTAAAATAAAAATAAACATCTAGCAAGCTAGCTAATTGTCCTTCTCATTAATTAAAACACTGAACTACATTTAAATTAAAATTCAAAGCCTTTACAAACCGCCTTTACTCTACAATTAACACAAATCGACGCGAGGGCGCCATTCATTCCCAAACCGCGCGTATAATGAACACGTCGCTCCGCAATATGTCCCAAAGAGCGTGTATTGCATAAATTAGTTCTAGTTAAAACTACCGTTTAAATGGAAATCCATAATGAATAGGCTGTGATAGAGAATATTCCGTTAGTAATTCGATTTTAGATATAAAAGAACCTACTAGTATTATGTATGAAACGGAAACTCGGATATAATAGTTTTAAAGTGGAAAAGTGGAATGGTCTTTTACAAAATTTGCTTTGCGTTTTTACAGAAGACTACGTAATTCTGTAAGGAACAAGGTGACTTACCTTCTGGTAATACAGCGCTAATGACGACCACGCTGTCCACTCCATCGAAGCGTTTAGTTCCACCTCCCAACACGAAAAGTAAAGCAAAGTAAATATATCGAGTGTTACCTCTATCGCTGAAATTTCTTGTGCATTGAACACTAATCCTTTATATATCCCACATTCAGCGAGAAATATATAAAGGTATAACTGCCGTTTTGGCTTTAAAAAGCTTAAATGAAAAGCGCGATAGGAGTTGAATCACTAAGCCCATAAAGACAGTTTGACATAACCACATTTTAGAAAGAATGTTACAATACTGAATTAAAACTTTAGGAACTGGAGCAATATAGTACTTTTTTTTCAGCTTCACGCTGTAGGATACAGGGGGGCTGAGAGAACATACTGTTAAGACACTCCATTCCCCACTTTCTGCCAAATTCTGGAGGCATTACGTGTTAAGTGGCAGAACTCAGCGTCGCGTTTTGCCTAGACACCAAAACGAAGAAATGGAAATATAAATGTAAATAAATATTTCACTTCTTAGAGCCTACAACCTATCGACCTTACAACCGCCGCGTTACAGTCACAACCTTGTGCCGCCACGACAGCCTCATGTATATAGTACATAAGTAATAATATTTATGTATGTATATAAATATTTTAAAAATATGTAGATAAATCATCATAAAGTTCATTGCATTGCGTATTTCCTTTGGTAATCGAACTCATAAGCTTCTTATTTCTGCCCCAGTATAATAGAACAATAGGCCAATTTATATATCTAATTTTCAGGCTTCTAAAGTTTAAACAATTGACAACGTTGGACAAAAGGGAACCGCATTCAACGTAAGCGCTATAAAATATGACGCGTCTATTAAAAGTTTACAAACAACTAAGACAGATACACAGATATGCGCCAACTTGCTAACTGCGAGCACAATGTACGGTAACTGCCCAAGTAGAGAGTAGAGTCACGAACAGATGTGAGTGGTTTTTGAATAGATAACTTAGGGCTCTCTTAACGTGTTCTTAAAGAGAATAGAAAACAACAACTGGAACTTAAGGTTTATAATAATTATGTTGACTTTAGTAAAGTTTGTGAAACATAATAATACATTATTGTTAGTTCGTCAATATGAGTATGTGGCATACACTTAGTGGCGAACAAGACCTCTCTTATCTAAAACTATTTATGTAGATCACTCTTCTTTATAAATAAAATATTTTATATAAATATGCATATCTACGAAACATATTTATCCTGTCATTATATAAAAGTTAACAAAGTCAATAGTAGACATAAGAACTGACATAAATTCCAAAAACAAAAACTTTAATTCCCGCCGGTATAAAAATGAAAATAAACGTTTATTTGTTCGAGGTCAACAACAGCTTCCGGTTATTTAGGTTAGTTTTCGCTTCATGGCGCCTCAAAATGATGTTAAGTGGAAAAGACAGCTCGCAATAAATTCTATAAACCTCTTCATCATGTCATATGGCTTCATTTGAGGGTTAGCGTGTATAATGGTTATTGTCTCCCTGGTCCGCCACGTGACGCATCTTAAGAACTGCGATGTTAATCGTGCGTATGATGTCTTTTGAATGGAAGTACTTGTCATGTGATTTATATAAATTGTATTTGCCTTTGAATAGAAATGTTAAAAATTATTAATAAAATTTCTTATTAAATGACATTAAAATAAATGTAAAAATATTACAGAATAATTACCACACTAGTACTAGTTATTATTAACAGTTCTGCCACTGATTGCTTTCAACTAATACAACAAAGTAAAGTTCCCGCGGTCATATTGTATATCTGTCACAAGTAGTAAGATGTCCCACATTGACTCTACAGTGCATCGCATATTACTTGTCTGTGCAGTGTGAAGTATGACTAGTGTGACTGCCCGCGGCGTATTGATGCTCCTTGGTGGACTATTGTTCTTGCATAACTTTGATATTACAGTTTGTAGAGGAAATATAAAACGGAAAAATAAAATGCAATTTATCTGATCTGAATGGAGGAGATTGTTTTATATTTTTCAATTTTTTAAATATTTTTTCTTCGTATTCTTTTCTTACTTTACTCGCTTACAGTTTCGTGAGCTTTTCTGAAAATGCTATGAACAAATTTCATGTGTCCTTAATTATATAAATTAACACCATTTTAGTCAACACTGTGTTATACTCGTACAATAGAATAGCAGTGAATACATAATTTTGATCAATTCCAATAATACTCCATTATATATTATATATATATATATATATATAAGTCTATATTATGTATATTATATATGTATAAGTCTGGAATATCGCTCGTCGGTGTAGTGTTCAATATGTATAATTTCCTATTCGCCGTAGGTGGTTCGTGTATTAGCACTATAATTATTTCATCAGTTACCGACCACGGGACTCGGAGCTGCTGAACTGTAACACGAGGCATTAAGATACGTACGAGGTTCCATTTAACATCAATGGTAATCCGTTTTTTAATAAACTTTGAGTGGAGTTGAGTATTAAAGGACTATTTTCTGTTATAGTTAACTTAATCTGTTGCTATAGTAACGTCGACATTACTGATATTGGCTACTCTTACTGTACGAGGTGGTTGTAGGTTCAAATATCTAGTATGTTCAATAGAGCACGTTTTCATAACGTCACTACTTATATACATATATTCACAGCGATAAGAGTGAGTAGTATCGATTATTACATAATTATAATGAAAAATAAAAACAATATGTCTACATATTAAATATACTTACCAAAAGAACTACACGAGCGGTAGGACATACTCGTAGTAGAACACGTAATGTTTATGGGTGCGATGCTGACAGGGGTTAAATTATGTTATTTATAAATAATTTTAATGACATTACCTTTAAGCACCTGAAGAATATATAAAATAAATAAATACATATTAGTTAAAATATTGCTTGAATTACACAAAAAATATGACAGATATATAAAGCTTTAAAATAATCTTTAACATATATTACATATTTACGTTTGATATAATGCCAATATCGAAAACAGTTTACGAAACGAAACCTGAAAATTCTCTGCAGTAAAACTGAAATATGAAAATTGAGCAATCAACTTCGTTTATTAAGAAACACGGACCAAAAAGAGAAGTTTTAATTGAACTACGTTACGTTAAAAGCCTTTATAGAACATAAAAACTAAAAAATGCAAACAACCTTTGCACAGTCAGTTTGCACAAATGTTATGCTTCTGTGCATCTAGGTTACAGTTTACACTGTAAGTTTTCAATTTATGGTATGATATGGTATGGTTCTTTAAATCTGGCGTTCCGAGCGTGCCAGTTGAGCACATGTCACTTCGCCAGTGTCACGTTATATGGAAAAGACACGAAGGAGGTTGTACAATTTATGGTAAACGAGTGTATGTTGCAAAGTGAAACGTATGATATGTCATTTAAAACTAAAAATGTCAAATATTTCATGTTAAGAATGCAAATTTTGTAAAACATTTTTTTAGTAATAATTTTTCAATAGTATAGAAGTTACTACAATTTAGTCCTTTAGAATTAAGTAGGCATGTAGGTAAACATAAAACTTAGTAATACAGCATTAGCATTTCAGAAAGAAAATTAAAATGAAAGCCAAGTTCTGTAATAAAACGTATGCTTTCAGCGATAAAAGATATGAGATGTAAATGTATGCCAAGTTCAATGGTCAGTCCTGAAATTAATTTTTAACAATATAAAATATTTTATAACAACTGAAAATGCCCATTCTTCTTACAACTTGGAGACTTTATTTATGTGTAATATCTGACTTGGCTAGTTTTCATATGAATTTACATCGAAATAAATGAATGTATTCAAATTCTATTCTATTGTAAATTCATATGAAAACTAGCCAAGTCACCACGCCGTTGACACAACAGCTGTATGTTACTCAAGTTTCACTTATCGCTTACTCTCAGCATATAAATAAGTATATTAGTTACGTTGGCCATTTAATGTAGATCAAAACTGTCTTTTACTGTTTTTCATTTTAATAAGTACTTTAGAAGTTGTTACAATATCAAAAAATCCTTGCTGTGAAACGGCTCGCCACTAGCCACGCGTGCGCCGCGTCCTCCTGCCTTACACGCATCGGTGGTTCAGTGGTAGAATGTTCGCCTGCCACGCGGGCGGCCCGGGTTCGATTCTCGGCCGATGCAATCTATTTAATTTTCTTCACAGGCAGCCACGTAGTGCTTGCTTTTCATCAGGGACAGAATAACCTCTTCAGCATTAACCACAAGCTTGAAAAAAAACCCGCCCGCTATAGAGGCATAGCAACGAAGATTTAGATGCGTTTGCACGTATTGGATAATTGGAGTTGAATGTATTATTTCAGCGCGTTATATTTGGTTCCATATTTTTTGTAGTAGTTATTAGTAGGTAGGTTTTTGTTTATAATTTCTTTCGTTTAAAAATAGTCATTTAAATATATTTTAATAAGTACTTGAAAAATTTAAAAAAAAAATTAGTAGCACAGATTTAAAATTACGGTACCTACTAAAAAATCCTTGCTGTGTAAAACAATTGTAAAATCCTTATTGAAATTACGAAAATGCGGGTTGCATTAGGGTTTAATTAATTTTCACATTATCTTAAGTGTTTGCAAACATACATTATATGAATAATCCAGTAGTAAAAGCGGGCGAAGCCGCAAGGGGGTTTCTAGTTTTGTATATTTGAAAAGTATATATAAATATTAAATCAATTGTTCAGTGATTTTATCTGAATATATTTTTATCTTGCGGTTGTTTTTGCGTATAAAATTCTATCTGTATTATTTCGAGGGCCGTCTAAATGTATTCATGACGTCAAATCTTCATTTCCATATTTGGTAGGATCCAAGTTTAAGGAGTTAAATATATAGATTTGCAGAATCAGAGAATTTAGTTTGAATTTGATACTCCGATGAAAGGTTTAGTTTGTTAGTAGATATTTGCAAGTGGGTAAATTACGTCTTATCGGAGACAGTGGGGAAAGTTTGGAGCAGTAATGAAGATCTCCTAGTTTCATCTGTGTCGTAAATAGATATTATTCTTCACTCTTGGAACGATTCCAAGCCAGTGTGGCGATTGTGATATAAATTCTTATTCATTGTGTTCTAAATACGCTTAGTACTGATCGTCGATTACAAATAATTTATGTCAGCGGCATGGTATTTATGGCTTTATGATGGGAGTATTAAAATGAACATCTGTGTATGTATAGTATTTCACATAAAAATGTAAGAAGAGATTGTTATTCTTCTGCTTCTTAATATTTCGAATTACCTTTATATTACGTAGTAGTCCCATATGGTTAAAGTTTTCGATCGTCTTCGTTACTAAAAATTTAGATGCTCTTGTGTAGCCTTGCGAAGTTTTTCTTTGATTCTAGAAATAGGTATATCAGTTTTACCTAGCGACGATATACAGTTATTTGATAAATCTGATAAGCCACGCAATACACGCGCATTCTTGACATCGAAAATCTTCTCCTTCATCATATTTTTTTCAAACTTCAAGAAGTTTGAAACCTGAAGTTTGAAGTGCGCGTACCTGTTTTCTAACTTAAGTCATGACTTAAGACTGAACACTGAACATGACTTAAGTTAGAAAACAGGTACGCGCACTTCAAACTTCAGGTTTCAAACTTCTTGAAGTCATGACTTAAACTTAGAAAACAGGTACGCGCACCAGCGTTAAAGGACAACCAAGCAAAGTAACGCCTATTTTATAATTATTAACCATATAATGTCATCTTTATGCTACGTTTGGAATGAGTTTTATTTAAAAATATTAGCGGACAAAACAAAACGAATCATAGAATACCGATAGCAATACCATGAATGAAAGCATAACACTTGGAGGCCCCATATCTGTTTCTTATCTCCCTTGTATAGCGCGAGGCTGCGTAACATATGGTGATTGCGAGAATACTGCTAAATAATTTATGGGCGTCTATAAAATGTTCATATAATGAGAATAACTATAATAATATTACATTTACCCAACATCTCTGTTAGAGATAAATTTATCACTGATAACATAATTTTACTTTAGTTGTGGAGTGTAAAAAGGAATTTATTAATTATTATCTGATGAATATATGAATATGAATATATACGGTTCGTTTTATTTTCATACAGTATAATATGCTATAGAGTGTTACAGTTGTTAACGGTTTGGTTGAAGTAAATGCATGATGTTTACGTTTGTATAAAAGAGTGACATAACTTTAAATTCTATCTACCCATTGTAGGCCAAAAAAGGCATAAATCATTTATCTGCCTGTCTGTATAAATTATAATATAGTATAGTATTATAATAATTATAGTTTTACACAGAACTCCATAAAATATTAATCACAGATTTTTGGTTTTAAAGAAACAACCGAAGTTTCAATATTAGAAACACGCATATATTGCTATAATAATACTATAAGTTACTAACAATAAATAAAGTATAAATCACATCAATGACCGATAGTGAAAATATAATTTAAATTAATAAGAAAATTTCAAAATATTTAAATTACAGCGACTACTTTTATATCTTTAACACAATATGATCCATGAAAAGTAATCATATAAAAATCTATTCAGAATTTCAAATATCGTCAATCGCAATTCAATAAAGGCGATTTATGTCAGTCGTTGCTCACCGTAGCGCTGTGCCGGCGGCGGACGGGGGGTTGGCGAGACTCCAGAGCTCTTGTCTGCGAGAAATGGATCAGTTCAAACTAATAGCAAAAAATTCTCTCTTCTTTTAAAGATAAATGATAGAAGTGTTAAACTTACCTAGTTTTTAACTATGTAATGTTTTTTGGTTTGATATAATAATAAGGTAATTGTCATAAAAAAGTACATAATAAAAATAAAAATACGATCATCACGATCGAAGGCCAATCGTGGAACAAGGGCATAAAGTGTGCTGCAAAATCGACTGGTCACGGGGATCGATCTGGGGATCGAGGAATCGGAGGAGGATCGATCCTTGAGTGGGTCAAGGAAGGAAATATTTATTTAAATTTATATTTTCCGTTCTTTGGTCTGGTGTCGAGGCAAAACGCGGCGTTGAGTTCATCGATCGACAAGAATGAGAAAAGCTTTATGTAAAGATAACTTCTAAGTCAAAAAAGAAGTAACTTGTCAGAAATTTGATAGCTGTGCTGCTGAACCACACTCGCTCACCCAAAACAAAGCTTTAGATGATTTAAATATGGCAATTATGTGGATGAAAAAAAAAAATTAATAGCTTACATTTAAGCTAGAACTATTGCCAACAATTCCAACATTCTACCTCATTTTAAATAGTTAATTAAAAGTCGTCCCGATTTATCAAAAGCAAATTTTACCAAACTCAACAAAATTATATTGAAACCCATGAGCTTAAAGTAAACGGAGTTAGCATTTTTGAATCGAGTTAAAATCCATTAACTATTTGCTCAACAACATTTACGAAAGTTTTTTTTTTACACGTTTTTAATTTCCATTGAATGAGGTAGTTACAATTGTATGACAGCAATATAGCAATTTATAACGTTCCTTTGTATAACAAATAATCGTTCAATCAGTAAAATTTCATTAAATGTTCTATTTCCAGGGACCAGTTTAGAATGCCAGCACCATCACTTGTTCGTATATAAGCTGATTACCCCTATAGAGTGGCTTTGATGTGTAATCCCCATTGTAATGTTCTAAATTTATTGGAAATGTCGTTTGTTAGAACTGTGAAATACGCACGAACAAATGAGGTCACACCAATTGATTACACGCACTGACTGATTTATAACTATAGAAGCTAGTTCAAAACGTTTGACTGTTTTGATTAAATCTCTGATTTTTGTACAAGTCAAAAATATTTTAATTATTATAACAAATGTATCCAAATACGCATTTTTACTTACCATTGATTTATAGAGGAATGCAGCATAGTATTAGGTTTGTAAATATCTCAGTTTATTTTATAAAGATACACCACTAGTATATCATAAGTAGTTGAAGGATCAGTTCAATTTTGAATCATTTGTTGATGTCGCGGGCTTTTTTTAGAACTAATAAAATAAACTATTTTTATCATACAACATAGTGACATATAATTAACTATTTTCGCAACACACGTGCAGTCTTAGGTAGCCTTAAATAACGTATTTCGCATAATACGTTATTTAAGGCTACCTAAGACTTACACCGTAATGTTATATCACTTCTGAAGAATTCAGCTCTCATACGAAACAAAAAGAAAGTAATACGGCCAAGTAGATCTTAAGATCACATCGTTTAAAAAAAAAACAAAAAAGTCTTTCACATTATTATATTAATATAGATGCATAATAAAAACTGATACTTGCATATTTATGCACTGGGATCTTAGGCCCATACAAATTATAAACCTTCCACCGGATACTATAGTTAAATATCTATGGTAAAAACTAGATTGGGAACGGCTTTGTTTATACATATTGGGATTACATCAAAAAAGCCGCGGCTTAGGTGGCTAGGATGGCTGTATATAAATTGTAATTTCATTCTGCGTTGCGGATTTTTCTATTTAGATATTTAAATTTAGTGCCGCAGTGGCACAACGTCTAGCTGTAAACGCCGCGGTTATAGGTTCGTTTTCCACTGTGGGGAATTAATTCTTTTCATTTACCTATTCTAGTAATAAGAAAGCGTGATGAGTTTTGTCACGAAAAAAAATATCACGAAAATGGATTGTGTGGAACTGAGTGCCTTTACTGTACTGTAAAATAACTAAGAAATTGTGACTTATCACTAGCCTTTTTACCTACTCTGATATGCGGCAAATCATGAAGTCAGCTATATAAAGGACTAAGAAAATATAATCTACAAATTATCAATTTCATTCTCTTATGGCGTGGAAAAATATAATAAGAAATTACTAAAATTAATAATACGATGAAAGCAGTACCAAAGCTTGCAGTTGATTCATTTATTCAAGATTAAAAGTTTCCTCATTCTTACTAAAAGTGCAGCATTGAATTATGTTACCATGTGCACAATGTCTCTATTACAAGTGTCACCTGAAAAAAAAAGTCAAAAATTTGTAAGGGATTCAAAAATGTTTAAAATTTTAATATATAAATTGGCTCAGGTATATAAGAGGCAGTCGTGGCGAAGCGGCACTAGAGTGTGACTGTAACGCAACGGTTCGATCTCCACTCAAGGAAGTGAAATATTCAAATATCTACATCTATTTACGTTTATACTTCCATTTCTTCGCTCTGATGTCGAGGCAAAGCGCGGCGTTGAGTTTTGCCACTTAACACGCAATGCCTCCAGAATTCAGCAGAAAATAGGGGACGGACTGTCTTAACACTAGGTTCCCTCTGCCTGCCCTGCCGTATGCGGGATACTGCGTGAAGCTGATTTTATTTTTTAGGTATATAATCATGTGTAGCCGGTACTATTATTTTATGTTACTTTTACATTACAATACGGGTAACTCTAGAAAATATTTCAAGTAAAATTTTCAATGTATAGCGCTGAAATTGAAATCGTGATAACCTTTACCATTTCGTCAAACGCGAGCCAATCGTCCCCTTTTATTGGCACTGCTTTCTACTTCTTTGTTGTGGGAATTCCGCCGTATTCAATATATGTAAAGTATTCCTCTTACAAAATTTATTTGCGATTTATATAGATTTTTACTAGAATTTTTGCAATCTAACAGAACAGAAGAAGCAGGTCGTTGCTTATGTTATAATTTCAAATATACAAATATTTCATATACCTAACTGATACTTGTTTCGCAAATTTTCGTATTCAACCTTTCATTAATTATAAGTATTATATTAATAAAATGATCATTGTATTTTTTTTCAGTTTCACACTGTATTCCACACACAGCAGGGTAGGCAGGGAACCTATCCTAATAATAAGATTATAAATAAGACTTTACGTTGCGAAAGACTACTGAAACTTGTAGTAAATTATAATAGACAACAAAGACCGCAGCTAATCTTATAGAAGTCTGAGGAACAAAATCATAACTGAAAACAACTTTATGCGAAAACTATTCCCTACTTGTAGTAGGTAGTCGGAGAAAATACAATTACATTATTAACTAAATTTAATTATTTACTTCATATCTTTAAATCCAGATTACTAATTTGATCAACAAAAGCAAGGATGGTTGTAGGTTCTATTCCCATCGGGATCAATAAATTATTTTAATTTCCCAGCTCTAGAATTCGTGTGGAAACTGGAGAATAAGGTCTCTTAACATTAATTTCTCTCCTGATGCGAACTAACGACGTACATACACACAACGAAAGAAATATATATATAAAACAGTTTTATTTATGTAGATAAAAGTACATTTACTTTATACTTCGGGGAGGGCTTATAAGATGGCAAGTCTTATTTATCATCACTTTGACGTGAAGTAAGAATGCTGGAAGAAAATAGATTTTGCTTCCGCCGTCAGTCTCAAGAGGGCTTTCTTACAAAAACTATATTAATATATAATTTTTAAATTGACTTTTTTAACTTTTGATTGACTGTTGAGTGCGAGAGTCAATGGTCTAACCACCGAGGACGCAAAAGACCGTGCAAAGTGGAGTAGGTTGAGTAGGAAGGCAGACCCTGGTAACAGCCGGGATTAATGCCAGGAAGAAGAAGACTACTACTTATTACTTATTACTACTACTTATAACTACATAAAATTATTATAAAGTACATAAAATTTTTAAATTGCGGAAATTCAGAAAATTCTTACGTGAAAAAAATATTTAAATGAGAATAATCATTCTACAAAACATTTTTGAGCGTTGACGTAAAGTCAATAGTTCTCCGTCAAAACAACGGCATATAAGAGAAAACAATCTTTTCACGCGTCAGTCTATAATTATAAGTTTCTTTTATATCTTCCGCTCTATATACTATCCGGTAGGAATTAAATAGTCCATACATCCTCCTCTAATACTGACGTGCAATCTCCGGTGCCATCAATCAAGGAAGCGAGATAGATATATTTAGAGAGACAAAGACAAAATACGTAAATATAAACGTTATACGTTTATATTCGGTCGTATTGTTTTAGATAACTAAAGATCATAAATTACAAAAGTTTGGTATCTCTATAATATAACGTCTAATGGTTTCACGTGTAAATTTTAAACACTATCGTGTATGGGTAAACACTATAAATAATAATCGTTAATACTGGAATAGCGAATGTTATCAGGATTTTGTTTATATTATAAATTAATTAACAGTACGTACAAAATTAAATTGAATTAAAGCAAAATATTAATTAATAATTTTGTTCTATTGAATACTACGAATGTGCATAATGTATTTTATCCTTTGCGTATCTTTCGTAGGGGTGTTCCATGAATAGTAAATAAAACTTAGTGTCGGAGATAAAGAACGAAGCTAAAAAACTAATATTTAGAGACAACAAAAAAAAATATTTAATATTCCAATGTTCCTCAGATTTACTTCTTAAATAAAATATAATTATAAAATTTATAAATTTATCTGTTTTGAAATTTTAAAGAATAGTCCAATTTAATATGAAAATGTATAATATTTAGAATAGAGACCAATGACCAAGACGCAAGGGCACAAATGCTTGTACACGTGGGTTCGATCCCCACTCGAGGAATTGAAATATTTATTTAAATTTATATTTCCGTTTCGTCGCTGTGGTGTTGAGGCAAAGCGCGTCGTTGAGATCCGCCACTCACCGCAATGCCTCTAGATTTCGGCGAAAAGTGACGTTATAAAAAATATCTTACTCTGGAGTAAATATAGAAACGGGTGATCATTTACTTGAAAGCAACGATCACGTCTGGCGCTTGTTGGATTATGTTGTTTAAATTCAATCATCTCAGTAGGACCATCTGAGGAGTACCGTTGCAAGTTATTCGGCTCTCTACCAAGTTCTGACAGCCCATAATCTACTTTGCAAAGTGATTAGATTAGCTTGGTGTCGAAAT
Source organism: Heliconius melpomene rosina (assembly GCF_056956725.1). Taxonomy (NCBI): domain Eukaryota; kingdom Metazoa; phylum Arthropoda; class Insecta; order Lepidoptera; family Nymphalidae; genus Heliconius; species Heliconius melpomene. The sequence continues at coordinate 12,721,091 of NC_140403.1, forward strand.
AACTCAAGTTACAATACCTATTTGCAAACTATTCAATAATTTATGAAATTATATTATCAGTTTTCTTTTATTTACTGTTAGCATCCTGAGTTCTGTTATTTTTATCTAACATTATTCATTTGACTGCATGTTCTATATAAAACAAATTCGAGGTATGGCTTAAGACCCGGGACTTTAGTAGCTTCTTAATTGAATTATAAGTTAACATATTTTTGTTGCTAGAAGAAACATTATTTATTTACATAAACACATATTTTAAATGGATCATTTTGACATAAAACTAAATGGCGGGGTTTTTAATATAATATAGGTACACATTTGTACCTGTATTATACGAACTATTGCCATTCATATTAATGAAATAATAACTTCGCCGTAATGATACCCATTTACGTTTTATAACTATTCTACTTGTTATAAAAGATAACAACAGTCATACAACTACTAGTCTAATATGCATAATACTTCAAAGAAAACACACAATCCTCGGGCAATATGCGTGAAACATGGTGCATTGTAATCAATAGCCCTTTGTGTAAGAGACCAGCGTCGATTGAATACAAGATCACGTGGAATCTTCCCCTGGCATCACCGCCATCCTTTTTCCAAAAAAAATATGTAATAAGTTTTATATTTTGCTTGCTTGTTAACTCAGTTCATACTAGCCAAATCTTATTTTATAAGTTCATGAAAATAAAAGATGAGAGACCGAGAATAAAAGACGTATAAAGAAAATTATATAAATATACTAAAATTGTACAGGGGTCTTCTGTGCGTTGAATCTAAACTAAAAAAAACTTGAGTGTATAATATACAGGTATCGGAAATAAAAATTAAATCATCTTCACGCTGTATCTCGCACACAGCAGGCTAGGCAGAGGAGTGGTGGAACTCAGTTCTCTGTATATAATCGAAAGTGTCAGTTTCTATTCAAAATGCATGTTCATTTTCGTAGTATACTATTTGAACTTAATTTTTTTGAACACTATTGATAATAGTAGTAAGTATTGTAGTAATAGTTTGTTATCGTAACACAACTATGAAACAAAGTTTGTATCAAAATAAAAATAATTATAAATAAAAAAAATAAACTTTAAATCGCTCTCTTGAAAAGTAGCACTTTTCACTTTTTATACTTTACCTGGGGACCGTCGATATATATTTTTGTTTATTTTTCAAGAGTTCCTAATGTCCTAAGAATAATAAAGGACCATTTAAGACATAAAAATCCCGGTCCGTGAGACCGGCGCCACCAAAGATGTAAATCAAATTAACGTCACCAATGGCGGGTTAAGGAAATTATAATTTACGGAGCCAAATAATACCGCTGTCCTATATATATGACCGGTAGATCTTCGAGATCGTCATTCTAGATTTGATTGTAGTCACGAGTTCCGTATACAAGGCAATCAACGTTAATAATGAAAATATTCATTTGCATCGTCCTGCTGGCCGCCGTCGCCGTGGCCAGCGGTAATAAGCCGCACTACGATACCAAGAAGCCCGTGGAATTATTTGAGAAATACATGAAAGATTACAACAAGCACTACAAGAGTACGGGACAGAAAGTTATACACTACTTAGCTTTCCGCTTGTCCTTGAGTAGAATTAATAGAGTCAATGCTCAAAAAGACGGCCCTACTTTAGATTTAAACAAATATTCTGATTATCCACCTTACGAGCTGGAAGAAGTGATTGCCGCTGGAAGTGCGTATTATTTGTAATGCTATATAAGTATATTGAAAATCTATGTATAAGTTTTATTTATTAATGTAGCGTCCGTGACTAGTGACGAAGTCCTAACAACGTAGAATCGTCTGTTGAGTTTTTGTGTGTAATACTTATTATTTGTGTCTATCGGTTATACTTAAGAATATATCTGCCGTTACTATGTATTGGTAGTTACTAAATATGTGGTGTTGCAATGCGAAGACATAATCAATCATCAACTTCCATCTTACGCAATATCTTTGATATAGGAAAGTGTTCTAACTCAGTTCCCCCACTTTCTATATTTTTGTACGTGGTTAAGGCCAGTCGTGGCGTAGGAGCACAAGCATGCGACTTAAGCGTGAAAAATTGTGGGTTCGATTCCCATTTGAGGAAAAGAAATATTTATTTCAATTTATTCACTCTGGTAACGAAGCAAAGCATGGCCTTCAGTTCAGCCACAAAATTCGGCGGAACGGGGGGAACAGAAGTATCTTAATGGGGTCGGCGTTTCTAAATACTATCGCTCTTGCCTTGCTTAACAAAAAAATATAATAAACTGGTGTCCTATTAAAACGCATAAATCTTACACGATAAAATTCCTTATATAATTAATTAATTTAAATTTTATACGATATTAAGCCATGACACTTGAAAACTATGCACTTAAAGGATATTTTAAAGTTATTTTTTTCAATGTGTTTTAATTTTTTTTTCAGTAAACCCAGATGCTCCAGAACATTCCAAAAAGAATCATTAAATCGTTCCTGTTTTAGCTGTGCTCTACGACTTTTGCATATTTATGTATTTTTAGTTCACTTATTTAATGAACTAAAACATGATTATTAACCTAATGAATATTCCAATATTTAAATAAATATATAATTATAGAAGTACATATATTAATTTGATGAACATCTCATACACCTATCACATTCATAATTTTATCCGCATAAAGTATATAAAAAACGTCAAGTGATCACAACTCTTGCCTGTTGAGTGGTGGAACTCAACGCCGCGCTTTTCGTCGACACCAGAGCGAAAAAATGAAAATATACATTTAAATAAATATCTAATTTCCTCGACTGGGGATAGAACCTACAACGAGTCGATTTTACAGTCACAACTAGCCTCTGTGCCACGAGTGACTGGCAGACTGGCTTGTGTTTCCATTTACATTCCTTTTCAAAACTATACAATGAAATTAAAACCTGTCAAATACAGATTTTCGTAATTGTTTTATTTTTACTAATATTTTTAGTTACTTTGAGTGAACAAAGAGAGTCCAGTGGCGGGAATTACACTCGGTACTTCAATTTTCGGACTTAAGCCGCTTGCAAAAAATAAAAATAAATATTATTACTGCAGTGGAACTCGAAGCCAGAATTCAATGAAATACTTTTATAGCTTCGCTAGTATCATTTCAACGTGACATACACCGCCCACTATAAGTATATCTTATGTTACATTATATATTTTTTAATTTCACAGTAAACATGTATTCCACCCGCAAAGCAAAGAAAATAATTAATTCCCCCGAGTGGAAATCGAACCTACAATCGCCGCGCTTACATATAGTAACAAATATTACCCTTTATATCTATAGAATGTAAATATATGTAGTAAATGGTCAGCATGATCCTCATATTTACAGGAAATATGTATGAAAATCCACATAGTTAAAGTAAACATTCAATAGGCAGGTAGTGGAAGGTAAGTCGCGGGCTCTTTGATGTCGCTTCCTTTAGTTTCTTTGAGAGCTGATTGAGCGTAGCACTTTACGTGCATACGAGAACGTCTGCACTGAACTCCTGGGGATTTAGTGTATCAAAGAAGCTTTTCGCTTTTAGGCTTTCGATTTTCCAGCAGAAAATTTGGCGCTTACTTTATCTTTTTGTAACATTGCAATTTTTCTTAATCTAAAATCTATAAATTGTCTGTAGTTACGTCGTGTTGTTTCCAGATATTATTAAATTATTTCTTTGTAAATTTAAAATTTGAATACATTTTAACATGTTATGCGTAAGATGATTAATTATTTGGATTGAATTACAAGTCAGTAAGTCTTTCTTCCAAAATTTTATGCTCAGCATCTCTCGGGACTCATTTGTCGTCTATGCTCACGTATTGCCACATCCATACAAATATCCCATCAGACTTCGTTTGTATAAAAAGAGCATCATTCACTTATGTAGGTACATGTGATACCTACATTCGCGTCGATCAGCAAAACTTTGGGAAAAGGTGTTTCCTCGTAGTGACAGCGCGTCAGTGGAATGACTTTGATATATTATTTGCTTTTAGAACGATTTTACGTTTTCCCGATAATTACACAGAATGGATGTAATCTGTATTGTGATATTCATATTTTTATAATGTCGCATTATGTACCTAACACTGAATTTTGGGGATTGCATCGAAACAAATAGAGTTAAAAAGAAAAGTTTTCATTAGCTTCACCCTGTATTCTCAGTCCCCAGTGAGGCCAGTCGTGGCGCAGGGACACAAAATTTTATTGTAAGACTGGCTGGTTGTGGGTTCAACCTCCACTCGAGGAGATAAAATATGCACCAAAGTACTTTGAAGTACTTAAAATGATATGTTCTACAATGGGTAGGTTTTATTTAATTTTTATTTGAATATTGTTTATGGTTCTGACAAGCTAAACTTTACTAGACTTTTTTAGTAATGAATATATTTTCAAATCACTCTTAGTAATATCCAAAATCAATCTCTCTTCAATCCTCTCTGTTATTGTGACTGAAGTGTTTGTGAGAATATAATAGTTAAGCTTTGTTCCCTGTTGTTGTCCATTTATTTTAAAGTTTTAGAATTTCTTTTGTATATAGACAAAATTTAAAACATGCCAAGTTGACTCGTATTTTAATTCGACCTTTTCAATACACGAGGTAAGCAGAAGAAGTAGAGATTGTATCACTAGGTTTTACATACCTACATGCCTAAATATTTTAACAGGACTTAACCATAGTAGTTTATACATTATTAAAAAATTTAATGAAATTTCAATTTGACAAAATTTACATTTTTAAAAAGAATGTATTTGACATTTTCTGAGTTGTAGGTTACATGTTTGTTTTACTTTGCTACATACTCTCTGCCTTTAATTAAAATTTTTAGTTTACAATTAAAAATTTGTGCGTAACGTTAACATGTATAAACTGAAAAAGACCAAAACAAACGTGCAAAGACCGTTTGCATTTTTTAGTTTTTATTTTCTATAAAAGCTTTTACAGAAACGCGAGTTCAATTAAAACTTCTCTTTTTGGTTCATGCTTTCTTAATAAAGGAAGTTTGTTCAATGGAAAATTTTGAAGTTTCGTTTTGTTAACTGTTTTCGTTATTGATACGAAATTGAACACATGACATTTTAAAAATTCTTCCCACCTGACCTTATTATTTAATACCTATACTAAATTTCAACAACAAAAATTATTGCTTAAATATACCTTCTTCTTCTTCTTCGTCCTCCTGGCATTAATCCCGGCTATTGCCAGGGTCTGCCTTCCTACTCAACCTACTCCACTTTGCACGATTTTTTGCGTCCTCGGTGGTTAGACCATTGGCTCTCATGTCCTGCATCACGACATCCAACCAGCGCTTCCTTGGGCGTCCGAAAGGTCGCGCCCCAGGAACTAGTATAGCAAGGCACTTGCGTCCGACATAGTTCTTAGGCCGGCGCGTAACGTGGCCAAACCATCTCAAGCGACGCTCTTGGAGCTTATCCGCTACGTCACGGACCCCAAGACTACCTCGAATGAATGTGTTGCGTATGCGGTCAGACCGCGTTACGCCGCACATCCACCTCAGCATCTTCATTTCCGTGACGTGAAGCTCCCGAGTGTGCCGAGATAGTGCTGGCCAACATTCGCTGCCGTATAAAAGAACCGGTCCGACGATGCTCTTGTATATCAGCCCTTTGAGCTTGGGCGGTATTCTGCGGTCGCAGACCACACCAGTGACCTCCCGCCATTTGGCCCAGGCAGCGCTTATCCGGCCATGGACATCGTGATCGATGCCTCCAGACTCGTGCATAACGGATCCAAGGTACCTGAACTTCTCCGACTTAACGGCTGGCTCAGGACCTATAAGGATGGTGCTCGAGTCCCGGCTCCCGCAGGCCATGTACTCTGTCTTCGACACATTTAGTTTAAGACCGCCGTTCTCAAGCGTACCCTTCCAGAGGTTCACTTTACGCTCCAACGTCAGTCGGTTCTCGGCAATGAGTGCTATGTCGTCGGCATACATCATCAGCCATGGAGGCTGGTCCTTGATGTGAGCCGAGACAGAATCGAGCACTACATTGAATAAGAACGGACTAAAAGCCGAGCCCCGGTGAACCCCCACTGTAATCGGGAAGGGTCTAGTGTCGCCAACAGCAGTCCTAACCATAGAAGCAGAATCGTGGTACATCTCTCTGATAATCTCAATATAGGCCTCAGGGATCCCTTTGGATCGCAATGCCCACCAGATACACTGACGAGGCACACAGTCAAAGGCCTTCTGCAGATCTAAAAAGGCCACATGCAGAGCTCTCCTTTTTTCCCTGTATACCTCCATCAAAGTTCTGAGGGCGAAAATGGCGTCCATGGTGCCCGATCCTGGCTGAAATCCATATTGAGACTCAGAGATAGTACACTCTTGGCGGAGCCTGAGGTCGATCATGCGCTCGAAGAGCTTCATGGTATTACTCATAAGCTTAATGCCCCTATAACTACCACAATCTTGAACACTGCCCCTTCCCTTGTAAATAGGGGTAACAAAGCTAAGCCGCCACTGATGCGGCATCTTATCAGTGTTCAAGATATGGTTAAAAAGGTCAGTAAGCATGAGCACACCAAGAGAGCCCAACGATTTCCACGCTTCGATCGGAATGTCGTCAGGTCCCACCGCTTTTCCGTTCTTCATGCGTCGAAGGCAATTACGTGTTTCGTCAAGGGTTATTGGGGCAATAAGTCCGAGGTTAGGCGGTGGGTCGTGATGAAGACTGCATGGGTGCTGAGTATTCAGCAACTCCTGGAAGTAGCTTCTCCACCTCTCCTTCACAGAGTCATGATTACAGAGCAGCGTGCCCTGGGAATCTCTGACGCAAAGACATTTTGCGATATCTTGCGTCACTTTATCCCGGGAACGTGCCAGTTTGTAAATGAGCTTCTGCCCCTCCACAGTTTCAAGTTTATCATACAATGGTGACAAACTCTCACTGCGGGCTCTGGCTACAGCTCTTTTACTGGCACGTTTAGCTACTGTGTACTCCAGTCTGTCTTCAGGAGAGTTGGATTCCTGCCACTTTTTAAAGGCAGTCTTCTTTTCACGAGTCACCTCCTGGACCTCGTCATTCCACCACCATATCTCCTTGTCGATGACACGTCCTCCCCTAGAAACGCCAAGAACTCGCCTGCCTGCCGCAATGATTGCCGACTGAGCCCGATCCCAAGCATCCTGAGCAGTCTCGGTGTTAGTCGAAAGATTATGACTTTTCACCTCTGCCAGGAAGTCGGTCTGCATCGGTCCATTCAGCAACCACCACTTGATCCGAGGCCTACGTTTCTCGGCTACTTTCTTCTTCGGAGTGACGTTAAAGTCCATGACAAGAAGACGATGTTGGGCCGTTAGGCTTTCGCCTGGAATGACCTTACAGTTAGTTACCCTGCCCATATGACACCGTCTGGTCAATAAGTAGTCTATTTGAGTTGAGTGGGACCCGCACTTATACGTGATAAGGTGCTGAGAATTCTTTTGGAAGAACGTATTCACGACGGCCAGATCAGACGCAATACAGGTTCTCAGAATGTTTTCTCCCTCTGCATTGCGAAGACCGTGCCCAAAACCCCCGTGAACACGTTCATACGGCTCAGCAGCCATACCGACGCCCGTTCAAGTCCCCCCCAACTAAGACCACTTCGGTAGACGGCACAGCAAGTAGCACCCCTTCATACTGCTCCCAGAATGTCTCCTTTTCGGCCGCGCTACATCCCGCCTGGGGAGCATAGGCACTGATTAAGATTGTGACAACGCCCTCAATCAGTACCCTCACTCGCATCAAGCGGTCGGAGCGACGGTCAACTTCAAGGAGCCCATTCTGAAGCTCTTCAGAAAGCACTACCGCTACACCGTTTCTACCCGAAGGTGACCCAGTGTATATAAGCCGATAACCCTGTCCGATGTTACGGGACTTATTGCCCTTCCAGCGTGTTTCCTGGAGGAAGGCACACTGGACCCGACGTCTCATGAGTACACATTGCTTAAATATACCGACAATACATAACTAAATTATACATATGAATAAGGAATATAAAATAATATGCTCCATTTAGAACAGAGATTGCAATTGCATTTCTATCCATTTCCATTTAATATTATAACCCGTAATATCAAAGTTATGCAAGAACAATAAACTAGCGAGGACAAAGGCAGATAGTTGCCTTACGTCGTACTGCAGATACGAGTAATATGCGATGCATTATAGAGTCAATGTGAGAAATATTACAACTTGTGGCAGATATTCAATATTACCCCGGGAGCTTAACTGAGGAGTATAAGTCAGAAATAATTACTTGTTAAACTGCATGCGCGTGTAAATTTTTTTTAACTTCACGCTGTATCTCGCAAATAACGGGGGGTTTGATTATTTTTTTTACAAGTTCATTCTGACAGGAGATACGTAAACACACCATTTCAAAACAAAACTATGTAAATGATAGGTACATTTATTTTGAAAAGAAAAGCCTTAACAAATCTGCCCATGGGTTTTATTTCTTTTTTAATCCGTCCATACCAATTTTAATCCTTGAACCGAACTCTATAGGAAAACATCGATGGCGCAAACTAGATTGAGAACGGCTTCATACATACAGATCGGGATTATGTCAAAAAAGCCGTGACTTAGGCGATAGTTGTATATAAATTTTAATTTCATCCTGCATAGGTCGCGGATTTTTCTATTTAGATAAAAACTGTAATCGCCACGATATAGGTCTATATTTATTTACTAGAGGTCCGCCCACTATCCACTACTATAATTATGCTGCATTTGCATCACGAACAACTTGTTTTCATAATTCAGACCAAATCAGGAAATAACCAACCAGAATTCAAATAAAACAATAGAAAATGCATGTGCATTTAAAAAATCTATTGGTCTGACTATCCCGTTGAGTGTGTATTTGATCTACACTGATGGGTTTGTTTCTATTTGTATTTATAGACTTTTGAATTTTACCTTATTTTCTTTTGCTCGCATACTTCGCTTTATATACCATAAAGCGAAGTATGCAATTTTGCCAGTCAACGCACAATGTCTTAAAAATTGGGCGGAACGTAACCAAAGAATTGAGCGGAATAAAACTTCTCTGTTACTGTTGCGTCAAAAACATGAAGCTATATTTTTACTCAAATGCGACGAAACCCAAAAGGAGGGTTGTGTTTATATATCCTCCATAAAGCGGGGTAAACAAAGGGAACCTAGAGTTAAAACGTTTCGTTCCACATGTAGTTTGGGAAGTGCGCTAAAATATAATGTCCATTTATGTTGAAATACAATTATTCTCCTTGTTATTAAAGATAACATTTACACAACTACTATTTTAACATGTATGTACCTACTTGAGAGAAAACACACAATGCCTGTCCTCAGGCAATACGCGTGAAACATGACGCATTGTAAACCAAGCCCGCCGCCCGCCCTCTGTGCAAGAGTAGAGTAAGAGGGGGGTGCCGCTTGAATACAAGATCACGGAGAATCTTCCTCCGGCGATAGAATGAGTGTTATCTTTTAATGTCTTGCTTGTTTGTTAACTTAGTTCGTGCTAGCTAAATATGTTTCAAGGAAGTGTATTTATTTTATTCATTCTATTGAATTTATAATGGTCCAAATACCTGATGTGAAACTCTCTCAGCTCGTCTAAGCGATAACAGATATCAATATAGCGAATTGTAAAAGTTAGTCAACATGGGCATTTTCTGTCGACATAAATGGCGAGGTTCACGTACGAGTATCTATCGAAGCTCGCGAACTAATAGAGAATATTAAAAGGTCACTCTGTTTTCCCAAAAAGGATCTACAATAATGTCCAATTTGATACATTGTAATAAACTGGACTAAAACGTCCAACTTACGTCTTTTAAAAATACATTTAATATGTTTTTTATGTTTTTAAGATTAAACCAATTATTGTTGCACATTAATTCCGTGTGAATACTCAAAAACTTGAAAATATCCAAGTATAGAATCTCAACATATTCTAATCAGCCATATCAAAACTTCTCTTATAACTTATCAAAAATAACTTTTTAGTAGATCAAAAAACACGACCCTACCTCGCTGTTTTCGTGACTCACTACTATTTTTCAACAAAGGGAATTTGTGTCGTTCGAAAAGAAAAAGATATAGTTCCTTCAGGAAATGGGCTATTCGTTGCCCTTTCGAGGATTAGTGATTTGCTTTGTTAGACTATTCTTTCGAAAGGAATTACGTTGAAGAGAAAAAAGGAATGTGTTAATGATTATATATGTGATACTTGAAAACTACTTTTAGAAAATCGTTACTTCATATTATAGATGTAATTAAATAGAATATGATTGTAAGACAAATGATTTACTCCTATAAATTTTTAAATGCTGTTTTTTTTATATAAATGAGTGCTATAGAATCTGTATTGCAAATTACCTACTTTACCAAGTGGCTTGAGCTATATATTGTTAGATTGGCCAAACATTACTCTACGTTTGTATGTATATAGATAATTTGGTTGAAAAATAAGTTAGTTCATAAGTAATAAAGACTTTATGTATTTGTAAATACACGTAAAACATTTGTATTTACATAATATAAATAATAGTTGTATTTACAATTCGAAAAACCAACTTTTAAATATTACTTTTTACCTACAAAATAATACATAAAATAAAGCAAACTAATTTGTACTATTACACAAGTAAGATAAGAGAAACTAGTTTCCAGCTAAGTTGCACGTAAACGGGACATTTTTCTGAGTAAAGACGCAAATTCCGGACTTAGTAACCGAGATTATTTAGAACAAGAAACGACAACGTGGAGCGACTATATAAGAAAAAAATATAGTAATATCGTTTCCAAAAATCAAATTATTCTCATATATTTTTTTAATACTATATTTTTTAGTTCTCAAAAGGTTAAAGCTTTATTTATCTGTGAGAATGTTAAGGTTCATTCTCTAGAGACGCACGAAGCGCATGCCAATAAAGCTTAACTGATTGATTTTCAGATAGCAAAGCCAAATGTTTATAAACGACCGTAAGCTATCATGCGGTCGACAGCGCTCTAATATATTCAAAGTACGTTTTCCCGCAAAAACGATAAAGCTAACCGAAAAAAACATATTAAGAGTTACTATAAAATCAACTTCACGCTGTATCCCGCACACAGCAGTCATAAAGCCATTCATTCATAAAAGATTTTTAATATATTTTTAAACAAATTTTGCTAATATAAGAAAATTTAAATTGTCTTTAACTTTGAAACAGTTTATTAAATATTTAATAGAATTAGAATTGTGTTAAGAAAATATCATTCTATAGTTGCATTTATATTTTTTTAATATATATTTTTTAATACCGAATTTAAACAGTGCGTAAAGTTTTACGAGTATGTCAATATGTTTTTATATTTAAATCTAAGTATAGATTTACATTAAACTTTGTAATAATACTTTCAATAAAAAATATATTTTTTTTATATATTTATACAGTTTATAAATGTTTAAGTACAAATATGTACTATAATATTTAGGATAATCCGCTTCATATCAGGCTTAGATACATAATTGATACTGTAAGAGTTTTCTCTGCAAATCGTGACACACTTGATTAATTGCCTACAACAGTTCCCCTGATTGATTACTTTGTAATCTTGTTTGTTACTTTAGGGGCGATCAGTTATTATACCACGGCCGCATGTTTTTCATATTTTTTAAGAATTTATTATCAAGACAAGAAATTGACATGATAAATTGCTAATAGTTAGGCTTGACGCCTAAAATTAATTTAATATTGTCATTAATCTAAACATGATATAGTGTAAAAGCTAATTTTGAGCATTTTTAGGGTTCTGTACTTGAAAACTGTTTGTATGACTTTGATGTCAGTCTGTCAAGACCTCTTATCTCAAGATGTGGAGGAGGAGCGCGTGGAGGTATCAAGTTGTTCCGCTCAACACACAATACCTCGAAAATTCGGCAGAAAGTAGGGCACGGAGTGTCTTACCACTGGGTTCCCTCTGCCTACCCTGCTATATGCGGGATACAGCGTGAAAATACAAATAACACTGACATTCGACATCATACATCAAAACGTCCGTTTATCATCTTTAATTCTCCGACAATTCGAAAACATAAGATGAAGTCTAAGGAGAATTCCTCTATTATTTGAAACGGGTCTGACAGGAAAACTTTTAGTTCCTCTACTTGGAAAGTTTTCTAGATAGACACTATTAATAGCGTCTAAGGGAACAAATCGACCATGACTGGCCATAAAATATATTGTAAGTATAAAGCTTATTTAGATATTTATTAGTTAAGCACTTTATCCGAACCCTTATCGTTAACGGTATCATTAGTTGGATGTTTCTTTTCAATATTGTTGTTTTGTCTATTTATTTTTTTATTATTTCGACAACTAAAACACATATTTTTATTATAATAAAATTAAATAATTAATTTAATATTTTCTTCTTATCATTTTAGAAATTCTTTACCATTTAAAAAAAACTTATTTAAGTATTTTAAGAATTATCTTATGAATATAAGAACATCAATACATAAACAATGTGTATTTGTTAACAAGAACTAAGCAGCGTAAATCCGCCTGCAGGATATAGAGACTTATATAAATTTACAAACATTACATTATTTATTGTTTTTGACCTATTTATGAGTTCAGCGAAATTGGAATTATTCCAATGTGCATATTTTTAACATTTAAGAATATTTTTCATTGAAAATTAATGAATAAATAAAGTAATTTATATATTTTATTAAATCTAATGTGATTTCATTTTGTCTCTTGTTTTCTTTTTTACTTGGTACAGAACTCTAAAAGACCAGGCGCAGTGAAACATGCATGTGATTGTAAATGCGATTTTTATGGGTTCCATTTCCACTCGGGGGCAAGATATATAATATTTTCATAACAAGGCATAGCGCGACTTTGAACTCCGTCACTCAACACACATTGTAGCGAAAAATTCAGCGAAAAGTAGGGAACGGTCTGTCTTAATACTAAGTTCCCTTTGTATTTTTAGTAATTAAACTATTAAAATGTAATTAATATACAGACTTTACATATAGATATAAAATATAACGTAACCTTTTACCCTAAGGAGTTTGAAATTATCTAAAGAATTCAAACATGAAGGATTTTACACAGTGAATGTTCTATTCAAAGCTTATATATACCTTTAGAATTATAAAACTCAGAAACTCTCTAATTAATTTATATTCTGAACGCTTTTAACATGAATGTCATCTTAAGTTAAAAGATTGAAGTTGCGTAAAGTAAACGCTAAAAGCGGCCGCAACGACTTGAGTGGTCTTCGGCTATGTACTAATAATTAACAGCCGTAATGAGATTTAATACAGCGGCTTACAATTTTAATATGTTTTTTTCTTTAAAAATAACTCCCATTTATTATCTATAGGTACTACATATATTTTGTTTTTGCAAGAGTTTACTTTATTTACGTAAAAATAGTGAATTTATTTAGTCTTATTATTTATCTTTTAGTTTTATTTTTTTAGGCGAAAAATATTAATAGAAGAAATTAAAAAAATGCACAGTACATCGATCAGTAAACTATAATATAAGTGGTGAAATAAAAATATTCGTATCGCCAACAAAACATATCTACAAAACAATAAAGTATGAATCTGTCATTTACAGTTCGATGGTTTATTCTTTTACGCGTCTTATTCCCATTTATCTTTCCGTTCTCATATGTGAGAAAGCTTTCTTCGAAATAGTTTTTATGGTTTATTTTGATTTATATTTATAATGTTTTGGTAGATTTTTTGTTTGTATGTTTATTCGACGATTCGAAAGTCCTTATAATAAATAGTCTATTTGAATAAAGAATATTTTGAATTTGAATTTGACCCTCGTGGCGCAGTGGGACAGTGTATGACCTAAATTATTATCATTTCTTAGCACTTGTAAGACACAAGACATGGTAGCAATGTCTCAAATTGAGACCTACTACTACTACATAGTAACAAATTCCTCTGTTTTCTTCTTCTTCTTCTTCTTTCTGATAATTTGATGTACTTGCTCGCTATCCATCCATATAAACAATAAAACTTTAAGGCTATGCTCACACACACATATATTGGGATGACTTATTATGTAAAAAATACAGCAAGTAAAAGGAAAAAGAAGATATAAAGGATTTCCACATAAATAAATTTGAGGAAAATAATAAAGAATTAAACTACCATTTACGGCTTACCGGTAAATACTTTCGAGTTGTGTACGGGTATATTTTCCAAATCCCTCCGGTATCTGATAAACCCAAGCGATATTCGTTCGTATTACAATCAGATTTATATTCATAAGGTATTTAGTTAGTAGTTAATATTGTTGATAGTAACATAATAAATGTGTTAAAATTCAATTTCAGTGTTTTACAAACTTCATTAAAATACTGGAAAAATGTATTCGAAAAAGGACGATTGAGAAACCCGTTATTAAAAATTTCTGTTCTTCAAACAGAGATTTTTTTAATAGTCAGTAATTAAAATTAGTTCATCACTAGCGAGTCGCTGTTCCCCGCGTGAATAATATACTCATTAATTTTCTAATTTCCCTTAATTTCGTTTGCTAATAATAATATTATCATTTTTAATCAGCTTCACGCTGTTTCCCGCACACGGCAGGGTAGATAGGTAACTGAGTGTTAAGACTCGCCGTTCCCCATTATTTGCATGAGAAAATTGGTAAAGTAAAGAGTATCGTAACACAAGGTTTCCTCTGCCTACACTACACTACACTATACGCGAGATACAGCGTAATTGATACTATTTTTATTGTAATATGTAGAGATAGAAAATCTTTAAATGTACCTTAGATCGAGTGCTTCAATCTTCAACGTTCACTGTGATTTAGTCTCTATTGTAAAAAATGTTCTTTTTAATATAAAAGCTCTAATAACGGAAACGGATTGTTAGTTGAGAACGCTTGAGGAGACTCACAAAGAACTAAATCTTAGAAAACATCGGTGATTCATTGCTGAGCGCGCGACAGAATCGATTACGCTGGCGCAAGTTCGCCTTCGAGGCTTTTAAGTTTTCTTTTAAAAATTGCGATTATAGATATTATTAATTTAGGTGTTTGAAAGTTTTATATCTATATATATAATAAAACTGTAAAGGGGGTAAAATCTGTACATTGAATATAAACTAAAAAAAACACTTCAGGGGGACTCAATACAACTAATAGAAGGTAAAAATATGATTTTTGGAATTCTTGTCTGTCTGTCTGTTGTGACTCTTTAACTCAAAAACTACTGGACAGATTTAAATGAAACTTCTTTTGTTGCATAGCTATTAGTCTTCGGCAACATATAGGCTATAATTTATTTTGATAGTCCGAATACCTGATGTGAGACCCTAGCAGCCCGCCTAATCTATAAGAGATATCAATACAACGAATTAGGAAAAGTTATTCAACGTGATGAGCATTTTCTGTTGACATAAAAAAAAATTGGATCCAATGTGGAATCCCAGTCACCCAGCTAAACTTTATTACATATAATTCGTCAGTCGTCTTAAAATAAATTATTCTACGTAATAAACATTTGTTTTGACGTTTACGTAATACCATAATTATTATTTAAAATGGTTCACCACCAAATGATATAAATTTAAGTAAATATTTTTAATAAATATATACAAATTAAATAAAATTTAAAAAGAAAATCCATAAATCGGTAACATATATGTGTATCACGGATAAAAAAAATTAAATTCTTATAATTTTGAGGCCCGTTGTGGCGCAGTGGCACAAGCACCGGACTGTATACACGACAGGTTCTGAGTTCGATTCCTACTTGAAGAAATGAAATATTTAATATTTTCATTACCTCACTCTGGAAGGAGGCAAAAGTAATTCTATAATATGAAAACAATATACGAAATATCTTCTTTTTTATAAAAATTAATCGCTGAATGTGTTGCTAAGCGCAAACCTCGAGAGCAGCTGAACCGATTTCGGTAATTCTTTTTTTATAATATTCCTTGAAGTACGAGGATGGCTCCAACGGACAGAAAAAAAATAAAATTTACCAGAAAAGGTCCAAAAACATGACTTTTCTATATTCCCATTCCCAAGATTCCTATTAATATCTACTTAAAAGTCAATTTGGACTTTAATACACTACTATAAAGTTAAAAATGTTAGTAGCTGGATTCCTGGAAGGCAAAACAATTGAGTGACGTTAGTATCGTATAAATATTATAGCCCAAGAACCCAGAGCTGCCAGACCGACGTCATTTTAGCAAAGGTGAAATTTTGAGGACTATTGGTCTTACATGTAGTTAAGACAGTATGCTTACTCACTAACTTGAAAATGGGATCCTTTCAGAGGTAGAGAAAAATAACGGTATATATCATTTTGGAAAAATGATAAAGCCATCGGATTGATCTGGTTGCTTAGGGTCTGGGGCTAGAGGGGTCTTGAAATAGTCCGTAAATAATATATTATAAATTTTACATTTACTTTAATGTAATTTGCCCCAATTTTAAAGAACCTTTATGACGTCTGGCAGAAGTAAAAGTCCACGTGAAAGAATGTGAAATATACATTTTTTACTTTAAAACATATATAAAACTCTCTTCCTTACTTAAGGGAGCGTTTTCAATTGACACTTCCAAGTGAAAGACCTGTACGCTCATGTGTAACTCTAAGAAAGCTTGAGTGCCCTATATTTAATAACTCTTTCTATGAAAAATTCTTCACAGTTCAAGCAGTGCGCTTATGGAACTCACTACCTAGCTCTATACTGTCGGGCAATCCATCTCTAAATACTATTAAAATCAAATTAAAACAACATTTCTTAATCTCAATTGGAATCTTTAGTAGTCGCTTCGTCTTTTTTTTATTAATTTTCTTTTTCTGTTTCAACTCTTTTATGTCATTGTATATATTTATGTAGGTATAGTAATATTGATTAATATTATGTATATTTGTATGTAGGTTTATTATTATTATAAACATTATATTAAAATACCGCACCCGAATCATTTCTTTTAACATCCGCTACATTCAAGGGTTTCTGGTAGAGATCTCTATTAGAGATAAGTTATCCATTGTACACATTTTTTCTCTTATCATAAGTTTTCTGTACTCTATTTATTGTGTGGTACATAAATAAATGAGAAAAAAAGAGACTTTCTTCTTTAACGCAACTGAAAGTGTGCTTTAAGTTGGCACTATCTCTGAAGGTTTTTTAAGTTAAAGAGTCTTAAGTACATATTAGACTATCAAACCTCAAAATTTCAGCTTTGTTAAAATGATGTAGGTCTGGGGGCCCTGGGATCTCAGTCTATTAATGTCAATATTTGTCAATATTTCTATAGTAAGATGTCAATTGAAATGTAAACGTCTCATTGTGCGTCTATATTACTAAATCTAAAAGCCACAAATTTTATAAAATTAATAAAGTGTTGTGTATTTGTGACTTACAAAAAATGCCTTCTATAAGGCGGTGGACAAATTTAGCCAGAAGAAACTAATCGTACCCAGAACGTGAAAATTGCAATGAACGTGACCACGATAGTTGACTGATAATGTTGCAAATTTGAATCGAGCTGCTCTTTGTTACGATATATCAATTGATGCCAGCAGTGCCTACACCTGTGTTGCTATTGGACCTATGAACTCTGCTTGCCAATATTGTAAGGTTATTGTAAAAACTCAGTTTGCCAATCAATTTGGTGGCGCAATGATTTTATTATAAGGAGGAGGATTGCCAGTGGTTCCACGTTCAATGCAAGCTGATGAACTGAATTCATGTTTAAAGTCCTCGAAATTGTGGAAACATGTCAAGGTATTACATTTAAGCAAGAATATGCGTGTCATGTTGCAAAATGATCAATCTGTAGACATATTCTCTAAACAACTCATTGATATTGGTAATGGCAAACTTCCTGTAGATGCGCTGACTGGCTGCATTACCTTTCCTGATAGTTCTTGTCAGTTAACGTAATCAAAAGATGAACTCATTCATATAATGCTTCCAAATGTTGATGTAAATGAATTAAATATAAATTTTTAAGATGGCATTCCTGGCAAAATAAGGACACATAAGTCAGTTGATACGGCAACTAATGAACACGATGTCGTGAACTATCCACCGGAATTTTTAAATTCACTTGATTTGCCAGGATTGCCGCCTCACAACCTTCAATTAAAGCTTGAATGTGTAGTTATAATGTTGCGAAATATTAACCAACTGAAACTTTGTAACGGCACACGATTAGCGATAAAAAAGCAATGACTATAAACAAATCCCAGGGGCAGTTATTAAGTGTTTGTGGTATTAATATAGAAAACTCATGTTTCTCGCATGGTTTGTTGTATGTTGCCTGTTCCCGTGCTGGAAAACCATCTGCTCTGTTTATTTACGCGCCAGATAACCAAACAAAAAATAACGTGTACCATAAAGTACTACAATGAAAATGAAACTGAATTTAGAATAAGTAAAAATAAAATAAAATATAATAAGTAGGCATCATAATAAGATATCGGAAATTGTTATTTTTATTATAATTTTTAATGAATATTACAAGAATTAAAAATGGTTTAAGTTTTTATTTTTTTTATCTTACTAGCTGACCCGGTGTCGCTAATAGCAGAATAAAAAAAAATCGACTGTTAGGCGATACGAAGTTCGCGGGTCTGCTAGTATTTTAATAAGTACTTGAACAGATTAGTAGCACAGATTTCAAATTACGGTACCTACTAAATCCTTGCTTTGTAAAACAATTGGAAAATCCTTATTGAAACTACGAAAATGAGGGTTGCATTAGGGTTTAATAAATTTTCATATTATTTTAAGTGCTTTACAAACATACATTATATGAATAATCCAGTAGTTAAAGCGGGCGAAGCCGCAAGAGGGTCGCTAGTTTTTAATATATTTACATTCGTGTGCAATACTTCTTTAATTTTATTTTGCATTACATTGTTGTGGCATTACACATATCGTAGTATTTTCTTTTTATCAGTATTTATTTAATAATATACATGTATAAAAATTGATTAAATATTTTAGTAATGAATACTTCAAATAGCCATAGAAAATCTTACATTTTTACCATTTTTAATAGTAAAATGTATAATAATCATACTATACATATATATTATAATATGGATAATATCTTCAGTGGCTGCTTGTACAAGCTGTGGTTAGGCGCTGTCACGTACTTAGTGCGCCTGCGGAAGTGGAGATTTACAAGGTGGATCTCATCACAGTTTTAATGGGAACCGTGCGCGGGCATTACTACTTATTATTGTTTTTTTTTGCTAATACGAGAAAAACGATAGTAGAGTAAATAGAATATTCCAGATCCAGAGTAGTTTTTGTGCGAATGGCACGAGTGTCGCAACCAGTGTCTGGTGTATATATGGGTAGCAGACGGAAGGTAGCTCAAAGCTTAGAGACAAATACCTACAGATATTTTCCTAATCACCCCGAAAAAACTTGAGAAAGTCATTTAACTGAGGCGTCTTGTCGGAATAAGGTCACATACTTACGAGTACATGTTAGAAATTTATTGCACTGATAGTAGACAAGTTACTCGAAAGTAAAACTTGAGAAAGTCATCTAAGGCTGAGACGCCCTGTCGAAATAATAATGGAGACGTCAGCAGAACCGTTTAATTTACTTGATAATGAGACAGCGGTGGTTAAGGCGTGGAGTTGTAACAAATAATAATGAGTCACTCGGTTGAAGATGGTGGAGAGGATTGCTAGCGACTTTTTGTCGTGACCTCCTAAATAAACTTGAAGAAATAATTAAATTCTTAGGACGAAAAGTTTTTGCGATAAGAACGTGATCTGTGTCTTTAGGTCAAGAAGTTTTGGGATAAAATCTCTGTAGAATATCTATTTAAAAGATTGCATCTTCAAACTGAATATAGCTTGACTTATTTTACAATATAGAATAGTTTTTGGTTTTGCATTGAACTATTATACCATATTTATTTAATATATTCATGAAATTATTTTCAATTTTCAATATGATTAGCAAAAAAAGATTGTAAATTTAACTATATCAAAATAAAACGAAATAGAATATTAACTGTCTAATTAAGTATAAGTAAGGATAATAAAATATCTTAATATTAGAAAAAATGTTATACTAACTTACAACAATACATCCTCTATTCGAAAATTTACGTCGATACAAAGGTTCGATGGTAGATTGAAACTCGAGCTTGAGGCTAGAATTGGCATGTTTGATCATCAAAAGAAACCATCTCGGGGATTTGTAGGACCCTCGTAAAATACTCCGGAAAATTAAAGGTTTAGTAAGGTCATTTATAAAATATACATGGCGGTTGCGAATCTTTTGGCCTTTTGGAAAGTCAATATTAAAACGATGCTATAAAATAAAATTACTTAACAATGATTTATAATTTAAAAAGTCAGCCTAGGTGATGTCAATCTGTTTTTTCTCTGATAAGTATATCATCAATCCAGTAAGATTAAAAAAACATAATTAAAATTACAGTTCAATTCTTCATTCGTGGCGTTCTGAGCGTGCTAGTTGAGCATAATTGACTTCACCAACGTCACGTTGTATGGAAAACACACGAAAGAAATTAATAATGAAAAGTAACAACATTATTTTAACTTTCCGTCACTTTAACGGAACTTTCAAAAACCTTTCTACTACAATCAGTATAGGTGTCCCCTCAAACGACGTGAGTAAATTGAAACTCTTGCTCGGTATAGGCATCGACTAGTCTGATAGTCCAACGAACCATTTCGATTAGTCGTTACTAACGTAAAATGCTTCTGGAACCCGCTTTTTTACCCTGAAAATTTCTGCTAACAACACAATAAACACGTGTTAAGTCTTTTATGTTGAATTTATATACTTAGGTAGAATTCATTTAAAGTTATATATAGATATATATTAATACTTTAGAATTGCAAAGCATTTTAGTAACTACATATAAATATCCGTAAAATTAAGAACTGTTGACTAACACAGCAAAATTTTCTAATAAATTATTCAAAATAAAACAATGGAATTACAATTGTTAATGTAATTTTAAGTAATATTAATATAAGATATAAATTTGAATTTATTTAAATCACTCATTACTATTTTATAATTAGTATATTTATTAAATATATATATCTATCTATATATATAAAATCGAAAGGTCACTCACTCATCACGAAATCTCAGAAACTACAAGTGCTAGGAATCTCAAATTTTGCATAGAAGTTACTTATAGGACGTAGGTGCTCGCTAAGACGGGAATTTGCAATATTCGTCTCCTAAGGGGTTGTTTTTGGGGTTGAAAGTTTGTATGAAACTTCGTTACTACAAATGTTGGGAGTCTCAAATTTTGCATAGACGTCACTAGGACGTAGCCATGGAGACAGAAATTAATAATAACATAGTTCACGCGGGTGAATATATATATTTATATATACCAAACATGTAGTTTACCATTTACTTCCTACTTGCATAATTACTTTCCATTTAATTGAACCGACGCGTAGAAGGATTTGGGTGAATAATTAAGCGAACTCAAATGTCACCATGTCACAAAGCTCCTTTGGCGTACGTATATTAACATTAATATAATGAGATAGTCTTTGTCAAACACAATTCTGGTTTAATAATATGCAATGATGGTTATTAACAAAGAGGTAGGCTACCATGTACTGCTTGTGAGATTATTATGGTCATCAAAATTGGAATTTTATGATAGAATCTTGAATTAGATAAAAAGGTTCTAATTAAAACTAACAGGCTCAGTAGTTTGATATTATTGTTGTATCATTAGTTTTAACACCGATTTAAAAATGAAGAAAACCTTTTTTCAATTATTTTTGTTTAACTAAATCAAAATACGTTTTACTTTTTAGTTCGTTGTTTAAAGTCCTCATCAGGTGGTGTTCTTGTTTGCTTTGTCCTTTTCCATAAAAAAAAAAACAAAATACATCTTTTCTTCAATTCTATCTGCTATGAAATCTGCATAATTTTGTAGTTTTCTTGTTATTGTAAGAATTTTATGAGATGGAAAATTATTTATTTATAGCTTATTCGCTATTTTGAATTCCTGCCAAAAGAACTTTTGTGTAATAATTGCTCAAATATTACATTCATATACTTTTTAACGATAATTTGACTTGTTTTTATTTATTGTTATACTATAAGGGACTAGCTTTTGGGGCGACATTTCTTCCTATATTTTAACTTATTCATATATTTTGTCGATTACTTCATTTTTCATAAAGTATGTACATATTCTTTGTTATTAAATTAGTATAAATTAATAGCAAAGAAACTTTTTAATATATTAAAGTTTACTACATGCAGTTCTCACTACTTTTATATATTACACAATAGCACAATAACAAAAGTAACATTCGAACAAAAGCTGCATAATACAATACGTTAGCATTTACCCTCTCAACTTTAGTAGAATATACATAACTATATGTGGCTTTTTTCTGTTTAAACAATACTAGGTATATCACTTATTTCATAATAATACTATTAATGTTTTATCATAAAATAACTGATATAATATAGAGGCTGTCGTAGCGCAGGGGCACAAGGTGTGACAGTAACGCAACGGTTGTGGGTTCGATTCCCACTCGAAAGAATGTGACATTTCTTCCCTCTGGTACCAAGGCAAAGCAAGTTGGTGAAAAAATCCTGATTTTTATTGAATTCTACAGAAAATATACAAAAAATTATCCGTATCTATAATATATATACAAAAAACCGATTATTTTCTGAAGGAACGCTGTCCGACTATAAAACCATTCTCATACAAAAATATAAGAGTAGCTGTCGACGCTACTCACAAATCACAAAACGAATTTCAAATGGTTCACAGTGGACGCTCGCTATTCTACAGATATATAACTGTTTGAGACGATTTTATCCCGTTTCTCTATAGTTTCCCGATTTTTTCCCGGTTCCGTTTACTATTTTTTGAAGGACGGAACCTTAGAAACGAAATGTTACATAATATTAAAATAATATTTTTGTAGAAATATTAGCTATTTAAATTTAATCAATTTCAAAATTAAGATAACTAACTGTGTTATTGTATCGGAGGTTAATTTAATGCTGAAAATTAATACGGCACAAGAATTGTCAAATTTATGCGCCCGCTTGACCAGGCATCGTAGCGCCGTGTTCGAATTTCCATAATTCAATTAAACGGCTCAAATTACTAGCAAATGTACTAGAAACGATTATAACCCATGATTTAATTCTGTAATATCAGCTGAAACTAGTAAATACTAAATATTTTATACATATTTGGTAGTTTACATTAGTATTGAGGCCGTCATGGCGCAAGCAGGCAGGCACAAAGGTGTGAATGCAATTATATTTCCGTTCTTCGCTCTGGTTTTTCCATTTTTCTATGTCATACTGAATAAAAATAAAAAAATCTAATTTTATAAGTAGACACAGAAGATAACACGTTAAATCATATTGTTAAATCTCACTGCAAAATTTAAAAATTTTAACAAGTTAAAAAAGAAATATTTCTCTGTCTCTCTCTCAGCCATCCCTACTATTTGTAGGATGCAGTGTGAAGTTAAAAAAAAAATTCTTCACATTCTTCACAATGACACAGCCACTTTAGTTTTAGTTTTAGTAAATTATTAACGTATTAGTTAATAATTTATTTCTATTTGCTTGCACTACGTTATCTGTGATCGTCTGACACAGCCCAGAGACAAAAAGGGGTAAAAAGCTGTGCAAGCGAAAGCCAAACGAATTTTAAATCACATGAAAAACTGCTCCAAATTGAATTTGCATAAAAACGAATAGCGCCTATAAAATAGCGTGAAATTACAATTTTTCATAATAAAGTTTTATAAATTTTATTATTAACACGTTGACGGACAGTAGGAACAAGCGAAGTTCGAAAATTGACACTATATGTTTTTGTGATTTTTAGAATGTTAGAAGTATAGTTTTACTCTTTCTGCTTAAATAAACTTAATTTTGATTAATTTAGTACCTTTAATTAGGTTGCGGCTATAACCGTCATGGCGCCAGCGGACTCTATACACTAAGTGATAGGACGATGGCGGCTATAACAACAAAAACTTAAAAACGTAAATGACAGGTTTAATGGTTCAAACAAGCAATTTTTGTATGCAACAAAGTATTTTTGGGAGTTTTACACGAAATGTTAGTTCTTAATCAAACAAAAATAAATAAATGACAAAAAAAATATTATAATTTTATAATTATTATACATTATTTTCGGTATGCCATGTTTCAAAGCATGGTGCAGGACACAGTGCAGGTTTTGACATGCAATTCTTCCAGCAATATGATGTTTCCTTCCTTATTCCCTGTTTATAACATTGTTTACAACGCTGAAAATATAACCAAAAAAAAAGTAAACAGTATAACCTATAGTATCGTTAACCTAACCTAAAATGCTAAATTTTGTTTTTTTATTTCTGTTTTAAGTATAAAATGAATAATAAACAAATACATACCAGTATAGTTATATAAATAATAATAAATATCGTTAAAAGTATCAATAAGAACTATAAATTCAATAGAAAACACGATCGCACTACTCCCTTCACAACCACGTGCATACTGAATCTGCAACTCGTATAACAGGTGAAATATGAACTTCAACCTAAAAAGATGTTTTCAAAACACGACACTATGCTTCTACGTATACGCCAGTAAATGCACATTTGTGCTGCTACAGCCGTAGTGTCTAAAAACGACCGTTTCGTTTTGGACAGCTATAGCAGTCATGCCACATTGTGAACTTCGCTTTGACGGCTATAGCCGCAATTGTCCGTCAACGTGTTAAAGTGAAGCAGGTGTATTCTTTTTCTAAAATTAATTTATTAAAAAAAATAGTAGCAAGATGCGTAAAGCGGACGACGACAGATTATAATTAATCATTCCATCGTTTACTGTCGTCTCATTTTATATGTGATGGTTATAATGTTTTTTTTTTAATAATTATAGATATTTAATCCTTAAACTTCTAGTATCATGTACAATGGTGGCGTCGTGGTAAAGCGATACAGTCTCATTGTAAAGGCGACAGTTAGGGTTGGGTTGGGTTCGATTTCTTTTTGGGGGAATGAATTATTTTTATTTTTTCGCTTTGGTAACAAGATGAAACGGCGTTCAATTGAACAGTGTGAAGCTGAAAAAAGTGTACGTCATATGATATAACAGATTATTATTATAAACGTATCTAATAATGCTATTCACAGTATGAAGAAACAAAATATTATTTAGAAAAATATTTACTATACTTGCTGTTAATTAGAGCAGTTCAATTAAATTATGGAAATTTGGTCGGAGCGGGGGCATCAATTCGACGACTCTTGTTTCTTGTTAATTTACGGCGCCAGAGACCCGTCTATTGTATAAAGCAAACACTATGGGGCCATGTAATCGAAATGGGGGTCGAGTTTATACTTGTAATGATTTGTGTTCGTACGTAAAAGCTATTGTTAACAGATTATTGGATAACAAGTTAATTAATGTCAAATCGTGCAAGTTTTTAGGTACCTAAGATATTTTAAATATTTATATACAAAGTTAAATATATATTAAGTTTATTTTATATCAACGTTTCTATAACAATCTTAATATCAGATAAAGACGATTTATTAAGTCAATAATCCACCAATATAAATAATTTCTAATATTAATCAGTACGATTTTTGAGTAATCGAAAGATTCCTTCGAGCAAGCATCAACCTGACGATCGAGAGTCGGCGCCAATTTTTGGGTAGGTATAATCGTTACTTACCAGCAAGGTCTGCAGTTCCATGATGGGGTATATAAAAGGCATGTGACACAGATTGCCTCAAACACCTACTAGCTCTGCTACTATTAGATCTATTAGATACCGCCAAAGGATTTTCAGAGAATTTACATTTCTTTATAACGATTTATCATAATAATTTTAAAATGTAGTATAATAAAGCTATTTTAGAGCATAACTTTAAATTAAAAACAATACATGCATGCCAAATATTGTTTAGAATTAAAGTTTTAATTTCAAGTCCTAACTCTAGTGGAATATTCATGGAGCTGGCGCCTCATTTTCATTATACTGAGACCACTAGTACCAGTTAAAATGAAATATAACACTGTGAAACAAGTAACGAAATACATACATTAATTAATAAGTTTTCCTTTCAGTTTTATTAAAATATTTCGGATATTTCGAATTTTCAGTAAGTACGAGTATATTTTTCTACTCATTTTTGTGTGCAAAGAGATGATAGTTACACCTAGAGCACCTTAAGTAGATATAATTTTTATCATGTGACGAGATGTGTAGTTCCAATGTTTTTTTGTTAAAAGATGCAAAGGTTTTTTGTTAAAAAGAGTTTGAGAGAGCTTGTAGTAGCAGTAGTGGCGCAGGGCGATAAGCGTGTCCAATATGCTCTAACTGTGTGAATACGCTCTAAGTGTTGTGGGTTCGATTCCCACTCGAGGAAATATTTTTTTATTCCTTCGTTTTGGTGTCAAGGCAAAGCGTGGCGGTGAGTTCCGTCATTCAACACGTAATGTGTATAAAATTTGGCGGTAGGTGGCTCCCAACTAGCCTTCTTCTTATCAATAAGAAATTGATACGATATGGAGATTCTTAATAAAATATTTATTTATATTAATTGGTTGATAGTTAGCATAATATACAGTTACAAAATATTTAATCAATTTAAGAGTATTATTTTTTTTTATGTTTCATTTGAATACAAATCAGTTTAGCATTTAAGACTATTTATGAAATCTGAAATTCGTCCATCGGTTCGTAAGTACACTTATAAAAGTTGACGAAACCAAGGTAAAACAAAACAAACAATACTTGTCATTATACTACTAAAGAAAATAATAAATTTAATTAACAGCAGTCACGGAGCGACATCAGAGGTATTGGTTTGTATCGACAACTGGCGTCTCGCCAACCAACCATTCTTCGAGCTTAACGACTGTTCCATTACGCTGGTGGGTTTGCATGAATTACTCTCGGATCATATATAACTGTATAAAGTTTGAAAAAATACACTCCTTTCCCTCTCGTTCTGAGTTTGTCAGTTAATGCCCATGTTTGATAAAAATAAATATAATATAAGCATCGTTTTACAACTGTTCCATCTCAAAGAGAAGTAACATAAGATTTTAACAATTTAGTCTTTTTGTAACAATGACAAATCACGCTATCACGGCGTACTCCCGGACCTGATGCAGGAATCGTGTCACACTGAGTTATCTCTGAATTTCCTTTAGCATTTCCATTATTTTAAATTAAACTAATATCAGAAGATACTAGGTAAATTTGCATCTTATATCTTTTATAAAAGTATAGATACTTAAAATAAATAAATTTAAGTATTTATTACAAAATAAAAAAAAAAATTACATGTTATCATTACCACAAGTTTGTCTTTCCTCATCTGCTATATACGAGAGGAAGTGTGAAACTAAAAAAATAAATTAAAAATATGCATACAGTCTTAATTATTTATTCTGGAAAGAGAAAAATAGTCAAAGTAAGTCTCTGCAATTATATTTATAATAACTATAAATAAATATTACTTTCATCTCCGTTCTTTATTCAGCTTAGTTTGTATTCAACGAAATCTAAATGCATACTCATTTATAATAAACCTACGTACTTGTTTACTTCCTTTGACAAAATATAATAGTAAACACACATTTCATTAAAATAAATTATAAAATAACATTTTTATATAAAATTATAATTGGGCAGTGGTACTACATCTTATTGTAATTTTGATGGTAATATAAAGCCCGGCGTTAAGTTCCGCCACTATGTACTCCATGTCTAAATTTTAGCCGGAAAATAATATAATATAATAGAGTGTCCTAACACTCGGTTCTTTTTTCTACTCTTCATTAAAATTGATTTTTTTCGATTTTACTTGTAATGTACATTACCAAAGTAATTTAGTAAAATTTAATTGTTCCAAGGATGGCATGATATTTATTTCTTATATTTATTTAAATTTAATTAAATAACGAACTATGAAGTAAAAAAAACTGGTTGCCTAATTTGCAATAAAACTTTTTCTTTGACTGATATAAAACAGAAGTAATTTTATCAAACTTGTCAAAATCTTATTGAAGTCAACGAGTCGCTCCACAAAGTTAGCTTTTTGGAAATGAGAAAAGATCCATTAACTATTCGCGGTTTAATTTTCTCTGAGATGAAATTTTAACTTTACTTTTATAAAATTCTCTTTTCTCATAAATAGTTGTACATGTACATTACTTAATATATTAGTATTTTATATAAGAACAACTCGTATGAGTCCAATACTAACCTAGTAAACCAATTTCAGACAAGTTGGGGAATATTCAAAGAGGCTTTTATTAATATAGATCAATTTATTAATATACGTAACATCGTTTAAGATATTAAAGGTGCATCGTATATGCTGGCAGTCCAAAGCAATTAGTACGTCTGACAGAAGCTCGACCGGGTCGTATTTGTTAGAGCAATCACGCAAATGTAACTAAGGCTGGTGCCTTACTCGTGTGCCACACTTTGGTCGAGATTCTGAATATACTTTACACTTGATTTGTCTACAATGTGAATTTGAAATTCCTATATAGAAATGTATGACGACATGTATAAATATACTTCCCATTTATAATAGGAATTTATATATATTACTATATTATTATTTAGAAAAAAAGAGCTTTTTCTAATAAAAGTATAGTTAAGTAGGTAATAGTATGAGTAAGACTTTTGAAAAAAGGAGCTTACCCTTCTTTAGCAATTCCCACTCCAGTGACGCGACTTTGATAAATTATTTGCTTACGCAGCTATTCGAAGCACACTCACGTTTCGTATTCGTGTCACATGTCAACGTTTTCATTTTCAACAATTTTTGAGTATATTTTTTTATAGTTACTTGTATATAGGTATACTTTATTAGTTTATGCTGTTACATAGTATCTCCATGTGTACAGAAGATAATGGATATCTATAAAATATTGGAGTAACAAAATATTTAAAAAAAATACGATTTAATTAAAATGATCTATGAAACAGTATAGTTCAGATTCTTACCTTAAAAAGTACGGAACTCTAAAAAGATGCAAAATTAGAAAACAAAAAGACTAATTTCACTATAAAAATACCCAAACTCTACCTAAACTAATATCCATTCTTGATATTATTATTGAAAATATGACAGGTACTAATAATACAAAGAAAATATTTTTCCATCAACTTTAAGTAAAGGATATGTAGTTTACATATCCTCGGACCGTATTTCATGGAATATCGTTCGGTAACTAGTATCTCGGGAGTTATAATGATGACATGAGTTTTCGCTGGACGCCCCCGGGATTAACGCCATGATTGTGCTCGGGTAAGCGATATATATCGATAAATTTATGGTTGACTTGACTTTTCTCTTTTCTCACATAGAAGCCATTAAGCTATGAAAATTGTAAAGCTATTAATCCTTGCAAAGTATTTTATCTTTTTCAACATCATAAGATAGATTAAAGAAACTCTAATTTTCCGATTCCAACAAACCTAATTTCATGTTATTTTATATAGGTAAATATTTTAAATTTATTTTTTCAGTTTTCACTGATTACGTGTAAAATAGAAAGCAAAACACGTTTTCAAAAACAATTTCGTTTTATCGTTATTTAACTAGACTTTAGAGATTAAAACCTTAGAAAAAAATGAAAGAAAAAATGTCTAACGTTTACATAGCGCTAGAAGGGTTTTAGAAAATTGATTTTAATGAGTTATCCAAAGAAAATGTCTTTCAAGGCAAGGCTGGTACAAATATTTCGGAAAGACTTCAAAGTTGCTCCTACCAAAAAGTTTTAGCCGCGTTTGGAATTCCAAGTTAATTAACTGTCGCTGACAATCAAGCGGGCAGTTGGAATGTCGTATATTTAGCGCGATAAAATGGTCAGTATTTTAAGTGTTAGTGTTATATTATATGCTAAGATTTGCAATGCATTTACACTGGGCCCCTCCTGCCTATTCTGCTTCAAGCGGGATACAGCGTGAAGCTGAAAAAAAATGAGATGCAAGTTCCATCAAGCAAATAGCAAGTATATTATTATAGTTTTGTAGAGTATGAATTCTTCTTTTGAAACTTCGCTTGAGCGATTTAGAATCTAACTATTTACGTTTTCTTTGAAGCAATGGAGTTCGGGTCATTAGGAGACCAAATTAAGAGGTCTTTTGCAACGAAGCTCACTAAATGCGACCGCATTACATTTTCCTTCTTGATTTACTTTTAATCTGTACTCTAACTGAATGCATTTAAAGTACAGCATATTTATATGGATATAAAGTTTCCCCAGTTTCAACTTATGAATAAATCCTTTCATACCTTACGCTATAATTAAACGTGTGAATGTATGTTTTTTAATTCGATCTGGCTGTATCGTGTATAGTGGAACAGCATCTGAATGTGAATTTTAAATATGCAGTATGCACTAAATGCATACATATGTTTACGTCGAAACATAATATATAACTTAAGATAAAGATGCTTTACAAATTGTTTGGAAA
Source organism: Heliconius melpomene rosina (assembly GCF_056956725.1). Taxonomy (NCBI): domain Eukaryota; kingdom Metazoa; phylum Arthropoda; class Insecta; order Lepidoptera; family Nymphalidae; genus Heliconius; species Heliconius melpomene. Next base: position 12,751,637 of record NC_140403.1, read on the forward strand.
TGTTATATATAAGGTTCTGTCTGATCGAAAAGTTCAGTTTACGATCTGAATATCAAATTAATAATATGTCGATACCATCAGTATTGAAGAATATCTACTTTCAATTTATTTACAAACTCCATAATTAGCTTTGGGGGTCTTCAAAAACAGACTAAGTAGATAGATACTTACAAGGCAAGCGTGTACCACCGTAGACCGCATCAACGCTAATCAGGCTTATTCTTATTCCTAAAGGATATTCTAAATATTTAAAATTAAAGATTTAACTCAGTATCTTTAAAATATAAATAGATCCTTAGCATTAAATTTGCTCTTTACTTATTTATGTTTTACTGAGTTTAAATTGAATTTTGAGCGTTCTTTTTGCAACTTTGCACTTAGCTACTATAACATGAACAAAGTTTACCGTTATAAAAGGGATACTCCAAGGTTTTCTCTAAAGTTCCATTTTATGCATAGATATATATTTTTGATTTTCTTATCATTTATTTTGAAATATTATTATACTATATTAAATAATACTAATATAACGTTTATTTTTTATAATAATAGAATGTATGAGATAAATACATATTTTGTTTATGTCATTACATTTACTATTATTGTTAAATCATTGTTATTTTCAAATAGAATATGCTTACCATTTATATAATAATTTAAAATTGTAACGTTCAGATGTACTTATATAAAATTTTAGTGCTTGGAGTAAAAAGAAACTAAGCTATGTATAGCATCTAGTATTTTCTCTTTTGGATTTTTATTTTTAATCTTCTAAAGCTTTAAACGAGGTACTTCAATTAAAACTTCAATTTATGGTCAGCGTTCTTTGAAAAGTTCATTGCTTTTATGTTTTACTAAGAATTTGGCTCATTAGTTTATCTTTTCACGATTATTATTTAAAAAAATATAATAAATTTAACATTTATATATACATAAAGTGGGAATCGAGCTCGTGAGCTGTCGTGTTTATAGTCACATGCTTGTGCTACTGCGCCACGATTGGACTGGAAATAGATTTTTAGGATATTTCATATAATCACTTTAATACAGATTGTTATTACGAAAGTAAAGACTCTGTACTGAATTTTACTTTTCCATCGTCAGTAAGTTAATATCCATTGAAATATTATTGGCGCAATGCCAGCAGCAACGTTATGATGTACGTTACAATAGTGAAATAAATGCTGTACTAAAATTAACTTTAACAAAGTAAAAATACAAAATATTTTAAAATTATTAAGTATAACTTTGAGAACGTAAACTTTGAATGTTAAACATAAAATGTGTGTACTTGTATTCATTTTATTTGTCTCATTTCATTTATACTTTTGCAAAAAAGATTACTTAGAGCCCGTCGTTGTAAAAAGCCAATCAACATGATATGTCTCTAAAATTCATTGATCGAATTGACTTGATTGCTGAAATAGGAGAACAGGTGTCCTCCTATTTTACAACATGCCGAAAATGCATTAAGTTTTTATATGATAACGTCTAATAAATCCATAACAAAAAAGCATGACTCTTGTCACGTTCCACTTGAGCCGAGCGAAGAAGCGAGACCGCAAAACAAACGATAGAGAGGCATGATCGTCCTGAGCGTTAGGCTCGTAACGCATCTATACATTCATTGTAAATTGTAGTTAATCTGTTTAATTTATATAAATACAGTGCTTGGCTAGAACATTTGGATCTGAGAGAAGAAGATTTCAATAAGTGGTATACTGACAACTCAAATTATCGAGCATCAACCAAGCGAAAATGTAATGCCGTAATATACAAAACCCATATAAAACAATCCATTAGAAGCACGAAGCGCCCGAGGCTGAGTATGGGAGTTTCAAAACCAGGACATTAAGAGATACGTATGTTTCATTACTCTGAAATGTTAGTCCTTCGGTAAATGGACGGTGAGCCCGGTCTCTGAGCTGACGCCTTAATGGGAGAAGAACAACGCCTCGCTGAATCAGTTAATTTAATTACGTTTGAGTTGTAGACGTGAGATTTGTAAACATTGTAATTATAGCAATTAAATAGCAATTCAAGTTGTTGTTAGCTAAGTTTCATGTAATTTTGTAGAGAACAGATAATATTATAAAATCTTCCAAGTTTACAGTAAGAAGAAAATTCATATTAGTTATATTAATTTATATACTTATCAAGTATATTATTCAATAGGGGTACGTATTATAAATGAGGTTTTATTTATGTTTATATGTAATGCAGATTATATCCTCCAACATTATTAATCTGAAATAAATTCTATTCAAAACTTAGAGACGATATACGATACAACCAATGATATCTATAGTAAGTATTCTTATTTTATAAACTACGAGTATATACGGGGTTGCAAGTTTTCTCAAAGTTTACCTTAAAACTTTGAACCTTATATTGTAGTTTCGATAGGAAATATTATATCTTGCAGCGAACTAAGTCCGGTGCAACTTTATAATGTTGTGAAATTCAGTAACTAGCTATTACTTTCTACATATTATAAAAACAAGTTAGTACAGCAGTTTTATGAATGCTTAATGTTATTAAAATAACCTTCTCGCAGGACGCTATTGTCCGAGTGAAAGAATAGGTATATTACCACGAAGTAAATTATGAAACTTTTTATTTTTATAATTATTCATAACATTTTAAACATTATTATATAAGGTAATAAGAAAAAGTAAGTAAAAAGTATTAGACTTGTGACAGATATGCAATATTCTCCACAGCGCGTCGCATGTGCGGCGAAACACTTATAGGACACAAATCAAGCGAGAAAAATGAAAGAATAGAAGCGAGACAAAGCAGCTCGAACGAGAAGAATTTCATTGGGAAATATTTGACAAATACATTTCACGATTGTATCATTTTTGTACATTAATTTGACTCCTATAAAATGTATAGTAGGTTCCCTCTGCCTACCCTGCTTTATGAAAACATGAAATAGCCTAATATAGTAATACAATGATTGACCTCAGTAGTTTGCTCTAGGCAAGTATAATATAAATTAACTATAGAACTTCATGATAGACGTCATAGAATAGAAAAATAAACTAACGTCTATTGTGTGTTGTGTATATATTGTAAATTTGTGTTTGTTTTGTTTTAGGTGAAGGCCGTACTTACACAGGATCTCTTTTTTTACATGTATTCTATAATTGTGTATATTTATCTTTTTTATTACCGGTCAATTTCCTTCGTGTGTTTTCCATACAACGTGACATTGGCGAAATGAATTGTGCTCAACTGGCACGCTCGAAACGCCATATATCGAGAAATCAATCAAAGATTAATCACCAGTATTAGATAGACAGTGGTTATTTAATCATCAGCATAAGGTCATTTAATCATCAGCATAATTAATTAATTACATCATAAAATATAATTTAAATATCCAAGTTTTGATTCCTTCAGACTATCTTTTTGTTAAAGGAACTCTTGCAATTCATTTAAAACTTTACTGGAATATTTTTATCTTTATTTTGGCAAGCGGTTGGTTTAATATTTCATAAAGTCAGGCTGCAGTTTGATTCGTGTGCATAAAGTAGCGAGTAATTGTAATATATATCTTAGGAAAAAGAAGTAGAAAGTGGAGAACGGAGTATCATAACACTACATACCCTTTGCTTGCTATACGGCGTAAAACTAAAAATAAATTTATGAAATATCAACAAAAAGAATACCTCCACATATTTTAAATTCCCGTACCTAGTCGTTGAAAATAGACAACAATTGTTTATTTCTAATGGCATTAATTAAGCATGTGTTAAATAAATAAAAGTTGTTCCTGTCTTTGTTTTTATATTTTTTAAATTTATATATATATAAACTCCTTTATATTTAAATTCTACAAAATCAGCTATTGTTTAGTCAAAATTGAAATATATATATATTTATCTTTATGCTTCAAATATTAGGTACAATTACGTATATACAACAAATAATAAAAGTAATGTGTTCAAATAATTAATAAAACATGATTATACAAATTTGGTTCAAATTCAGTTTGGTTGGATGAAAACAATATGAGATATTTCTTTACGTTTCCCGCATTAAAAGATAAAAGGTGAAACGTACAAAAGCCCATGCAGATGACATGAAAACAAATTTAATACAAAGCCGACTTGTCAAGTTGTAATTTTAAACAAATGTTTTCACTTGCCGGCGCTCTGTGCTCTGTGCTGTATGATCCGAGAAAGAAATCCATTGATTTTGATAGCTCGCTCTATAATTTTCTGGTTCGTTGGGTTTTCAGTAATTAACTTTAAAATTGAAAGCGCAATATTGAACTATATCGTATTATTTTATTTTAAATTATGTGAATGATTTGAATTATTTGTCAGTGAATCGTCTCTAAATTATGTTCACGTATAATAGTCAAATAAAGAAAATAAACAACGATTCCTTAAAAACAAAAAGATTAAAGTTCACTTGAGTGTACCTACATAATCTAGTTCAAAATACAAACTATATTTTGCTTACAGAAAACCTATTGTAAACCAAAAAAAAAATAACCAAAAAAAATAAGAATGTTCATTAAGCCAATGTCATAATCATGTTATAAAATATATTCTCAGCACAACGATAACAAGATGATAAAACTGGTAATGCGTGTCATATATCGATTCAAGCTTCAGTGACGCGGCAAGGATGGGAGCAAAGCGCAGTTTTAAACGCTGGCGGTCGGTACACCCCCCACAGCTCACACTATTACTCGTACGATTTGAGCCCAAAACTCGACAAAGCGCTCGTCCACTACGCTGCCCATTCATTTGTGCGTTCCATTAAAAGGGTGCTTTTAACTACCACTAATTTATACAGCGCACTCACGGGGTCAGATTACAGAGCGGCTTGCTCGTTTCAGCATAGCTTGGTCGTGTTGTATTTGAAACAACAAAAACATTTTTTTTATGATTGTTGTGACTCAATGGACAAATTAGTACTGTCTTATCAACGTCTGTCAATGTCTTTTCAATATTATCGTCGTCTCAGAAATAGTTCTAATAAGAAGTATTTCTGAGACTTTAATTTATTTTTTATTTATTTAAAAGAAGTATTAATAAATATCAGTCATTCACGACCAAGATTCTAGTATACACGTTTCTGTTTCAATTAATTATTAATTGGAAATTGAAACGGTCCCAACTGGTATGTGATTATTTAAATTGCTAGCAGCTATGATTAATATAGGTATTTATAATTATTTGTAGGCATAAAATGTTTTTTTTTTGTTAATATTTGACTATTTAATTCAAAATATAACAAAGTTAAATAGTTCGTGTTAATATTTTTTAAATTATTGCACGACACGTTCTCTTATAAATATATTTAAAAAAACTTGGTCATATCATTTTTAAATTGAATATAATACAATTTCCTAGATTTTATTGAGATTGATTTACAAAAAGTAAATCTGTGTTCAATAAAATCTTATTCGTATTATCAAGTACTTATTATGAAAACAATAGAATCTTACGTTAAAAGAGGAATGAATCACTGTTTATTTATATTTAACAAAACTTCTACTCAAGTTTTAACTACAAATAAAGTCATAAAATATGAGAATAATAGGTACTTTAAAATTGGGTGTATAAAGAAGCAAAGTTCTCAACGCCTCTTTGCCTCTTTGGGCCAAACAACGTTATGACTTTAGTTAGAGCAGTCAATAAACGAAGAAAGTGTTGGAAGAGTTGAAGAATGAAAACCAACTCTCAACACGAAATGGAAGAGTTTCAAGATAGCGATTACATTGTAAAATGGGAACTTTGGAAATATTGTTGAATAAATTTCGTATTAAGATGCGTTTAGATATTACTTTTTTTCGGCGTCAGGGCGACAAGCTGTTAGCTTTTTTGTAATATAAAAAATATCTATTTCGGACTTGAAACCGTCTTGTGCTTGTATTCCAATCGATATATTGCATAACCATATCAGCTGTGTATACCTACAGTACAGTCTCGAAGCCGATAAATGCAAATAAATTAAATCAAATCGAATCAGTTTCACGCTGTATGCACGCACACAGCAGGGTAGGCAGAGGGAACCTAGTATTAAGGAACTCCGTTCTCCACTTTCCGCCGAACTGGAGGCGTTGCGTGTTGAATTGCGGTACTCAACGCTGCGCTTTATCTTGCTAGACGAATATAAAAATAATTCGTAGCCCCGAGCGATCGTACGTAAGATCGAACCCGCAACCATAACTGTTACAGTTAGACGCTCTCGCATTGCGCAACGATACATTATAATTAAATTTTACGACTTTTTCTGAAACTGTTTCAAAGCTCTACGTTACCGGCCTTTTAAAATTTTCACGTTCCGGCTTATACATCACCTACGTAAAATTCTACGAGCGGCGTATCGCTTCGTTAACTTATCAAAATGGGTCGGACTACGACAACGCCCTGTAATACGATTTATACCCTCTCTTATTGATTAAATCACGTTACACTTTGTGTTGATGATTAATAATTTTCCTATTTTTTTTTCTTTTAAACGTATAATTTTAACGTTTTAAAGGTATGCTTTTGAATAAAATATATAGATACTACCGAATTTGTAAACAAAAACAATGAAAAACAAAAATATGATACAGAATAAAATATTTTTTACAAATTATTTTTAACTGACGCGTTAAAATACAAACAGTGTATTGTCAAAACGTTCAACAAAACGTGAAAACTAAGGCTATTCTTACTGGATCGTGCACTTTTAATTCAGCTATGCTATATCTATCCTCTATGTATATTTAATTTAACAAAAACGAATTGTATTGACTACTAATGCTTGTGTATTACTGCGGTGGTTTACCCTAGTTTCGAATGTGTAAATAATGTATAAAATTTAATTATCCGTTTTTTAAGACTTCAAGTATTTTTTATATATCGAAGCAAAGATCGTTGTAATCAATATGATAACTTAAATTCAGGATAAAAAAATACTTTGTGTTAAAATTATATGTTTAGTTGTAACAAGAATATTTTCTAAGCTTAGCTTTATATAAATGATGACAAAGAGACTTGTGAAAAATAATTGGGCCGTTATTATTTGTAAGTGGTATTAACTTAGAGCTAAAATATACAATGAATTGTATTCTGTTTCTTAATTGAAATTTTAATTAACCCTCCTTGCGTTCATTATATTATTGTTATAATGATATTAATTTTAGTTTTCATAAAGTTATATTACTTTTTGTTCAGGTTCGCGCTGTAACCCGCACACAGTAGGGTAGGCCGGGGGAATCTTGTGTTCTTCACTTCGTTCCGGAAAATGTTCCGTCGAATTCTGGAGGCATTGCGTGTCAAGTGGCGCGGCTCAACGCCGCGATTTTGCCTCGAAACCCAGCTAAGAAATTAAAATATAAATTTAAATAAATATTTCATTTCCTCGTGTGGGGATCGAACCCACACAACCAATCGCGTTTACAGTCACACACGTATAACCCTAATATTACTAAATGCGGTTTTTTTATATAAAGTTAAAAAAAGTGATTGAATCACTAAATTGCATATTATTTTGAACACGGCGTGAAAGCTCTGCCTAAGTTATATCACGAAAATTAGGTATATTTTTAAAAATAAAGCTCCGTGTGAAATCTCACAGCTGCCGCCTACGACCTAATTACACAGTAAAAGTATCACCATTTTATGTTTGAAATCAACGTGGATGTTACATAATAAATAAATAAATAAAAAAATAAAAAGCCTTTTATTTCTTGCTAAAGTAAATTACAACTCTTCTTAGGTTAGTTACATTTTTTTTTTTTAATATATATGTATTTATTTTTTAAATTTATTTTATTTAAGGGTTAGTAACGTAATGTATATATTATTATTTTAATATTATTATTTATTTTTCTTTTTATTTCTTTATTTAATTCAATATATTTCGCAAGAACCCCTCAACAGGTGAAGGCCTCCTCCAAAGATTGTTAATCTTCACATAATGTAATGTAGTTTATTCAGTTTGTTGATTGGTATGTTCCGTATGTTTATATTTTTCTTTGGAGGGTTGTGGTCATATTCTCCCACGGTGACCAACCGGCTTGGGAGATTAGATTTATTAATAGTTGTTGTTAGAATATTGTATGTGTTTTTTCTGCAAGAAGGGGGTGGTAGTTTCTATTTGTACGTGGATTTATTTTGTTGATTATTGGCTGCGTCATTTGGCTTCTTGTTAGTTAAAAAGTTTAGCATGCTGGGCTTTAAAACACTCTCGGATAAGCTTGATGATCTTTGTATCGGTCTCTGCGTTTTATTCTTCTTACATGCTTGCAATTTTTGCTCAGCTCCATGATTCTTGTTGTGCTCAGGGGAATTGGAAAGAGTTCTTTTTTTGTTTTCGTATACTGGTGTATGTATATTATTGTTTAGTATTACAATTTTATCATATTTAATTATTGCTTTGTTTCCTTTTTCTCTCTCCATCCTTACTTCCTGTTGTAGTAACTTTCTTTTTTCTAATATATTTTGCGGGTAATCCTCTTTAATATAATAATGAGTGCCTTTTAGTGCTGCTCTTTTTTGAGATATATCTATTTTTATACCAAGTGTCGAAAACGTAATGATAGTAGGTCGTGGCTTTTCTCCTTTCTTACCTATCCTTTTTATTTCCTGTATGTCTCTGCGGTCCATGTGTATAGAGAAATATTGTGCAATAAAATTGACTATATTTGATTCTAAATTTGAATATGAGGTTTCAGTTTCTTCAAAACCGAATAATACAATATTTCTCTGTCTCACTTGTTTTTCGAGGAAAAAGAGACGTTTTTCTTGATTTTCTATGTTTTCGCTAATGTTTTTGAATTTTTCCTCCCAAGTTTTGAATTTTTCTTCCAATATGGTGTTAATATTCTGAGTTACTTGTTGTGTAACTATGTTGCCATTTTCCAGAATCGCTGTTTTTTGCTCGTTTAGGTCATTTTGTATTTTGCGAAGCACACTCATGATTTCGTCCATGATTGAATATTATAAACGTTTCTACACAAGTGTTTACAATCTTTTAGTATAATTAGTGCCCTCTCTAGGATTTCGCGGTGTAATATTTGATTGATTTTTGCCCGGTCGATAATTAGGAAAGTGCTCGCGAACTCGCAATAGATGGCGCTTCTTTTGGGTCAAATTTTGCAAGTCACGTTACGAACGTAGTTATTTATTTTATTTTTGAAAAATAGACTACTGAATGCGCACTGAGGGCTATCTTAGCTTTATAATTTTTGCATCACTTTAATAAAACACAAATATACTTGTAAAATTTTTCACTAAAGCATTAATTTTGATGACGAATGAGAACAATGTCAGACACACTTTATTTTGTGATTTATTGTTTATTAAACTTGCTCACGGTCACTGTCCACAATATATGTTCTGGATCAGATGAATATTTAACCACTCAACTAGTTTTATTAATTATTTATGCACTGATTACTATTTTTTATGAATATTTCTACGGAGCGTATGTTACAAGAAGCACTGCAGCGCCCCCCAATCCATAACCTGATGTTACATAACCTTCTTAATATTATCAAAATTTTTGGAATCACGTAAAGACAAGCGACAAGACTTATAGATAGACTTATAGATATTATCTTTATAATATTAATTCACATTTATACGTCACGATATGACTACAAGACTACATACTTATTAAACGTAAAATTCTTTTGTTGTTGAAATTCAATTGAGGAAGAGACATATAGTTTCCATTTTGCTCTATTATGGAGGCCGAAAACTGTAATTGAAATAGTTGGATTTTGGGTAGCCTTATGCTTCTAAAAAGACAATTTTTTACTTGACTTTATCAAGATTCGCTTACGGTCAGTTATTTAACTGACAGATGCCAGTCCCCAGATAGCTTCTGGTTTGAGGTTTCCGTTTCAATTTAGTGATATATTCCTAAAAATATTGAATTCTATAGTGCAACATATTTTTTATAGTTTTCCGTTTTATAAAAGTGAAGGCAAAAAATGTAATATAATGCTCGTAATTCTAAAAATAATTTCCTATATAATTATATTGCATTGGCAATGACTATAATGACTACTCTCATATGTTTTCAATCGTTAAGTAGCCTCGTTTATTAAAAGCTTTTATTTAACTTGCAATGTATGTATGTGGGTTCGGGTGAAATCTTAGAGCTCAATTTTGAAGTAGATATCGTCAACCGATTGAGCTGAAATTTTGTATACACGTTTACTTTGGATGACAATGCACGATAAAATATGTGACGTCATTCTAAATTTAATATGGCGGACCATGCAAGATGGCGGAATGGTTTTTTTTTAATGTACTTCTACAATATTGGTATCAAATGATAGGACTCGTTGAGAGCAACTCGAAAAATAATGTGATGTCACTCTAAATCCCATAAGAAGGATATTGAAGATAGCCGAGTATCTATTTGGTCTACTTCTACAATATAGATATTAAATGAAATGGGTCGTTGACCGTAACTCTAAAATTAATGTGACGTTATACTAAATCCAATATGGCGGAACATCTAAGATGGCGGAATAGTTATTATTTATGCACTTCTGCAATATGGGTATTAAATGAAAGATCTTGCCGAGAACAATTAGAAAAATAATGTACCATCACTTGAAATCCAATAGAATTGACACGATTCAAGTTTTTTGTGCTTTCATATAATGAAAGGTATGTTCGTACGATTGAGCTGAAATTTTGTATACACGTTTGGTTTGGATGACAATGCACGATAAGGTTTGTGACTTTATTCTAAATACAATATGGCGGACCATCCAGGATGGCGGAATAGTTATATTTCATGAATTTCTATAATATGGATATCAAATGAAAGGGCTTGTTGAGAGTAACTGGAAAAATAGTGTAACGTCATTCTTAATCCAATATGGCGAACCATCCAAAGTAACAGAATAGTTATTTTTGATGCACTTGTACATTACGGGTATCAAATGAAAGGGCTTCTTAAGAGCAACTTGAAAAATGATGTGACGTCATTCTAAATCTAATAAGGCGGACTATCCAAGATGGCGGAATAGTTATATTTAATGCACTTCTATAATATGGGTATCAAATGAAAGGGCTTCTTAAGAGCAATTTGGGAAATAATGTGACATCATTCTAAATCCAATATGTGGGACCATCCAAGATGAACGAATAGTTATTATTTTTGCAATTCTGCAATATGGATATCAAATGAAAGGGCTCATTGAGAGCAACTCGAAAAATAATCTAACGTCATTCTAAATCCAATATGGCGGACCATCCAAGATAGCCGAATAGTTAATTTTAGTCTACTTCTACAATATGGATATCTATTGAAAGGGCTCGTTGAGAGTAACTCGAAAAATGTGATGTTTTTCTAAATCCAATATGGCGGAACATCTAAGATGGCGGAATAGTTATTATTTATGCACATCTGCAATACGGGTATCAAATGAAAGGGCTTGCCGAGAATAATTAGAAAAATAATATGACATCTAGTGTGAGAAACCTTCTTCCTCCTGGCATTAATCCCGGCTATTGCCAGGGTCTGCCTTCCTACTCAACCTACTCCACTTTGCGCGGTCTTTTAAGTCCTCGGTGGTTAGACCATTGGCTCTCATATCCGGCATCACGACATCCAACCAGCGCTTCCTTGGGCGTCCAGGTCCAGGAACTGATATAGCAAGGCACTTGCATCCAACATAGTTCTTAGACCGGCGCGTAACGTGGCCAAACCATCTCAGTCGGCGCTCTTGGAGCTTATCCGCTACGTCACGGACCCCAAGACTACCTCGAACGAATGGCGTATGCGGTCAGACCGCGTTACGCCGCACATCCACCTCAGCATCTTCATTTCCGTGACGTGAAGCTCCTGAGTGTGCCGAGATAGTGCTGGCCAACATTCGCTGCCGTATAAAAGAACCGGTCGTATGATGCTCTTGTATATCAGTCCCTTAAGCTTGGCGGTTTTCTTCGGTCACAGTCCACACCAGTGACCTCCCGCCATTTGGCCCAGGCAGCACTTATCCGGCCATGGACATCGTGATCGATGCCTCCAGATTCGTGCATAACGGATCCAAGGTACCTGAATTTTTCTGACTTAACGGCTGGCTCAGGATCTATAAGGATCGTGCTCAAGTACGGGCTCCTGCAAGCCATGTACTCAGTCTTCGACACATTTAGTTTAAGACCGCCGCTCTCAAGCGTACCCTTCCAGAGGTTCACTTTACGCTCCAGTGTCAGTCGGTTCTCGTCAATGAGTGCTATGTCGTCGGCATACATCATCAGCCATGGAGGCTGCACTACATTGAATAAGAACGGACTAAGAGTCGAGCCCTGGTGAACCCCCACTGTAATCGGGAAGGGTCTAGTGTCGCCAACAGCATTCCTAACCATAGAAGAGGAATCGTGGTACATGTCTCTAGTGTGAGAAACCCAGCCAGTGGTAACTAAAAAGTAAAAAATAAATTATAAGCAAAAAATCATTTTTAGAAAAAGCTTTTATTTAAACGCTTTAAAAAGGAGAAAATAAAATATGTCTTTTAAATTTTAACTATCAACTCATAACCTCATTGTACACAATTTATATGATTATAAAAGCTTGTCGCGTTAATCAATATTTAATTAAATTGAAATTTTAAAAATTTAAACTTAGCAGATTTTACATAATTAAATTAGCACTAGTTTAGTTACACAAGTAAATCGCGCGACAAGCTTTTATAATCATATAAATTGTGTACAATGAGGTTATGAGTTGATAGTTAAAATTTAAAAGACAAATTTTATTTTCTCCTTTTTAAAGCGTTTAAATAAAAGCTTTTTCTAAAAATGATTTTTTGCTTATAATTTATTTTAAATGTGTTTATTTTAAAACCATATCATATTATGCATTTAAATGAAAGCTAAGGTTAACAGCTATTTTAATTTCAAAGCTATTTTAACCTCACATTAATTTATCCATCAAAAGCGAATTGCTGCTATATAAAATATTAATTAAAATTATAATTACAAAATCTAATGATAAACATGTTTAATAATTTAAAAGAGGGCTTTATACTTTTCACTGATATGAAGGAGGTCAAATAAAAAATTCTGCGCCCCATTTTTGAAGAATGTGTGTCGAAAGCAAAAGATATACAAGTAGTTCTTTCAGGAAATGAGCCCTTCGTTCCCATTTCTGATATCGAGTATTAGCAATTTACTTGGAAACTAGGGCCCGTATTTACAAACTTGAGAGCGCTCAAGTCTGAGATCGATCTAGAGATCGAGGCATTGTGTGTTGAGGAGCGGAACTCAATTCGCTTTATCTAGTGACCAGAGCGATTAAATTAAAATATTAAAAAGGCTGTCGTGGCACAGTGGCAAAAGAATATGAGTGTAAATACGACGATTGTGGGTTCGATACCCACTCGAAGAAATAAATTATTATTTCTTAATATTTTCATTACATCAATACAATTGAATAAATATTTATTTGAACACAAATTTGTAATACAATTCTGTTCTCTAGTAATATATAAGCTTGGACAATATTATACCTGTATGATGTAATCCAATCTCTTAGTGGAGTATTAAGCTACGTCGATTTGTATTAGACTAGACCCAATATAAGCATTATAGAAGATTAAATTATATGATTGTTTGTTTTAACGTAAAATACACCGTATTTACTATGGTACAATGAATTAGATTTCTATATAACTTGCGTTGACGTTTTATAATTTTGCGAGTACACGTTTTTAAATTGATTTTACAAAAACAAAAAAAAAGAATTCTATACCAGTGCAAATATTATAAGCACATTTTATTTTAAATTATATAAAAAACATAGATCAGATAAGACAAGATATAATTTACAGATACTAACAAGAATTTTTATAGGTGGTTCCCTAATTAAATTAAAAATATATACGGAAACATTGAACATTGAACAAAACATTTTGTTGTACATTCAAAATAGCCCAATTTATTGTGTTACATTGTTGTTTAACATTTTCTTTATTGTATAGATAGCTGTGTTATATATTGTACGTAAATCGAAATTATATGAGTGATATGTCACTGTTCTCTCATTTACTCTCCGTTCTCCACTCTCCACATTACAACTATCCGTTTACACCGTACGCTACGTCATGACGACCTACATATATATGTACTTAAGTATCTCCATCCTACAAGTGAAACAAACCACCTTCCTTCATTATCTCATTTTATTCATTCTCGAACACATCTGGGATGCTACCCCATAAAGATGCTAGGAGATCTGCGAAGACGAATAAAAACTATAATATCTATATGTAATTACTTTAGCTTTACGTTAATTGAGTAAATCAATTAACGTAAGAAGATTTTAATGTAATTAGAGGATCTAAAATAATATTTTGAATCTGTATATTATAATATAATTTTTTTTTTTATTTAAAACAAACCATAATCTCTCGTTAAAATGTACCATTTTGCTGAAGAAGTGAACCGAGAGAAGTAACGAGTTTAAGTCAAGTAAATGACTTGACTTGTAACTTCGCTAACTTTGCTTTTGTGGAGAAAGCGCCGATACGGAATTGGCTTGTGGCTTACTTTAAATTGACGGGAAAGTAAAAATAATAGTCTGCCTTGACATTCTTAAGTGGACTTAAAAGTGTTCTTTTTTAAGTTTTCTTTTTCTATATGTAATAATATTTACTGTGCAAAAACATTTCTTATAATGATACTATGTAGGTAGACAAATTCCACTCAAGTTATATCAAGACTATTATTATGTGACGGATTCCAATGGGCCATATTTTTTTATTTTTCAAAATCCTATCCATATTCAACCTAAAAATGAAGTAAATTATCCTTTGCTACCCTTCTTTTTAAAAGCTTTTATTTAACTTGCAATGTATGTATGTGGGTTCGGGTGAAATCTTAGAGCTCAATTTTGAAGTAGATATCGTCAACCAATTGAGCTGAAATTTTGTATACACGTTTACTTTGGATGACAATGCACGATAGAATATGTGACGTCATTCTAAATCTAATATGGCGGACCATGCAAGATGGCGGAATTGTTATTTTTAATGTACTTCTACAATATGGGTTTCAAATAAAAGGACTCGTTGAGAGCAACTCGAAAAATAATGTGATGTCATTCTAAATCCCATAAGGAGGAAATCGAAGATAGCCGAGTATCTATTTGGTCTACTTCTACAATATAGATATTAAATGCAATGGGTCGTTAACCGTAACTCTAAAAATAATGTGACGTTATACTAAATCCAATATGGCGGAACATCTAAGATGGCGGAATAGTTATTATTTATGCACTTCTGCAATATGGGTATCAAATGAAAGATCTTGCCGAGAATAATTAGAAAAATAATGTGACATCACTTGAAATCCAATAGAATCGACACGATTCACGTTTTTTGTGCTTTCATATAATGAAAGGTATGTTCGTACGATTGAGCTGAAATTTTGTATACACGTTTAGTTTGGATGACAATGCACGATAAGGTTTGTGACTTCATTCTAAATACAATATGGCGGACCATCCAGGATGGCGGAATAGTTATATTTCATGAACTTCTATAATATGGGTATCAAATGAAAGGGCTTGTTGAGAGTAACTGGAAAAATAGTGTAACGTCATTCTAAATTCAATATGGCGGACCATCCAAAGTAACACAATAGTTATTTTTGATGCACTTGTTCATCACGGATATCAAATGAAAGGGCTTCTTAAGAGCAACTTGAAAAATGATGTGACGTCATTCTAAATCTAATAAGGCGGACCATCCAAGATGGCGGAATAGTTATATTTAATGCACTTCTATAATATGGGTATCAAATGAAAGGGTTTGTTGAGAGTAACTTGGAAAATAATGTGACGTCATTCTAAATTCAATATGGGGGACCATCCAAGATGAACGAATAGTTATTATTTTTGCAATTCTGCAATATGGATATCAAATGAAAGGGCTCATTGAGAGCAACTCGAAAAATAATTTAACGTCATTCTAAATCCAATATGGCGGACCATCCAAGGTAGCCGAATAGTTAATTTTAGTCTACTTCTACAATATGGATCCATCTATTGAAAGGGCTCGTTGAGAGTAACTCGAAACATGTGACGTTTTTCTAAATCCAATATGGCGGAACATCTAAGATGGCAGAATAGTTATTATTTATGCACATCTGCAATACGGGTATCAAATGAAAGGGCTTACCGAGAATAATTAGAAAAATAATATGACATCTAGTGTGAGAAACCTTCTTCCTCCTGGCATTAATCCCGGCTATTGCCAGGGTCTGCCTTCCTACTCAACCTACTCCACTTTGCGCGGTCTTTTGCATCCTCGGTGGTTAGACCATTGGTTCTCATATCCGGCATCACGACATCCAACCAGCGCTTCCTTGGGCGTCCAGGAGGTCTCACTCCAGGAACTGATATAGCAAGGCACTTGCATCCGACATAGTTCTTAGACCGGCGCGTAACGTGTCCAAACCATCTCAGGCGGCGCTCTTGGAGCTTATCCGCTACGTCACGGACCTCAAGACTACCTCGAACGAATGTGTTGTGTATGCGGTCAGACCGCGTTACGCCGCACATCCACCTCAGCATCTTCATTTCCGTGACGTCAAGCTCCTGAGTGTGCCGAGATAGTGCTGGCCAACTTATCCGGCCATGGACATCGTGATCGATGCCTCTAGACTCATGCATAACGGATCCAAGGTACCTGAACTTTTCTGACTTAACGGCTGGCTCAGGACCTACAAGAATCGTGCTCGAGTCCGGGCTCCCGCAGGCCATGTACTCGGTCTTCGACACATTTAGTTTAAGACTGCCGTTCTCAAGCGTACCCTTCCAGAGGTTCACTTTACGCTCCAGCCTCAGTCGGTTCTCGTCAATGAGTGCTATGTCGTCGGCATACATCATCAGCCATGGAGGCTGCACTACATTGAATAAGAACGGACTAAGAGTCGAGCCCTGGTGAACCCCCACTGTAATCGGGAAGGGTCTAGTGTCGCCAACAGCATGCCTAACCATAGAAGCGGAATCGTGGTACATGTCTCTAGTGTGAGAAACCTAGACAGTGGTAACTAAAAAGTAAAAAATAAATTATAAGCAAAAAATCATTTTTAGAAAAAGCTTTTATTTAAAAGCCCTAAAAAGGAGAAAATAAAATTTGTCTTTTAAATTTTAACTATCAACTCATAACCTCATTGTACACAATTTATATGATCATAAAAGCTTGTCGCGTTAACCAATATTTAATTAAATTGAAACTTTAAAAATTTAAACTTAGCAAATTAGTACTATTTTATTTACACAAGTAAATCGCGCGACAAGCTTTTATGATCATATAAATTGTGTACAATGAGGTTATGAGTTGATAGTTAAAATTTAAAAGACAAATTTTATTTTCTCCTTTTTAGGGCTTTTAAATAAAAGCTTTTTCTAAAAATGATTTTTTGCTTATAATTTATTTATCTCTTCCAATGCAATTTCACTTTGAAAACAGCAAATTGCTAATACTGAATAGCAGGAAAGGGCGGCAAATGGCCCATTTCCTCAACGAATTATGTATGTCTTTTACTCTTCAACGACACACTCACCGGTTTATTGATTTACAAAAATAGGAAAATGAAGTTCTTATTTCTTTAATAGCACTATATTGAACAAATTATTTAACAACTCCTTAGGAAATGTTAATTGGTTGAAGAATAAGAAGGGTACCTGTATTTTGCAAAAAGATGATTTGATGATGATGATTGATTTAAATATGTATCGATTATGAAACTATTTATATGAAACATACATAATGTTTGCAAGATATATTCAATTATACAAGTAAAGGAAAGGTGCCTTTTCCGTCAATAAGTATCTCCGACAAAGTTTAAGAAACTTCGCAGTTAATTTTACAGCCTTATAGGGTCGCGCTTTGAAATTTTAACCAATTTTTTTAAGTGAAATATCTTTAACTAAGAATTTTTATACCAGTGTTAAAGAAAAACTTCACAATAAATCATCACTTTTTCTATCATTTTAGACCCTCACGGCGCCGTTAATATTATCGAGCGCTTATATTGCTTTACTTTCCTGACTGGATAACTCTAGTTTCTTTTTTAAGCAAAAAACTATTATTATTAGAATTTGGACTTTGAATTTATAGTTGATATACCTGATTCTTAGGTTCAATGGATTCTGCTGATAAAATAGTCGTTGAAGTTGATGTTATCATTCACAAATTAGTGGTTCAATTACAACTAAAAATAATAAATAATATTTTTATACAAAAAAAAAACTTACATATATAAACTACTTATAACTCAAGAAAGAGCATCAACCCTACTACAGACCGAGATGCACCCAACAATGCAGACTCGCTCGTTAATTAGCAAGGGAATGCCGCTGGAGCCAAATTGCTCCTCCGAAGTGGAAACTTTAGTTCTAAGTAAGCGAAAAGTGATAGACCGAAAGAGGTACGAGCATTATTGTTTGTGGGGAACGAGCGTGGAAGTAGATCGCGACGTTATAATATATTTCGATAGTTTTGTTTTTATATTTTTAAGTAAATAAATCTTTGTTTTTTTTATAGAAACGACAAGGCAAACGAGTGTACATGGTAAGTTATCATCGCCGTCCACGACCCCGTGTAGCACCAGAGAAGCTACAAATAAAAAAAAGTTTTGTCCTTTTTTTGTTTTACACTTTTTTTGCTTTACACATCCGCAAATACTGGTAGCTGGTTAGATAGAGAGAACTCTGTATTAACACATTCCGAGCCAGTTAAAGCCCTGCCCACTAGAGTCCTTGTCCACCAGAGCTGTCAACTGCAAATAATTAAATAGCCTAGTCCACTAGGTCCACCTAGTCCACCACCCCACTAGGGGGATCAAACTCACGGATATCGCAATTACACTCAGCCGTTGCTCCTCGGAACCCTCCACTTAATACTAAGTATAGGAAACGAGATAGATCGAAGAGATATATTATAATAAATTGTACTGTAAGCGAAATTCAGACGCATGACTATAGTTTGTAAAAACATTATTCATATATAACTTCAATATAGTGGGGTTAAAGTACTAGAACTAAGTTAGAACTTAGTTAGAAGGGAAACTTTGAAACTGAAACTTTATTTTGCATCTGCATTACAGTACAATGCGCATGGTTGAAGTTCTTCAATATTTGTTAGGTACTATGTGATCCAATAAGTTTTGCCTTCAATACATTGTATTCTTCGCTATACATTTCTTAAAAATAAATAGTATTTTTTTACATCTTCACCTTATAGCAGGATAGGCAGAGGAAATCTAGTATTTAGACATTCCGTGTTAAATGGCGGAATACAAGGAAAAAAATGAAAAAATAATATTTTTTTCCTCGGACGGGGAGCGAGCCCACAACCGTCGTGTTACAGTAAAACCCTTGTGCCACTTATTTGATTTTCTTTTAATAGAGTCAGAATCACGTTATATTTTAAAGTGAAATAACCGTAAAAGTACTTTCATTGCATAACAAGCTCCACGTGCCGTTGAATTCTCTCTCATATAAATTTCCTTTGATGTCAAGACGAGGTATGAATGTATTCACGACTGTCATTTTATCGGCAAATATATCATTTTTTTGACATCGTATTTGATTTATAAATACTCCGATTACCGATTCAATTATTCAACGGTTTATCAGAGTTTGGTATTTATTTTTTCAGTGTTCGAAGTAAAATTTTTTGACGAAGCGATTACAGTAAAATTAACTGCATTATTATTTCTAAGAAATTTCGCTATCTATATTATATTCAGAGGAGGCAAAAAATATTTTCCAAATTGTATCTTCACAAGTACAATAAACGCTCTACGTAAGTTATTTAGTATTATAGTATAGTTAGTATTCAAATATATATAATACACTCGTATATCAGATATAGGTCAACTAGCTGTATTCTATTGGAAACAGTTCAATTCATATTAAATTATCGTGTTCATTCTGTTTGGCCACCAGTAGTGCCTCTGTGTGCTTTACAAGTTGAATAGGTATGACATGTTGAAACTACTTCTGTATTCTACTGAATGAAATACTGGTATGTTATTTTATAATGTTGTATTTTTCTGGTATTCCTCCATATAATATTAAAATGCATTCATTAATGCAACCAATTTGACCTGAATCGTATATCACAACTGTTATTGACATTATCTCGTTATTCATAACTTACGTAAGGCGATATGATTAATAGATAATAGAGATATAATAAAATAATTATATCACTTGAATATTTTATTTATTTTTAACAACTACCCAGAAAAGCAATGATGTCACCAATGGAAACTTACAAAGAAGAATATTTTACGGCTTAAAATACTACAAGGCTTTATCTTCACTGCATTTCTAACTATTCCTAAAGCGCCGTGACAAAGTAATATAATTAATATCATACAAATCCCGCAAATTTTAACGTAAACTAACAAATAGAATATTAAGTCTCAACTAATTATATAAAAGCCTGTTGATCCCTTTGCACTCTAACAACGCGCTTACCGAGCCTTTAAACAAAAATAAATGTCATCTTATTTATTTATGATGGTGAGAAGATTAACTTATTTCTACAGTTCTTACATATACGAGGTGTGTTTAAAAAGTAAGGTGACTTTGTATTTTTAAGAAAAAATATTTATTTATTTATCAATATTTATGTTGTCCCCTTCAAAGTAATCCCCCTCAGATACAATACACTTATGCCAACGGTTTTTCCAATCGTCAAAGCACTTCTCATAAGCACTTTTCGGTATAGCCTTGAGCTCTTCCAGCGATGCAGTCTTTATCTCTTCAATCGTTGCAAATCTCCGTCCTTTCATAGGTCTCTTTAGTTTTGGGAACAAGAAAAAGTCACATGGGACCAAATCCGGTGAATATGGTGGCTGAGGCATGATTGTGGTGTTGTTTTTGGCCAAAAAATCTCTCACCAGCAAAGATGAGTGAGCAGGGGCATTATCGTGATGCAAAAGCCATGAATTGTTTTTCCACAATTCCGGACGTTTTCTTCGTATTGCTTCTCGCAAACGGCGCATAACTTCAAGATAATACTGTTTATTGACCGTACGTCCATATGGTAAGAACTCCTGATGCACCACGCCGTGGTAATCGAAGAAAACAGTGAGCAAAACTTTGACATTTGATCGAACTTGGCGTGCTTTTTTCGGTCTTGGCTCATCTGGGCTCTTCTATTGGGACGATTGGACTTTGGTTTCGATATCATAACCATATACCCATGATTCGTCATCAGTTATGACCCTTTTGAGTAAATCTGGGTCGTCGTTGACGTCATTCAACAGTTCTTGAGCGATGCTCATGCGACGGTTCTTTTGGTCAAAATTTAGCAATTTCGGAACAAACTTCGCTGACACACGTCTCATGCCCAAAACGTTAGAAAAAATTTCATGGCACGAGCCAAGCGATATACCAACATCCTCAGCAACTTCTCTGATAGTGATTCGACGATTTTCCAGAACAATTTTCTTCACTGCTTGAACGTTTTCATCAGTTGTTGACGTGCTTGGGCGTCCAGAGCGAGGCTCGTCATTGGCATCTTCCCGGCCATCTTGGAAGAGTTTGTACCACTTGTAAACATTTTTTTTACTCAGAACAGTTTCACCGTATGCCACTGTCAACATTTTAAGTGTTTCGGAGCACTTTATTTTATTTTTTACACAAAATTTGATGCAAATCCTTTGATCCATATTTTTCGATAGCAAGAAATCGCCGAGCACGCAAAACACTTATAACCTTTACGCCTCTCCCAACCAAACAAAAAATGCTATACACTTGAAACTTGGTACAGATGTTCGGGAAGAGTGTACCAACATAACAAAATAAAAAAATCGATAATCGAAAGTACGTTGCCCGCCAAATTTGAAAAGTCACCTTACTTTTTGAACACACCTCGTATTATTCAAATGGTTACAAAGGTTGCGGTAACACTTTGATGGACTAACAGATTTAACAGCGGATTCCACTATTTGTTTACAATCTTTTAAAAATGTAACACCATTTTATTGTAAATCAATAAAATAAAAAAGTAATTAGCCGCCCTCTTATTTCCTTTGCTATAATATTTCAAAAAATTATCACATAAAATTGTAAAACAAAATAAACTAAAATACACATATTCCTAAAACCTTTTAGTTTAGTCAGAATTATAATAACAGAGTGAATTTCGAAAAAAATTAAGCTAAACGACATGTATTAAAGAATATAGAAAACATGCAGCCATTCAATACTTTTACAATGTTAGGAACCGAGTTCACAATCCAGTTCAAAAGAGAATCTAGAGGCACAATAATAAAATTATTTTGTCAGGAAAATGAATGCAAAACCGTTCACCTCATTTTAATGCAAAGGCGTACAGAATTCCCGATGCAATTTAAATTTAAAAAGGCTTATTTTCATGATTACTGTAATTTACATTACAAATATACAAAGCAGTGGTGTTTACAAGCTAAATAGTCAGAGTATCCACCGCAATTATTTTATTCATAAGTTTTGTGACTTTCGAGATTATGAGGCATATCTCATCTCATTTTAAAATATCCAATATCGTACAACAACTTCAGAGAATAATAATACGAGTATCTATTAATTAATTATTTAATATTTTAGGGGTGAAAACAAACTATTTTATAATATAGCTACATATATCGCATATTATTTGTATAATTTTGTTATATTTTTAATGACAGTCTGACCATTACATACAACTAAATACTGATTTTTATACAAACTATAGCAAAGTACTTAGTGTCCCGAGTATATATCTACTTATATATTTACGTATTTCGTAGTTGCTACGACTTAATAGGTACCAATAAATAAGTGAAGCTACTAAATTTCACAAAAATATTTTTAAAAAACCAACAAAACTAGGTTCTCCAACGATTGTCATAATAAATATATTTTAAGGACATCTTGCAAAAAAATACCTAAATTGAAGGCTACTTAGTTTCAATAGAAAATGGCCAAGCCGCGTTAGCTATTAACGGGAGCGGATAGCGCAGGATTCTGCATTTCCATCTTATTGTTGCTGTGCCCTCGTTTGAATGCAAATATTTTATATTTCTCGAGAGAGCCGTGCTTCGCTTTAGTGCTCATCTCCTGTCATTTACTTTTTAAAAGTTTAATCTTTCGTTTGTTGTATTTTTTTTTGTTATAGGTGAATAAATGATTGATTTACATTGGCACTTTTAAACCAATATTTTGTGTTAGAAGAACCAATTTCCTTTATAAGGTGTGCATTTGAATATCGTTATTAAAATATTTAATTTGTCTTTAAATATTTAAAATAACTATATTCTTGTGATATATTCAATTTATTATAATTCATAAGAAAAAATAACAAATTATTCACAGGCTGCAAATTAAGCCTCTCTGTTATGTTATGTGTGTTTCAATATTGAAATATTTTTCTCATTACAACAATTTTATTATTTAACACTGTAACACAATCTTAAATGACATTTAATTTTTCTGCTCTTTATATTTTCCATCCATCTATGGCTTTGAAATAGAAAATAAAATTGTTTCCATTGTTAGTTTAAAGTCTCATTTAATTTTTACGATTTTTAAATGGCTCTTTGCTGCTGTAGTACTGAAAGTACACTTTTACATGATGTCATTGAAAGAATGGAATAAGTAGAATACAACGCTTGTTTATCTCTGCTTATTTATACATTAACTGAAGTAATCATTTGCAATATGCAATACAAATTAACATTTAGCTAAGTTTGGGATAACATAAATATTGTACAGGATCCTTTATTCTTCAATACCTATTTTTATAAAATATTCTTTACTTATATAATTTTTACTTACGGCGAACAGACGATGTATCTTGTACCTGAATTATTATATTAGACATATAATCATAGTTGGTACTCTCTTTATGACATTAGCTAAGGGTGCACCTGAGTCGTTTAGCAATATCATTTTGTGAATTGAAAATTATCAAAATAGAATCTTGAAGCTAAGCGATTCTTCGATACCTAGTCTAGGAATTTAAATATTAAATATTTTCATTACTTCGTTGCAATGTCGAGGCAAAGGGCGGCGTTGTTGCCTTTGCAGTTGATAGAGCGTGAAGCTAAAAAGGAGTTATTTTTGGGGGTTAAAAGTTTATATGAAATTTTGTTGCTGCGAGTGCTACGAGTCTAAAATTTTGCATTTGGGTACTTTGAAGACGTTGGTGCTAACTAAGACTGCTATAATTCATTGTCAATTCTGCACATGAGATAAAAAGTATATTTTAATTATAATTTAATTAATGTATCGATAACACAGACATAAATCACTCAGCAGAGCAGCAGAATTCCTCCCTGTCTGATTTTTCGTATGTCTGTTAGTTTGCTTGCGCATCCAAAACCAAAGCCACTGATCAGAAATAAATAAATTTTCTTATAATGTAAATAAAGTATTTTTAATGCCAAAGTGTCAAGCCTTTTAGAGTATATTGGACCCCAACGATTCAAACGCCTCTACGTTGTACACGAACAAGTGGTTCAAGCTGATACGGGGGTGCACCAGCTCTGAGACGAGAACAGTAGTCCATATGAGACCAGTGCCAATCGATGTTTTGGCGTAACGCACAGTCTCGTTTTGCGGATGACCCTCAGGTTCTTTGATGTCTTTTTGTGGTTTAAACTTTTTGAATTCCGCATAAGTAGCAAAATTTAAATCCTCTGGCCTCTGTATGGTCCTCTGGCATCACAAGCTGATAATATAAAAATTTTTGCACGACATTTACTAAAAAAATGAGATGAGCGTCCATAGTGACCCGCTGTAATGAAGGTCTTTAGATTTTAATTTTGCGTAATATACTAGTACGTATTAGTAGCATACAGTATTCTGCCAATGTTGTATCCATTTTAACTTATATTATCATTCTATCATAGTTTTACGTCTTTATCATTTACGAACAATTTAACATGAATCCCACTCATGACAAAGAAGTTTTCTTGGTCTAGTTTTATTGGTTGTTTTTTTCTTAAATATAAAATCAACCAGTTTACATTTCAGTGGAGTGACAGCCCTGCTCTGGAATGGTTAATATGATTTCCATGATAAATGTTGGTAAATGGCTGTTGACATTTCAACGGTGGCGTAAATTCGCACCGTAACCGCTTAGACACAATAAGTTCTATCGTCTTAGCAAAAAGTGGATCAACGCTGTTTGTGCTCGTCGCTGTGCTGTTTATTTTTCTACTTTAATGGGGCAAGATGGCTGTAATGTTTCTGAAATATGCTATAGCAGATGTTTGGTGGAATTTTCGTTTCAGTTTCCTTTATTTATCTATATTTCAAAAAATATTAATTGTGTGCTTATTTCTACTCATATTTATTTAATTTTTATTCATATGAAATCATTAATTATTATATTGACAACACAGAAACGAACGAAGTGTTGTTTTACATAACGCTTCTTCGTATTTTATTAATTTTAGATCTTTTTAGTCAATTAGCTTCAAATTACGTAAGATGAGTTATTTTTTTTATAGATATATTTAAAAACGCTAACATAACATTTAATTTCAAACTAAAACCTCTTAAACTATGACCAAGCGCAATGCAGAATTACACAGACCGACAGATACCGCGATGCCGTTAATTGCGAGGACCGTACCGTATTTCACTGAAACTGAAACTTATAATTAACTGTTATATGTGTAATGATTTTATATAAATAGTTTTTATATTTACGATAATTTGTTATAGAAAAATGTAAATCAACCTCTTTGTTTAATAAAAAGATATATTTGAAAATTTATACATAGAACTAGCGCGACGCTTGATGTGTTGAAAATTCTGATGCGCATTATTAGATTTGGAGCTGAAGAGGAAAGTGGTCCTCTAGAATAAAATATTGTATTATAATTTAATATATACATTGTACAAGCCTAATGGTATCTAGCCCTGGAAGAAGTATAAGTTCTGTAAAAGTCCTGAGATATAAATTGTAGAAGCCTAATGTTATTTAGCCCTAGAAGAAATATAAGTTCTGTAAAAGCCTCGAGGTGTTTGATTTCTTTACAGTCAGAAGTGGGATCAGATTCAGCCCCAAAGTGAGGTACGTACAACAAAAACATGGAAATCAAGTTTTCCACTGCTAGCTTTTGTAGATATTATTGATCGGAGAGCTTTTGATTGAAAATTTAGTCACTTTAAGAGTTATTATGCATTTTATTAGAATAGTATGAAGATAAAGTATATTTTATAGAATAGTATAAAGATTAAGTATATTTTATAGAATAGTATAAAGATTGATACACGGCTAAGGATGCCGTAGATGAATTAGTGGTCAGCGTGCCACAGAAGAATGGTTAGAATACCATAGATGAATTAGTGGTCAGCGTGCCACAGAAGAATGGTTAGAATACCATAGATGAATTAACGGTCAGCGTACCGTAGATGAATTATCGGTCAGCGTGCCGAAGATTGATGATTGATATTATGTATTTAGAGTAAGAGCCTGCTTGCTCGAGGCTGGTGGTGGCCTCGGTATGTCGGGCGTAGTAGTAAAGTAAAACATTAAGTAAGCGCCTGCTCGTGACTGATGATTGCGGCAGTCAGGCATAGTGTGTAGTAGTCTTTGTAAGTAATGTATGCTTAAATTATTATGTTTGTTTATTAATATTGATTATTTTAGTATTTTTTTTTTCTTTTGATTGATTCTGATTTATTTCTTGACATTTTGACGATCCATTTTAAATATTTTTTGAATGACATTTAAAAGAGAATGCTTTTGAATTAATAATTTATAAATACACCAATTAATTTATTAAAATTATTAGTTTTTAATGACATTTGTTGCATTAATTTGAGGGAAATGGAGTCGGATGCTGAGACGCACCCTAGAGGAACCACCCAGTGGAATGATGGCAATGACAAACAAAAAAAAAGGAATTTATCGAAAATGCAAAACTTCGAGATCTTCGCGGCCGTAGGAGTGATTTACATCTTCTGATGAGCGGTTCATCTGATGTGATAAAGCGCTTCGGTGACATAAAGACAAGCAAAGGAACTTTTTACTGGTATACAAAAGCAATGTTTAGATTTATAAATTTCTGTATAATAGATAAAAATTAAAGTTAAACTTTAGTTACTGGTATTATAAAAGTTAATAGATCACATTTAAATGTAATTCCGCAGTTTGTGTGACATATAGAAAATTGGCTTACATAAGTAAATGAGTGTATAAATTTTGCTCGTTTGTTTATAATGGGTCTTGTGAGGAAATAATTCGTATCTACAAAAAGTTTAATAAAGTGCTTTGAGCGAAATTATGATCAGTTTCTCAAAGAAATGAAAGCTAATACTAGACAATAAAAAAAATATACATCAATATTTCTGTAATAAATTACCCTTAGCTTTACTTTTAGATCTGGTTAAAACGAAAGAAAAAAGCTATTTTCTGTATTAGGATACTCGATAAACCTATTAGAAATGTAAAAAAACCAGAAGATTTATTGATTTATCTCAGATATCATGCATTAAAAGTAGAAAATTAGTCTCACTCGGGTATCGGGTCAGGATTAGGATCAGGATCAGGATCAGGTACCGTCAGTGTCATAAATATCATAGGTCATAACAGTGTTAGTTTGGTCTGCTAGTTCAAAATTTTATATATTGAAAGATATATATTTTTTATGTATCAATTATTGTGGCAACAAATATATTAAACAAGATAAATAGAAACACGATAACAAAGTCACAGCATTAGGTTCTGCCACCAGTGTAGTACCACCTACAAGTTTCGACATTTTTTATTTCCAGTATATAGTTATATATCGGGTTGGGGTGATTGGAATAAATTAATTAAATTTGTTTCTATGTACATAAGAGTTTATTAGCATACACACGTTACAATTTTATTATTAGCATAATTACAATATGTACAGACGTTGCAAATTATGTGTAAATTAGAGAAACGACAGTCACAATTAATGAATCATCTCACTTTGTTGTCTTTTAGCGTTATCCAGTCTGCTTTGATTTATAGCAATTATTATTTTCTTACGTTGGTTTTGTATTCACACGTATTCACTATTTTATTCTTTGTACGAGGCTGTCAATTAATTATAGACATCTGTCGGGGGTCATAAAAATGAAACGCTATGTTTAAAAAGGTAGTATATTGTCTTTACATATATTTTTCTCCAGTTCCAAAATATATTATTTAGTACAAAATGTATATTTATGTATTCTGCCATTTTCTTTATGGTAGCGAATTGAAACGCACATAGAGCGAGTGTCAATATCTGCATTTCTTAAGCTCATAAATTTAATAAACATGTAAACTAAGACTAGTAAACTTGTTAGTTTCTCTTCACCTCTCTTGGACCTCTGTCCAGGGGTTTACTTACCTTTTGAAAATTCATCTGATGACTAGGCAGGCGTTAGTGCTCTAGTTGTAGATGAGATTTTACTGCATTAAAATATGGCGTTCCGCGTTTGTTGCTTACCTTGTCTTAGTCAAATTTGTCACGAAGATAGATGTTTACTCTCTTACGAACTCGAAACTTTAACAATTGGTAGCTCGTAAAAGATCGCAATTTGTTTGCTGGTAACTGTAAATAATAATAACTGCTACGTACGTAGTTATTTAAACGCGATTTTGTTCCCCTTATGACAACATGGTGGTCACAATTTAGTGTATTTTCGTTCTGGGACCGCATCGTCAACGTAGACTTAGAAACAATGTTTATACGTTGAAAATTACATTTTTAGCCGATTCAATAAGTTATTTTGCAGCAATTTTGTCTTACAAACGTGCTTCATATTAACATAACGTTTTTATTCATAAACCAATTCTAGTCATTAAGCGTAAATGGGCAATAAAGATTTCTAAATTTATTTATAAAAATTAAAGTATCTCAAAAGAAATATTTTTTAGGAAATTACTAGGGAAGTTACATAGGACTAAAAAAATAGTTTTTGTAGCATTGTGTATACGTTAAGAAATAATACGGAAAATTATTTTTTATCTATATAAATCATAGTTTTTAAAATTTGATTTAGCCGTCGAAATTACTCGTCCTTGATATATATATATATATGTATTTTTTTACCTAAATTCAGTAAATTTCAATTGCAAAAATTTGAGGAATTTTCGGAATCGGTTCTTTAACGAGTAAATTTTACAACGCAAAGAATATTTGGTGGTTTAAATGACTTTTATGTAAATATAGTTCAACAGATGATCGTTTCGAATATTTCAGCCACAGCTAACTCTCCTTGCATGTCGTTCCGTGGCATGGTTAGGGATTGCTGTGTTTAGGTCGGTCTTGAATAGTTCAGGGAACATGTTGTTCTACTTAATTAAAATTGGAATTCTCATATTGGATGATTTTAAAATAAAAAAATAACTTTGTAAAATCGTTATAGTGTTTCTCATGAGGTTATTCTTTACATTACATAAGAATTTATTTACTACTAGTGGGCCCGTCCGGGGCTACGCCCGCCTGAAATAGAAATATTAATAAAGGAATTGAAAACTAAAGATTCAGTCAGTTCAGTAAAACACTTGTATAAAATAACTGTTACGGCAATTAGCAAATTTGTCGAACTAAATACTTTAAATTGGCATAACTTTTATTTTTTTTGTTTATGAACCGATTGTAATAAAATAAACCCTATATGTTTTCGGGAGCTTGCCAGAACCCAATAGTGAAAACCGCATTTAAATCGGTTAAGTCGATTCTGAGATAACAAACGCACAGACAAACGGACAAATAAACAAAAATTCAAAAATTCAAAAATTCAAAAAAAATTCAAAAATGTTGTTTTGGGTTCTATTAGGTTAATAACATTTTTTTAAAAAAAATATTTTTCAAGTAAAGACCGAACCTCTTACGATTTTATTATGAGTATGTATGTGAAGTAATTGTTATAACTCAACTGCAAAATTGTTATTATATATATTTATTTTTGATGATGCCAATAGCTCGACGCTGTATTCCTATCGAATGTAACGTTCTCAATCCAAACATTATATTAGCCCAGCTAGATGCACACTACTTGGCTCTGTAATATCGTTGATCCTTACTTTCTGAACGTACTGTTATGGATTTTTTTTACATACTTATCAACATACATCTATTGTGTTAATTAAAATTGCTTAATAATATTTCCTAGGTATCCTTATACCTAGACCTAGACCTAGACATATTTAAGTTTTTGTATCCTTTTCTTTACAAATTAACGTGACCGTATTTATATATATTTGTTGACATTAGAAATTATATTTTATTATAATTAATAATTCTATACAATATAATAGGATATATTACGTATGTGTATAAGGATATAAAGCAGCGGCAGGCTACCCATTGACATACACTTACGAGTGCACCTTAAGGTAGCCTGGCAGAGATCGCTTACAGCGATAAGGCCGCCTGCTGTGCATCTTATGTTAAGCATTTTCTTTTACTTCTCTTTATTTGATGATGGACAAAGTATTTCGTAGGATATTTGTAATTATAGCGGTTATCATTACAGGAGTTTCAAATATAAATACGCTATGCTTATTATTTTATATATTTAGAAGTGAAATTAAAGTTCGATAACGAAACTGACAGATAATAATAGGTAACAGCCAGAAAATAAACTTAATAATGTAGGTAAAGAGTGCAATATACGCAGAGATAAACAAGCATGTAGCCAGTGGACATAATATTTATATTTGTGTGTATGATTATTGATATTACTTTGAGTTGAAACTAAACTTTATATTACATATTCCTTTACTTGCTCAACTTTTATTACTAAAATGTTTAAAGTGTTCATAATCTCAGGATATGCGTACAGACAAACGCAAGGAGACATAAACCGACAAAACCGACAGACATTTTAACAAAACATCTTTTATTTATTGATAGATTTTCTCGTATTTTTTCCACGCAGCGATAAGTTACAATTTCGTTATATGTACATATGGTTAAATTTCTGAGAGAACTCCAAAAGTCTTCTGGTCTCAAAAGTAATTATTTTTTGTAAATTATATGTTAAGTCTAGTATCTATTGCGCATTTTGTTATAATATGATTGTACTAGCTCCATAAGACGCAATGGCTTAATTAGTTGTATTTGTTGAAACTAGTGATGTCAAGTAGGCTGCGGCAATATCAATACATATATTATTTGTAATCGACCGAATGTAATGAGTTTATAATAATACATGGTTGATTTTAACTGTTTTTGTGAGTAGTCGTGCATCGGGAGATTGCACGAAGGCGGATGGCCGAATGTAATGATTTTATATAAATAGTTTTTATATTTACGATAATTTGTTATAGAAAAATGTAAATCAACCTCTTTGTTTAATAAAAAGATATATTTGAAAATTTATACATAGAACTAGCGCGACGCTTGATGTGTTGAAAATTCTGATGCGCATTATTAGATTTGGAGCTGAAGAGGAAAGTGGTCCTCTAGAATAAAATATTGTATTATAATTTAATATATACATTGTACAAGCCTAATGGTATCTAGCCCTGGAAGAAGTATAAGTTCTGTAAAAGTCCTGAGATATAAATTGTAGAAGCCTAATGTTATTTAGCCCTGGAAGAAATATAAGTTCTGTAAAAGCCTCGAGGTGTTTGATTTCTTTACATATGCAACGTTCATAACAATATGTTATGAAATATGTTTGTGTCAAAATTGCTTCGAACAACTTGTCTAATGAGTATCTACAGGATTTAATTTATTAGGCATGTTTTCAATATTTTTATCTCAAAATAAAAAAAAAATAATAGATTAATGTTAATTTATTACAAGTAGGTGATGCAATATGGGACAAAGTAAAACCGTAGACGATCGTTTTTAAATTCACAATTTTACACACGTTTATATAACAAAAAAATGGCCAACTGGGTCAATATATCAAACGTTCAGGACCAAAAAGACCTAGACCTAGTTCCCTACTTTTCACCGAATTCTGGAAGTATTGTGTGTTAAATGGCGAAACTAAACGCCGCGGTTTGCGTCGTTATTGAAACTATTAAATATTTCTGTCATGTTTGCTGTCGCATATTTGTGCTCCTGTGGCAAAACTGGCCTCAAAAAGACTTAATTTTAATTATCCCTTTAAAGATAGCTACATTAGATAGCTGAATTTTAATTTAACTTTATATTACATTCAGTCGCTACGCTCCCATAGGAATTAAAAAAAATTAAAAGCTTAAAGAAAAAATACAGCCAAATTAAATGCAGAGAAGGCTGACGAGGGGCGGTCTACGGCCCTCTGGTGTTACAATCTAATTGTGAGACTTTCTTCCACACAATTGATATAAAAAATGAGCGCAGGATTAAACAGACACTGCTAAATTTTCTGTAACATATTTTATTATTTAATTTTTTTGCATTCGGTCTTTCTCCTCTTTATTTATTTTTTGTAACCCAAAAGCCTTTTGCGACAAACGAAGATAGTACATAGCTTTTCTATACATATTTTCTCTTTTTATTAATATTCCTTGTTTAAGGAAGACTTATATATTTAGTTTTATATATTTTCTTGACTACAAGCTTGAATAATTAAAAAACCAGTCAATTGCGAGTCAGTCTAGCCTATTGAGGGTTTCGTACCAGTTTCAGGTTTGTAAATCGACGGGATGTACAATTTATGAAAGTTGATAAACTTAAGTTTGCAGTCATTTTATATGATGATGTACTACAATTATACGAGTATATATATATTTATATATGTATAATTTTTATTTGCGGTACGGAATCTCAAAAAACAACTAGTTGTACAGGCATAAAGCCATTATTATTTATAAACACAGCAAATTGTCTTACAAAATTAATGTTAATTTTATGCTCATTATGTTATAAAAGTAAATTTTAATTATACTATCAGAAAGAGATTTTTGGAAAAAGTCATGTCGTAGTACTAAATTTGTAATGGTTTGTAAATACGGTAACAGATGAGATAATGTAGACTTTACAAGATAATCCCTAATTAAAGCCAATTATATTTTTTCTTTTCAGCAAATTTGCTTTATTTCTATCATTACAGCGCTTGAGATGCTTTAATGAATTTCCGTATTATTTGTAAAATGCTTGTATTTACTTAAGTCTGTTTTCATAATAACATTTTATAATTAATAGGCAAAAAACAAATACACATTAATATTTTTTTCTCCAATAACGTTTTCAATTAACATCACATTTTTTTAATCTTAGGTTACATATAGTTCCTTAACCAACTAAACCATTATTTTAGTTTAAAATTAGTTATCTCACCATTTTCCAAACATAAGAAGAGGGAGTGGATTGTAAAAGATAAATAAGATAAATGTTTTAAATTATCCTTAATAGAAATCAAGCGGAAAAAAATTGATAAGCCGCCAGTCTGGAGGCTCGCCAGGCGCACGGTATATATAATGTTCAAAATACTACCTACCTTTTAATTTAGCCATTTTGGCACGTCCCGACGGAACTACAGATAATTTGTATCGGGAATACAAATAACATGATCCACGGCGACGACCGAGTTACTCGTAATTCCATAAAGAGAATAATTTTAGGTCTTTATCTTTACTTTTTCTTTAAGTACTTATGCAAGCAATTATATTTATTTTACACACTACTTTTTACTTACAATATGAATTCTACGATACGCTTTAATCGTCTTTAATCTGCGATTGGAGATTAAACTTGTACTTTTACTTGAATTAATTTGTAATTTTTACTATTAAAATTGACGTATTCTTTAAATTACCAGCCTCAAGTTTTCATAGATTCAGTGTCATTGCCTGTCCTCATTTATCCTCTCAAGGTGAGTTGAGGTAATCTCTATATCGAGGTCATCGTGGCTCTTTGAATCTTTGTTAAATATTTACATTTTATTGTTTTATACAAAAATAATTACGTGATTTAAAATATTATTCAGTAGTTGTTTAATATAAAGCTCCTATATAATATTAAACAGATTCTGAACTACTTATTTAATGTGAGGTTTAAAGGTTCAACATAAAATACACACGTTCATATTATAATTTATTTACATATCCTATTTTATTTAATGAATAAAATAATAAAAAAGGTGTATTTACTATTTATTAAAGATAAAAATATTATATCGTGCAAATAATTAATATCTTAAGTGAAACACAGCCATAGATTAACGCCTATATTTATACATATTTTAAATTCACCATTACGTTTCAAAGATTAGGCTCAAATGAATTCCTTAATACAATAATCTTGTGGCATATCTGTATATTTTCATATTGAGAATTAAACATTGCTTAAAATATACAAAATTATTAATAACTCAAGTTATACAAGTCTTCGGAAAGATGTAATGCTAATATGATTAATCACTACCTACACCTTTTTACATTTTATTTGTTTATATTTGATATGAAAAAAATAAATAATAATAAATTCAATTCTATCAATTATTTTAGCACTTCTTAATAAATCTAGTAATTTAATAATAACGTAGTGTTCTTGTAGACGCTGTTAGATGGAATATGACCTATTTTCTGTCCTTTGATATATTAGATATTTGATCTATTCATATATTTATAGATTTAATTAAATTCACATCGATTGTAAGTTTCATACGCTATCTAATCATATTCCTTACCGTATGGTGCTTATGCATTATTACGATATTGATTATTTTTATGGTTCATAAAAAACCTTGTTGAGGCAATATTTTATATACATTTATTCTAATATCACTTGAAACATATTTAAGCCAAGCCTCATAAGCTCACAGACTTTGATATTTGTCTAAAAGTCCACAACAGTACGAGTACAAAACTTTTGCTTTCAGCGAATGTACCTGTAACAAAATAATAATAAATATATATTTTTTTCATCCGGGGTCGTCGTGGCTCCGTGGAACAGCGTCTTAAAGTAAACGTGACAGTTGTGGGTTTGATGTGGACTCGGGGGGGAATTATTTTCACATCTTCGTTCTGGTAAGAAAACTAAGCTCATTGCGGGCAAGCCTTCCATGGTGGAACCCCCAATTGATAACCAACAATAGCCAAAAAAACAATAAAAACCATTGCATACCTCCATTAGACACATACTTGGACAGTTGCGTCCGCGAGTACACCGTGACGGTCGCGGCCGCGTCCCTCACCACGGGCGGCTCCACGGGCAGGGTCGCCTCGCAGCGCACGCGCAGCGCCCCGCTCGCGGCCGCCGGCACTGCCACGCGCAACACGCGCCAGGACGCGCGCAGCCCGCCTGCTTGGGGCGCGCTTAGCTCGAGACGTTGCCAGGGCTCCGTCTGTGAAATAATATAGTATAGTTAAAAAATATATGGCTGATGACTGTAATTCATTATGATTAGTGTGTCCCTAACTTGACGTTTTATCCCTAGTCTGGTTACCCATCATCAACTTCTTCATACACGGTCTCCGCGTTCAGGGTCAGCTGACGTCTCCCCATTTCTTTTTTACTTTCTTTTTTCCCACTCACTTTTGCCTATTACGAAATAATATAAAAGCTAGTAAGTAAAGTAGTGAGCGGTAAGCCAGTTGTATCGTAGTAACACAAAATAAACACATCATTTACCTAAATTCTATGCTCAGTCACGTGATGTCATGTCATGGTCATGAGACAAATTTGGACATCGGAATGTTTGATTCACATTCGGAGGAATTAATAAAATTGGGTCAAATTCAAATTTCCACCATATAAAAGATATTGTTTCAAATTCGGGTAGAAAGCGAATGATGAAGTGTCTTACACTAGGATTGTAACACTAGGATTGTAAATAAAAGCAGTAGCTATTTGATGATGAATATCAAAAACCAAAAAAAAATGTTTTAAAATTTAAATCTAATGGACTCATGGAATTTAGTTGATAATAATTTTATGTCACTCACTTATAACGCAGTGTTACAGACGTACGTTTTTTTCAATTATAACATATCTTTGAATAAATCAAGAATAATCCGATTTTCTATCTGATTCTCCTTATTTTGGCAAAGTTAACTGAAATATAAATAGAATGAATCTATTTAATTAGATGACCCATCACTATTCTTTATGCAGTGGAGTGCTTAATGTATGCAAGTCCATTAAAAACTTCAGAGTAAATTTGCAATGTTAATATCCTGTTTTTCATTCTAGTACACAGACTAACTAGTAAAAGCATTGTAGAGTGTGTTAACATTTATGGAGGAGTAACAAGTGTATGCTTAAAGTAGTACTTGTACACTTTTAAACTCAACGGTAACGGTAACGTAATAGTTTTTTAGCAAAATATGAACGCAACAATAACATAACAGTTTACCAATTAATTATACAATTGTAAATGTTTTTAAAAGCTTTTATTTAACTTGCAATGTATGTATGTGGGTTCGGGTGAAATCTTAGAGCTCAATTTTGAAGTAGATGTCGTCAACCGATTGAGCTGAAATTTTGTATACACGTTTACTTTGAGTGACAATGCACGATAAAATATGTGACGTCATTCTAAATGTAATATGGCGGACCATGCAAGATGGCGGAATTGTTATTTTTAATGTACTTCTACAATATGGGTATCAAATGAAAGAGCTCGTTGAGAGCAACTCGAAAAATAATGTGATGTCATTCTAAATCCCATAAGGAGGATATTGAAGATAGCCGAGTATCTATTTGGTCTACTTCTACAATATAGTTATTAAATGAAATGGGTCGTTGACCGTAACTCTAAAACTAATGTGACGTTATACTAAATCCAATATGGCGGAACATGTAAGATGGCGGAATAGTTATTATTTATGCACTTCTGCAATATGGGTATCAAATGAAAGATCTTGCCCAGAACTATTAGAAAAATAATGTGACATCACTTGAAATCCAATAGAATCGACATGATTCAAGTTTTTTGTGCTTTCATATAATGAAAGGTATGTTCGTACGATTGAGCTGAAATTTTGTATACACGTTTGGTTTGGATGACAATGCACGATATGGTTTGTGACTTCATTCTAAATACAATATGGTGGACCATCCAGGATGGTGGAATAGCTATATTTCATGAACTTCTATAATATGGGTATCAAATGAAAGGGCTTGTTGAGAGTAACTGGAAAAATAGTGTAACGTCATTCTGAATCCAATATGGCGA
Organism: Heliconius melpomene rosina; assembly: GCF_056956725.1. Classification (NCBI taxonomy): domain Eukaryota; kingdom Metazoa; phylum Arthropoda; class Insecta; order Lepidoptera; family Nymphalidae; genus Heliconius; species Heliconius melpomene. The sequence goes on from NC_140403.1 coordinate 12,788,705, forward strand.
ACCATCCAAAGTAACAGAATAGTTATTTTTGATGCACTTGTATATTACGGGTATCAAATGAAAGGGCTTCTTGAGAGCAACTTGGGAAATAATGTGACGTCATTCTAAATCCAATATGGGGGACCATCCAAGATGAACGAATAGTTATTATTTTTGCAATTCTGCAATATGGATATCAAATGAAAGGGCTCATTGAGAGCAACTCGAAAAATAATGTTACGTCATTCTAAATCTAATATGGCGGACCATCCAAGATAGCCGAATAGGTAATTTTAGTCTACTTCTACAATATGAATATCTATTGAAAGGGCTCGTTGAGAGTAACTCGAAAAATGTGACATTTTTCTAAATCCAATATGGCGGGACATCTAAGATGGCGGAATAGTTATAGTTATAGTTAGAAACCTTCTTCCTCCTGGCATTAATCCCGGCTATTGCCAGGGTCTGCCTTCCTACTCAACCTACTCCACTTTCCGCGGTCTTTAGCGTCCTCAGTGGTTAGACCATTGGCTCTCATATCCGGCATCACGACATCCAACCAGCGCTTCCTTCGGCGTCCAGGAGGTCTCACTCCAGGAACTGATATAGCAAGGCACTTGCATCCGACTTAGTTCTTAGACCGGCGCGTAACGTGGCCAAACCATCTCAGGCGGCGCTCTTGGAGCTTATCCGCTACGTCACGGACCCCAAGACTACCTCGAACGAATGTGTTGCGTATGCGGTCAGACCGTGTTACGCCGCACATCCACCTCAGTATCTTCATTTCCGTGACGTGAAGCTCCTGAGTGTGCCGAGATAGTGCTGGCCAACATTCGCTGCCGTATAAAAGAACCGGTCGTATGATGCTCTTGTATAACAGTCCCTTGAGCTTGGCGGTTTTCTTCGGTCACACACCACACCAGTGACCTCCCGCCATTTGGCCCAGGCAGCACTTATCCGGCCATGGACATCGTGATCGATGCCTCCAGACTCGTGAACAACGGATCCAAGGTTCCTGAACTTTTCTGACTTAACGGCTGGCTCAGGACCTATAAGAATCGTGCTCGAGTCCGGGCTCCCGCAGGCCATGTACTCGGTCTTCGACACATTTAGTTTAAGACCGCCGTTCTCAAGCGTACCCTTCCAGAAGTTCACTTTACGCTCCAGCGGCAGTCGGTTCTCGTCAATGAGTGCTGTGTCGTTGGCATACATCATCAGCCATGGAGGCTGCACTATATTGAATAAGAACGGACTAAGAGTCGAGCCCTGGTGAACCCCCACTGTAATCAGGAAGGGTCTAGTGTCGCCACCAGCATTCCTAACCATAGAAGAGGAATCGTGGTACATGTCTCTAGTGTGAGAAACCTAGCCAGTGATAACTAAAAAGTAAAAAATAAATTATAAGCAAAAAATCATTTTTAGAAAAAGCTTTTATTTAAACGCTTTAAAAAGGAGAAAATAAAATTTGTCTTTTAAATTTTAACTATCAATTCATAACCTCATTGTACACTATTTATATGATCATAAAAGCTTGTCGCGCGATTTACTTGTGTAACTAAACTAGTACTAATTTAATTATATAAAATCTGCTAAGTTTCAATTTTTTAAGTGTCAATTTAATTAAATATTGATTAACGCGACAAGCTTTTATGATCATATAAATTGTGTACAATGAGGTTATGAGTTGATAGTTAAAATTTAAAAGACACATTTTATTTTCTCCTTTTTAAAGCGTTTAAATAAAAGCTTTTTCTAAAAATGATTTTTTGCTTATAATTTATTTTATTTACTTGTGAATATTATAATTTAAATTAAATTTCAGATCACTATTGATTTCTACTTTTACAAAAAAAATGTACGAATATTTTGAAAAAATCAGTTGTAATGAGGTTTTGCTAGTTTTGCTTAAATGGATATACACTTGACCTGCCTGCGGCTTCGTCGGATCTAACTTCACAATGATTTTAAGTATGTGTAAGGCAAAGAAACCAAGAAAATTGTACACACCAAAGAATAAATATATTTATAGCATTAAAACAGAGTCATAAAATACTTAAATATAACATTAAGTTTCATATTTATTGCCATCACATTTTATGGCAATCCGGTTTACGGTTTCATAAACACCACAAAGTGCCTTTTTAGGATCATTACAATCTCACTTCACGATATCCTGGGATATCCGTAGGGCATGTAGGGCTATATATACATATTTCTATATATCCTACATTTTAAGATTACTGAAATTTGGCTTGTACGTCCCTTGGGGAAACTATCCCTACATTTGCCCATTTTATCACAAAGAGTCAGATATAGTTTATATTAATTTTGTTTTCTTTAAGCTTGTTATTCAACAACTATATTCCTTTTAACTAACTAACTGACTATCTTTAATCATATAATTTCCCTTTCAATTCACAGTTCATGATAGTGCCCGGAGTCGTATAATAGCATTCAATTTATTCCAACAAAGGCGCTCTATCAAGATTCACCGAGATGTCCATCCACTGGTGTATGTCGGAGAAACTAAACAACCATTTAATTTTCAGGCCAGTCGTGGCGTAGGGGCACAAAATGTGAATGTAACCGTGACTGGTTGTAGGTTTTATGTCTACTCGAGGAAATGAAATATTTATTTAAATTTATATTTCCATTTCTTCGCTCTGGTCTCAAAGCTAAGCGAGGCGTTGAGTTCCGCCACTCAACACGCAATGTCTTTTTTTCACGCATAAGATAATCATTACGCTCACAACATTAGTAAGATATCAGAAAAGTTAAAAATATTCTATTTATAAAGTATATTTTTTTTTTCTGAATATGCCAACTTTTCCATATCACCGTTCCCTAATGAGTGACGGCATAAGGAGGTCACATACAACAAACATACTCCTCCTCCACCTCCGTATATTCTAATGAGCACATTTTGTTATTAGTTCATTTCCAGGTACTTACAAAGTGAAACCACATATGTGTTCTGGTAACATTTTTTTCTATTCTTTTATCTTGTTTTATAGGTAATGCTACTTTTTCTAGAGAATAGCTGTATTGTAGTTCTTATTCGGAATTTTATTTAGATTAGTTGTAAGTTTAATAATAATTTCAATGTAAATAATATTTATTATTTAAAAAAGTGAGGATTATTATTTTATGGTGCAAATTTGGTTGACGGTAGACTTATCTAAGAAAGTTTTTTCTCGGTTTAGGATGAATTCGGCAACGTCAGCTCTATATCATTTTTGAAATAGGTTGCAAATTATTTATAATTACTTTTATTTACAAGAACAGCGTTAATATGATGAGGCAACATATTCAATCCATTATAGTCATAAATATTTTCATTTCATCAGCATCATGCTCTATCATATCTCGCGTTGTAGGCAGAGCGAGCCTAGTGTTAAGACACTCCACTCCCCACTTTCCGCCTAATTCAGGAGGATTTTCTCGACACCAGAAAGAAATGAAAATATTAAATATTTCATTTCTTTTTTGCGAGTCAAACCCACAATCTGTCGCGTTTACAGTGACACGCCTGAGCTCCTGCGCGACGATTGGCTTCATATGTGCTAGAGCTTCAAATATAATGTTTAATACTTATGCACCAAAACAATTATCATTGATAGACTAAAAATATTATAATCATATACATACCTTCGCAATCTCATCGTCTATGTACCAATTAATATCAGAGGGCGGCAGGGAGTAGTCAGAGGAGCAGTTGAGCAGTACCTGCTCGCCGGGCCTCACTAGTGTAGGAGCGCCAAGTATTGTGGGGTCCTTGTGCGGCATTGCTGCGAGGGAAATGGACTTCAGTACGAAAATTTATATAAATGTAATTTCAAATCCGCTAACGAGTTGAGTTGAGTTCATTACGAGTTAGTTGCCTTTGGGTGTTCGCAAATTGTTACGAACAATTGAGCTTCTTTATTTTTTTTATTGTGGAACTGGAGAAAGGTAAAAAAATTTTCATGGAGTTTTTCCGGAACGCATTTTTGTCATTTTTTGAATTTTATTTTTTGGCTATAAAAATTGTTCGTTAATTGTCTTATCAAACAGCATTTATTAGAATAATTAAGTAACAAGGATTAAGCTAACATATTAAAAAAAAGCTATTCAGAAATGATTATCAATAGCATGGAAAAACAAAGTTCGCAATTACGAATCTATAGGGTACTTTTCGTGGACTTGCGGTTATGAAATTCGGCACAAAATGAGAACTTACAATACAAATAAAAGGCAAAATCCAAATGTAAAATTGTCTCACCAACTACAGTCATATGTTTCGTCTGCCTCGCTATCTGGAACTTGGGCCCCTCCGTGGACACCTCGCACGTGTAGGCAGCTCTCGCGGCGACGGGCGGCGGCATGACGCGCACCGTACACGAGTCCTCTTGGCAGTCGCCGCCTTGCACCATTATACCGGTCACGTTGAACAGCCGGATTGGAACCTGCGGAGATATTCATTGCTTAGTTCAACATATCCTATAAACCATAATGTGGGACCAAATTTTGATATAATGGAGTCTATCAATGTTAAAAATAAGAGTTCAATATAGTATTCATATATAATTAATGCAGTATCTAGGACAGTTGCAATAACTATTCAAGAATATTTTATTATGTATATATATGATACACTTATAGCGTTCAACTATTTTTCTCTTTCCTTAGCTTACCTTAGCTCTCCAAAGAATCTACATGCCAAATTTCACCTATAAAATTATTTATTTTTGCCTAAATAACTATACTCATTTGAAAAAATACATTTACATAGACAGATAGTTCATATTTGTATCCTTAGAAGAAGCTGGATAAAAATATGTATCTATGCAAGTATTAGATGCAAGAAGCATGATTAGTAAGCAGATTACAAATCAGATTTGAGAGAAACACATGCAATGAAACTCTGGTATTTTTGGAAGTAACTTTTCAATTTATATAAAGTGACTTCTTACGTATAATTCAAATGCTTTTAACGGGACGTACCTCCTGTATGTAGTGTACTTACGTTCTTTTAAGAGTACTTTTAGTAATAAAAGTTTGAAATTTCCTCTCTGTGAATATATTAAAAGTGATATTATTGACTTAAATACATTCCGCGGTGCAATTTCATTTCACGTTTTGTTGCCATTAAGCTATAATAAACTAATAGTCCGGCCTCGGCTTCGCTCGCTTCAAATACGAATTATTTATCTTGGGAACTCAATTATGTTTATGTTATTATACATGCTCAAGGCGTTATAACTTCTAATGTATCTGTGTCAAACTTAAAGAAAACTGCACTAAAATATTAGCGTAGTTTAAAAATAGTTAGTACACGGATAATAACACTTCGAATCAAGTTTCTTTTATATTTATACTATATATAGATAACAGTTTTAACCTATTAAATATTACAGGTAATTTATATACATTTATTACTAAATTCATATTAAATTAATTTGGTATTCGCATAATACTTAAATTCTCGAAGTGACATCACCACGCGTGAATTAATCTCAACTAATAAAAAGGAAACATGCAATGCAAGCAGGTCATTGCAGATTGTACGAAATAGGTCACCTTCGAAACATTAGTTTGATTTCTTGGGGGGTTTCACAGCGTTTCAAAGCAAAAAGCATGTAGATTTGCTATTTATAAGAGTTACATTTACCACTCAATATATATTTTTTTATTTTTGGGGTGTTGCCTATTTACCAATATTTTTGGATAACGCTGCAAATTATCAGATATATGTGTAACCTATTTTTTAAATTATAATATAGTATAGGAACTAAGTAAACTAATTAATATATTAACTGCACATACAATTTATATAGATATCATGGTTATTTCAGCAGGTAAACGCTAATTAACGTTTTCAATGTTAACATATCAAAGTCAAGTTAGTGAATGATCTAGGGGAAAAGTCAGTTAGTTCATATCAAAGTTACCTGCTGCGAGGGTCTGTATCTGAATATCTCGTGCATGTCTCTGTACCACTTGACGGAGTGTAGTCTCTGGTCGTCCATCTGGAAGTGACAGCTGAGCTCAGCCGCGCGCCGAGGGTCCGCGTACAGCGGGACCTTCAGCTGAGTTATTTCATGAGCTGATGTTAGCGCTGTAACAAATTATAAAGAAATTATAATAACATGTAATTAAGTTTGTGCAAAAATAAGTTTTGGACTATATTTTACATTTTATATGTTGGATGGAACACCAAAACAATTGTATTTTAAATAATGACTTCAGCTAATTGGACTCACTATTATAACAACTGAGTATATACAAAGATATAAATATAAAACATAACAAAAATTTATTCACTTATAATTAAATTTATACACTATTAAAATGGCGATAATATTTTTTTATCTGTGTAAGTATGAAGGTCGATATACCACAATATTGCCTATTGTGATAATTGTGTATTTGAATTCGATAAATATTGTTCTTCAAAAATGGAGAATTAGAAAGTATCGGATTAAATTATACAAATTCTTTTTTTGCGGGATATTAAACAAAACTAAATTGTAACTACACTGATGTAGGGGTATTGCACTAGTCTTATTATATTCTTTGTAAACACGCTAAATCAGCGCCCTGAATTTATTCGCTACAAATGCAATTATGAAATAATGTTACACTATTGTTTTTGTAGCGTATAAATAACCGAATTAAATATAGAATAAAAGAGTTGAATATAAGGTCTCGTCTGATTAACATCGCCACAATACTCGTTGCCCACACTGACAAAAGATCACTATCGAATAAATTGGTTATTTTTTAACAAGATCCGTTAAAAGCCAAATTTTTTATTTTAAATAAACCATCATCTTGGAACACTGTTTTTATGTTTCGCAATTTCATTTAGACCGTTTTTAATTAAAACGTAAAAATGACTTATTTCGTGTTGTCGTTTAAAATTGTAAGACGCAAAATTAATATTTATTCTACGGCTCTCGTTTCGGTAGATCCAATGTAGTATTATTTTATGAAGTCACTTAGTTCTTCCGAGGTATTTAAAAAATGTTAATTTAATTATTTTTGGCAGGTCGTTTTATACTGGGTCCCATTTTTCGACCAATTTTTGAGATATTGCGTGTTAAGTTTAGATACTCAACACCGCAGTTTCATGATGCTACTCTAATTTTTTATTTAATTTTTGAGGTCAGGAACACAATGGTGAGACTGCAACGCGACGGTTATGGGTTCGATACCCACTCGGGGGAACGAATTATTGTTTATTAATAATAATTTCTTAGCTCTCGAACCAAGGCAAAAGCCTAGCGTTGAATTCCGTCACTCATCATGTAATGCCTTGAAGAATTCGGCGAAAAGTGAGGAATGGACTGTTTTAACACTAAGGTACCCCTGCCTACTCTGCTATCAGTGAGACGAAGCTGATTGATTACATTCATCATTTAGAAGTATCATAGAACACGCTATACTGCTAACAACATATTATTGTTTTAGTAAAGCTAACATTATCATACTGAACGGTAGACACTTAGACAGTATTCCGAGGCGACGTAGCTGAGTCGTTCTTAGAGAAACATCACGCATGCTAAAGTGCCTTCAACATTTACACAAACGGCACGACGTCGCGTCGTCAGGGCGTATTTTAGAAACGTAAGCTTAATGGATGAATATATAAACCAAACTTAATAGATATTATACAAAAACTAAGATATCGAAACTACAGCTTTACATTTAACAAATTAACTAAACGTAAAATACTCTCTATACCCGTCTCTATATACCCAGTCTATGGTCATCAACCTGGAGCTTGATATAGTAAAAGCGGTCCTTCTTCTTATGAAACTACGGTTAGGTAAGGTAACTGTGTTTTAAAAAGGTTCGATAAAGCTCCGTCAAGAAAACAATTTCAAAACTTAGGTATAATTAAAAACCGTAAAAACGTAACTGAATTTATACTTAGAGCAAAGACAAAATCCATTTAACCTCAATTTTCAAAGCGAAACAGTAATAGAGTCGAAAGCTGTAATTGTAAGACAAAGTTGAAGAAGAACCGTTGAAGAAATCGACCGAACCGAAACCGATGAAGAACGCAGACCCTAACGGAGATTACACTGACAGTCTCGACAAAGTGAATTTCTGCTGAAATAAACTTCTGTGGCTAATTTTTTCCACTCAAATAGCAAGAAATATATACAGAGCAAACGTAATAAACGATGGTAACAAATGTTTGCAAAGATCACGTGGCTCAAACAAACATGCAATTACTTGGGTTGACTTATTTTGATGACTTTTCTATGAAGAACATCTGGATATTATGTAAATGTATTTTTTTGGAGAAAAATATTTTATAAGGTAAATATAGTATATTTATGACATCCACTAACCCGCCTCAATTTTATAATTTGGATCATATATTAATTTATATTCTAATTCTATACTGTGAGTTTAGTTCTAAACCATTATCCTCAAAATATATGGAATTTTGATACAGGTAAAATCAATAAGAGAACTAAATACAACAAAATTTACCAATTCTTTCATATGTATAATTTGATAAGCATTTTAATTATAAAAAAACCAACATTTATTTACCATAACAATTGAAGATAAAAGATCGGCCATTTTACACTGAGTCTTATCTAAATTGAAAATCTTCTGAAGTGGCATCTCGCTTGCTCTGAAGCATATATTTATTGCCATCGTTATTAACGAGAACAATAAAATTTATATAGCAATATTATGTAACTATATAGAATTATTAACAAAAAAAGACTTCAAACAACGTAAACTAAAAAGTAAAAAATAATTTTGTCATAGATACCATTGTCAGAAATCAAAGCTAGTTTTAAAATAAAAAAACGTCAAAATTGGTTCACCCAATTTCTGAGGTAACAAACATAAAAAAAATACAGTTAAATTGATAACCTCCTTTTCTCACAGAAGTCGGAAAAAAATGTTAGCGTTCTGTATTTCTCCTTTTCGCGCAATTTTCGTAAAAAGGGGTCCAAAGTTTTTATAATCACGAATTATATTATCTTCTCACAGTATTCTGCATATAGCAGTGAATATAGGGTCAATCCAATGTTAATTTAACTAAAATATTCCGTTCTCCGTCTTGAAACAGCAATAAAATTAAAACAATCATTTTCCCCTCGTGGGATTTGAACATGTAGCCACCAATTCTACTAATTTGATACGTAGGTGGTATAATAAGTCTGTGACAGTATAACGGGACATGAGAAATTTTAGATCTTAATGTATGAAAGTGGAATATTATCAATCTAAATGATTCATTTGGACTTCCTCGCTTTGTTCACGCTTATATGATATTACATCATTGTTCTGGAATGAACTTGTACTGCGATACGTTGCTTCTTATGTAAATAGGAATTTAAAATTATATTTAATATCGTAGTTGAATTTAAATATAATTCTATAGATATAACTAAATCATGTATTAGAATTTTTAGTGAAATAAAATACATCTAATTCATAAAAAAAATAATTCTTATTATAAAAATGAACAAATCTTTCAAAGTAATACCAGTTCACTTAGAATTTCAGATTTTTATTATTATTATTATTATTACTTATACATATAATTGAATTGTAGTTTCTATGGTGTCTGTACGTGGGAGATAAATCAGGAAAACTGTTACTGGTGGCATTTATCAACGTTATAGAACTCAAAACAATGATTTTAAAAATTTACACTATTTTTATTTGGCAAGCTTATTTACTAATTAACACTAACTTTATACATTTAACAACGCTTAAATTAAAAAGTTTGGAACTTCATTTTCACAAGCTGAGTTATTTTTTTAATTTAAAGTTAGTGCAGTACTGAACTGACAGAATTAAGGCGCAAAGTTGGGATCGTGTCAAAAACTTTTACGGTCATTGTATATACGTGAAAGCCGAAAGGGTCACACCTAAACAAAGAAAAAACTGAATTACTCAGTTTTATTATTGTTTTTTTTTGGCTTCATACTGTTGTGACACGAATAGCGGCGTAGGCAGAAGGAACTTGGGAACCTAGTGTTAAAATACATCGATCCTCATTAAGACACTTCTATTCTCCAATTCCCGCCTAATTCCTGAGGTACTACGCGTGGAGAGTAGTAACTCAACGCCGCGCTATGCCTGGTTACCAGAGGGCGGAAATTTAAATATTTATTTCCCAGCGTATTTTCTGCGAATACACGTTGACGAAAAAAGAAAATACCACTTCTAATATTAATTTATCAAATTAATATAACAGAAAATAATGGTTTTTAAATAAAGCTTTTCTATATTTCCATAATATTGATATTAACTACAAGTGATCAAAATCGTATGCTAGAAAATAGTATCATCAATATTATGGAAATATTAACGTTATATTTCTTAGTTCGTTAAGTAAAAAGCTAAAGAAAAATAGTTATATAATTAACTTAACAATGCAATTCAATCCCTTTATATTTTTATGAACTTATTTACGATAATACAGCTTTATAATTTATTCCTCAAACAGAAATTCCAGTCCATTTACTCTACTTTAGCACTTTGGTTCGACGGAGGGAAAGAAATGCTTTTAATAAAAGTAATTTCGGAACAAATTTACTCGATATGCCCAGGATAAAGGATGAATAATAATTATGGAGGGTTGCCAGTGTAATTTGCTTAAGTTCCTTTCTGAGGATAAACGGCGCGTTGAGCAATTATTATTATTCAAATATCGATAAATTTATTACGTCCTCAACTACGTCCGCTCAAACAGTACGGTTACTTACTACTTATTATTTATCTGATTTCTGAATGTTATATTTCAACCTTTTGGGAATATGTTTTTGTGCGCAAATTTTTCTAACAGATACCTATAAATTTTTATTATTTTATTTGTATTGCAAGTTCTCAGTAAAGCCTCGTAACCTAATATTAGTTCTGTAAAACTTAAAAGGCCATTACAGTCAGCTTGCTCACAAACTCTTTCATCTCTATTTCTATACATTCTAGACGCTGAATTCTGGAGCAGTTTGAACTGCGCAGTGAAAATAATCGCAGAAGTAAAGTACAATCGTCAACTGGCCGAGTGCCAGAAACACAAACACGGTATGGTAGGGTTACATCGTGATAGAATTAACAATTTAACCTTTCATCGACAGTTCATATGTCACAGACAAGCAAATAAAATACAATCGACAGGTATTGTGTATCTCAAAATTTATCAGACCATATTTTTAATTATCACATAGCAAATTCTCGTTTGTTTTCAGGTTGTTTGTTATATTTTATTTGATAACACGAACATGTACATCTACGAGGCGAAGCACGGTGTTGAGTCCCGCTTTAATTTAAGTAAGAAGCTTTCTAATGATGACGAATAAATTATATTTTTATTATATTTTCTGTATGATAAATGCTATTCTATGTACATTATTTATTTTGTTTATTTAAACTTTAATGCCACGAAGAGTGGATGATATGCTGCGGGTACATGTACCTACTAGGAACTAAGTTAAGCATCAAGGTAGATACCGATCATTGCGTGTACTTACCGTAACATGTACATGTTGGACGTCAAAATTATAATAATGTCTAGATATTTCATACAAGAATAATTCAACAGTTCTCCTCACTATATATTTTAAAAATATTAAAATTCACTCATTCGTTCGACGTGCCCAAACCAGCTCAGCAGGTTCTTCTTCATTCACACCGTGACATCCTCGCTAGTACCTGCCATAAAACAGCTTTAATTTCTAATAAATGTTTTAAATTCCATCAATTCAAATACAATATACAAAATTCCATTTTAATATTCACAATAGCATAAAACTACGTCGAGCTAGTAAAAAGTGAGCAAATACCGACCGCCATCATTCAAATGGCCTCATTTCCATGATGCACCCCAACCGCTCTTAAGAGAAATTGCAATTTACTTTATTGTTCACGATGTAATATGGAATATGTCGTAGAAATTTTACTTACACTAAGAAAAAGATAATAGCTCTAAGGATTTCACAAGGACTTTGTTAAAAATAAAACAAAATAAAAAAATGTATTTAGATAACAACACTTACGCGTCTTATCAGTAGAACATAATATAACAAAAGTACTAATTAGTAGAAGGGTACTGCGTACTGATTGATAGACACAAATTAACTGTGCAATATAATCTATATATATAAAATCGAAAGGTCACTCACTTATCACGAAATCTCAGAAACTACAAGTGCTAGAAATCTCAAATTTTGCATAGGAGTTATTTATAGGACGTAGGTGCTCGCTAAGACGGGAATTTGCAATATTCGACTTCTAAGGGGTTGTTTTTAGGGTTGAAAGTTTGTATGAAACTTCGTTACTACAAATGTTAGGAGTCTCAAATTTTGCATAGACCTCACTAGGACGTAGGTACTCATGAGACAGAAATTAATAATAACGTAGTTCACGCAGGCGAAGCCGCGGGCGGGCCGCTATACTATACTATGTCATAAATATAATAAACAAGGGAAAGAACGATGAGTTTTGATACAATCACTTAAAAAAAGGTAACTTTTGTTTCTTAATTTCATTTTGTTAAAATGTTAATAGTTATGAGAAAAATACAATGACATTTAACTTTCTGCCAGACGCCGGAAAGACAGAATTTATTCAATTCCACCAATCGATGAGTTTTCATTAAAATGCATATTTTAATTATTTTAAAAGAGATAACGAACTCCGCGAACATTGGTCTGAGTTCTGGACTTTAACGAGATTACAATAGACCGCCTCTATAACCACATTTACTGTAACCCTCTTACATAAATATTGAATACTTGCCTTAAAATTTGAAAGTAAATTTTAAATATAGTACATTGTATAATTCGTATATAATTCATTCATTATAAACTCAAAGATGAAGTAGTTAATAACTTTGGATCATTTTGGATTTTTTGCATTTTTTAACCATAAATTATAGAAAAACTAAAACATATTGTTAGTTGAACAACCACTACAATATAAAACAAGTACATGATAAGATATTTGGATAGAGCTAAATAATAATAGGTGTCATTAGTTTACAGAAAGGCAAACATATTTGTTATTAATATAAATATTGCAAGTTATGTGTATAATATGTTAAGACCGTCATGGCGCAGAGGTACAAGGCTGTTGCAACACGGCGGTTGTTGGTTCGATCCCCACTCGAGGGAATGAATTGTTTTTATTAATATTTATATGTTCGCTCTGGCACCAAGGCAAAAAGCATTAGGTTCCGCCACTCAACACGCTATGTCTCCAGAATTTGGCGGAAAATGAGGAACAGAGTGTCTTAACACAAGGTTCCCTCTGCCTATCCTGCTATGTGTGCGATACAGCATGTAGCTTTTTTTAACTTCATTATCATAAAATAGGTACTTACCTTTGAAAAGCGCTGCCACTATTAAAATTTTCATTATCACGTTTTGGAGCACTGTACTCATTATATAATGTCTATAGTTGCACCTCACAAGCACATCTGTCAAACTAATGACATATTAACATATTAACATAAATAAAATAATCACAAAAATAATTTTCTTCTCTTCATTTTAAATAGCACGTACTATAGAAAACACGATAATATAGAAAAGAGTTTAGTTAAAGAATCGCGGTCAGAATAAGTATTTTCAGTCAAAAATTTTCAACAAATATATAATGTTGTTGACAAGCGCATAGTTTACGAGTTACCGTCGTCCATATTCCATCAGAAGCCAGAGAGAATATCGAGGAGCGAGTCGTGCTTCCCGCTCTGGGTCCGTTAGTCGAGTGTCCTGGGTTTTCCCGCTAGGCGCTAGGGCAACGTCATGCGCGGTGCGATCTCTTCAAAGGGTCCTCAAATTTTTAAACTTTAATAAAACGTGATCCAAATTCCAATTAATTATTATTCCTAAGTTAAAAGTTTCAAATAAAATTGATTATATTAATTGAAATGTTTGATTTGATTTAATTTTAACCTTTACACGATCTTGACGTAAATTATTTTGACAGATGGACTGACGTACAAGATTCCTATATTTTTTTTTATATGTAAGCACAGAGCAATAAACACACCCTCAGTGCCTTTATCGGCAATCAAAATGTTCGTACAGACACAATCCAATTATAGGACACTACGACCGGACGAGAGCGAGGAGAGTCGTTGACGCCGCCGCGGTCGCGCTCTGAGAATATCATTCTGATAGTTACTATGTGATAAAATGTTATTTATTGCGAATCATATACTTCTCACTATATTATTACTGTGACACAATAAAATTGTTCATATCCAATTTTATTTAAATAACAAAGTTGTTTATATCCAATAATATATGTAGATTTGTGTTTCTTTATTTCCTTGACTGACTGACGTGACTTGTTGTGGTTCCCCACTGGAGTAAATGAAATATTTATTTAAATTTATATTTCCATTACTTCGCTCTGGTGTAGAGGCAAAGCGCGCGGTGTTAAGTTCTGCAACTCAACACGTAATGCCTCCAGAATTCGGCGGGGAGTGGGGAATGGAGTATCTTTATACTATGTTCCCTCTGCGTTCTCTGCCGCGTGAGGGATACAGCGTGAAGGTGATTAAAAGTTTATTCAGTTGAACGTTAACACGTTACACCTACTACTGGTACTACTGGTATATCTTCATTACTACTACACTACTGGGACTACTGGTATATCTTCATTTTCTTTTGTATTGGATATTCCATTGATTTAAAAAGGCTATATAATATCACATATTTTTTGTGTAGCCCATAGAGGGTTACATCGAACTCTGGTCAGAATTATCTCAAGCACTAGATTGTGTCTTTCAATACGACAGACCACGCGGGCAAAGCCCCAGGTAAAACTAGTTTTATATAATATATTTATGATTCTATTAAATATACGTGTATTATTTTATAAAGCTTTATCATATCTGAATGCGAATAGAAATGCATACAAGTAGGTATTTAATTTAGCAGTTCATTCATAATTTTCTATATTTATACTCGTTATAATGGGTGGTAGAGGCCTCTATGAATCTTATAGCGTTTTTCAACCTGGTGAACTTTTATATGTCTTTGTGCCCGTGCCGGCTAGCGGGGCCTTCATTTTGCAATTAGCACATTTTACACAAGATTCGTACAAAGAACTCGCTTTTACAAAATCCTCTTTTACATTATACTTGATTTATGACAAAGGCATAGTCTGTAACATTATTATTATTTCTATTTTGGATTGCCTTTTATGTTCACTGCTTAACATTTAATGCCTCGAATCTAAACGAAAAGAGGATAACGTAGAAAACATATTAATATAATTGAAATATATAACACTATTATAAAATACACCAAAAATAACTCAAATTTTGACGTCATATTACAGCAGAGCAGTATAAGCGTATAAAATGTACCCCAGACTATAATCACATTTTAAAAATTAATGGGTTAAGTGCTTACATCTTGGCGTCCTTCCAAATTATCCTGCAGGCGTAGGTACTTGTGCTCGCGCGTAACTTTCATATTCTTATCTCAACTTTAACTTTCCATAGTTCTTCATATTCTTGAATATTTAATATGTAATCATGTAATAAGCATGCCAACGAGATGCAATTTTTTTTTCTTATTTTGTTTTTCTGAAGGTTTTCCGCAATTCTACTAATCTAATCTACTAGCAACCCGTTTGCGCTGTAGACGCGACAGGTTGTGACTTCAATTCCCATCTAAGGAAATAAAATATTTAATATTTTCATATCCTCGCTCTAATAACGAGATAAAGCGCGGCGTTAAGTTCTGCCACTCAACACGCAATGAGCCAAGAATTCGGGGGGAAAATGAGAAACGGAAGTGTCTTGATAGGAACGGAGTATCTTAACACTAGGTTTCCAAGTTCCCTCTGTATATCCTGCTATGCACGGGATACAGCGTAAGCTAGAGAAAAACATTATTTTATTGTAAATTATTGAAATGTACTTTGATTAATAATTAAACAACAGTCATTTCTCTGAGTGAATTTTTCATAACACAAACATCGCATCACCTAATCTAGCATAAAACATCCATAATAGATTTGTTAAAAAAGAAAAGAACGCCGCTGTACCTACACAAAATCTTCTCATATCCCACATTGAACCGGGACAAAAGGAAAGATTTCGACACGCTTGCGGTCGACGAGGAAAATTTCAAATACGAAAAGGAGCTTGCCAGACATGAAATTACAGCCTTTGGGATTATGCGTTTGCTTGAGAATGTTATAAAGTAGATTATTTTCTGTTTTGCTTTGTTCGTGGAATATGACTTAACTTAATGGTTATAATTTTCTTGTTTCATTTATTTCGCGAGTATAATTGCAGCAGAGAAGATCTAGTGTCTAGATACTCTGATCTCTGCTTTTCGAATTTGAAACATTGTGTGTTGATTAGGGAAACTTAACGTCGCAATTGGTCTCACCAGAATGGGGAAATAAATAAAACATTTCCCTGAGTGGAGATATAACCCACAATCGAGAAATATGTATAATTTTTAAAGTATATTAATAAAATGATAACGTTGTCTGAAACGGGACGCGAACGGAAATTCTCCTCCGATTACACAAACAAGCTTATTTAGTTAAATATAAATATATAAAAATTGTAAAATAACCCATATTGCAAGAAAACAGGATACATTTCAACAAATTTAATCATCGTCTCAAGGAATCCTATCCAATTTAAATGTATCTCGATTGTTAACCCTAAAATATAATTGTTTTTTTTTTATGTAGGTACGTACCTACGCAAGCAGGTCTTTAGTTTATATAATTTGCATTCATTTTCATACATTGAAAGATTTTTTAAAATAAATTATTAATAAACGTACCAAACTATATGAAACAACACGTGAAAGTAATAAAATAAAACGAATTAAAGTAAAGTTATATTATGAGTACAACCTACTTAAGTACTAAACCCAGCGCCAAATTATAGCGATTTCAAATGTCATCAGAAGTTTTCATAAGCAATAAAGAAATCCACAAATATGATAAATGCGGGCCGTTGAGGCCGTGGTCGCGCAGGGGCACAAGAGTGTGACTGTAACGCGACGGTTGTGGGTTCGATGCCCACTCGAGGAAATAAATAATTATTTATTAATATTTTAGGTACTTCGCTCTGGTGTCGAGGCGAAGCGCGGCGTTGAGTTCCTCCACTCAACACATTGCTTGTGATTGCCTCTAGAATTGGGTGGAAAGTCGGTAACGGAGTGTCTCAACACTAGGTTTTGCCTGCCTACTCTGATTGTGCGGTGATATAGCGTGAAGCTGGTTTTATTCCTAAAAATCTTTTTAAAACCAAGTTTTTATTTAAATTGTAAGTTGTATGAAAATTAAAATAATAATTGTGAAAGAATGTAGTGCATGTCAAAAACGGAGAATTAAAGCTGAATATTTTTGTAGCGCGAGCTTACAAGATTTCACACACACGAACTAACAAGGCAATTTAAATGAAAGCTTTTTAAAAAATTATATTATTTTGAGACTGAGGTGATCTACTTATATATTTTTTTATATTAGAACCAAGAAAAAATATATGGGCATTTGATACTCTACATACGAGTACTAGAAGTATGTACGAGAAGGAAAAACTAGTATAATCCTTCTTATTCATTCTTTATTTGAGGTAGTAAAAATATTTACTTTAATTTATTACTAAGATGGTATAAGTTTATAGCTTTTATTTTGAAAGTCGAATGCTTTTGAGATAATAAATCAACAAAAATGCATTATTCATATATGTTATTGCATACGTTACCATAGAGATGCTGAAAGGAAGTTTCTGAAATGGTCGTTGTTTCATATTTATCTCCGGTAGATTATTTAACACAAAATAATACGATGAAGTGATATACAGTATGTTATAAACACATTTACATTGTATATATATTTTTAATAGTTGTTACTTATATTCTACGTGATCAATATAAATATTATATCGTCGGCTTAGAGGGCAAACCAGCCAAATCTGTTTTTGTTTTTATACACTCCTACAAAATTATTTTTTCTTTTTTTTTATATAATAGAGAATACAAATCAATTTTTTCAATTGTAAAAAGCTTCTGGTTATACATATGTATATACTCATAGTTTTTAAAAAAAATGTTGTCTCTCCTGATAAGTCGCTTAATAGTCTGTTAGTAGATTTACGCTTTAAGCCGACAATATAGTACAATTTTTCGTATTTTCAAGCAAACTAAAAAGATCTTAGTTATATGTCTAGCTATATACTATAATAGTGCATTTACTATGTTAATAGTGTAAGTATATAATTGAATACAAAAACAACAACTGTATTACCGAAATACGCAGCATATATAAAGCGAGTCTTCCGTAAATGTTGCCAATTGGCTGAAACGGGCCGCGCCGTCGTAAACACGAGCGACTAGTCTCGAAGATAATGCCCGGGAGAAAACCTAAGTGTACGGGAAAAGGGGAAGCGTCGACCAACATATACTGTCAATTTGAATTCCAGCAGGTATAGAGAAATCTTGTTAAAGGAACTGGTTTTTCATATAATATATTAATTTTCATTCCAAGAATAAAATCTACGAACACAAAACATATAATTTTAAGGGCACGCTGTATCTTGCACACAATAGGGTAAGCAGAGGAAACCTAGTGTTAAAACACTCCGTTCTTCACTTTCCGTCGAATTCTGGAGACATTGCGTCTGGAGTGGCGGACCTTAACGCCGCGCTTTGCCTCTATACCAGAGCAAAGAATTAAAAATATGAATGTAAATAAATATTTCACGACAATGTCGAGCGGGAATCGGACCTACAACCAGTCGCGTTTACAGTTACACTTGGCGCCCCTGCACTACAACTGGCCTCATGTCAATGATAATGTCTTTTTCCTCTAAGAACTTCCTCACTCTATGAAAGTCTTTTTATTAAAATCAGTATGGCTTCAAAGTGTAGAGCCCCTTTAAGACGCAAGTCAATATTACTAACATTAAGGTTTGTGACCGGAAAATTCATAGTTATATTTTTATTTATATGTAATCAGCTGAAACTACATCTACTTTTATAGAACAGTGAACTTAACACATCACTCGTTTCAAATAAATCGGTTCAAAATTGGACTTTAAACGTTGTATGGTTCAATACCTAATTATCGGAATATTTCGAGTGCAATTTTATTACTACAAATTAAAAAATAGGCTTAAATTAATATAAAATATCATTCATTGAATGTAAAATATAGGTTATATTTACAGCATATTATATTTTTATTAATAAATGTTATTAATATTGATATATTTTAAAAAATAAAATTGTATATACACATAAAAAATCCCTGTACTAACAATTGATTCAGAATAGAATTCTATTACACAGATTGGTTATATAAAAGAAATCCAAAATAATATATTACATAGAAATATCTGCCAATAAATAGAAAATGGATTTCACGGAGCGTGTAATGAACAATCTGATCGCCCATCAGAGTTATCTTTACATCGCTGTAGTTATATGAATCTTTACGGAAATTGTTCTATCGCGAGATTGAAAGTGAATGTAATCTTGTCTCTTGAATAAGTCTCTTGTAAATAGTTGAGGACGTCGTAGCGTAGCGACGTAGCATCTGCGTGTAATGAAAAAATATTGAACATATAAAATGTTATAACTTATATCGCTTACGTGTAACTATTAGAATTATATGTTTTTATAATCTATATAAATTAAATTAAATATTTTTATAAATTTAAGTACTGAAATTAATTCATTCAGTACCCTCCCATTCAAAAGTTTTTGAAACAATGGTGTTAAACTAAGTCCTGACAAGCGCACATACTACGCAAGTTTATCCTCACTTTATGGTAAATTATAGCGATTTCAAACATCGTCAGAACTTTTCTTTTGGTAATAAACGCTCTCGCAAATTGTCGACATTTATTTTATTAAGGAAATGTGTTCTGGGGGAAATTCTTTGTTAACATGAAATATAGGTATTTCTAGCGCTTTATAAATTTAAACATAAATTAAAAAATGTATGTTAAATATTTTTCAATTTGTGTGTAATTCATAATCAGCCTGCTTATGATTGACTATGAATTTTAAAGAAATCGTGTTAAAATAACTACTTTTTTAGAAAATATATAAAAAATTGTTTTCTAAAAAATATTTTTCTTTCCTAAGTGTAGAAAAATGTAATCTTTGGGTAGGGGGAATTTGTAAAAATCTCCCTCCAGAGACGTTAGCAACAAAAGTAAGTTGTAACAGGCATTAAAGAAATCATTGATTTTATTACTATCTATCTTTACTATTAATCTTTTTTCATTCCTGTAATTTACACATAGTAATTTAGTAAATTCATTATTTTTTTACAAACAACTTGTACTACTATAAATGTTCCAAATACAAAAACACATAATTGTACATTTACATAGCAAATAAATAAGAGTAGTTTTAGCAACAGATATATTTTGGAATAAATTCCCAGAATGTTCTTTAGAAGCTACGGAAGCTGGCATGTTGTGCTGCTTACACTTTAAATCCGTCCAAAAAGAAATGAGAGTCGACGTCTCGTACGTTGCTGTCTTCATTGCTTAAAAGAAACGCGGCCTAGCAAGACGTGCTCGGAAAAGCTTTTACAGATTTGGGCAAGAAAATATTGTCACTTAGAAAATATGTTGACGTAAAGAATTTGATGAATGTATTTTTTGCTGCAAATCAATATATTATGATGTCATTGTATTACGCTAATTTATGCTATATTATAATTAGCAACTAATTATAGTACTATTATTATTAATATATTTTTTGTATATTTTTTCTTTAACGGAAATTATAGTTAACGAATTGTGATATTAAACTCGGCTTTCTGCGTGTATGAGTATCGTTAGAACTTTTCTTTGGATGACAAATGTTTTCTCTAATTGCTCATATTCATTTAAATATCCTACTATCCAATTTCGTATCTATATTGATGTTATAAAGCTGAATATATTTTTCTAGCAGTGAATCACATTTAATTTTTCATAATTTCCTCAATTTTTGTATATTCTTCTTTTAATATGATACCATAAAATAATCTAATATTGTTTTTATTTTGAGCAAACCAATAATTTGGGGAATGAGTGAGCGCACGGTATAATGAAGAATCCGACCGAGTACCAAATTTATCTTTACGTCACTGTAGTTACCCGATATCGCTCCTAAAATTTTTCCTTCGAGAAAATTACATTTCAGTGAAAAATTCTTCGCGCGTCTTTTGTCTTTATTTCGTGTAAGTCACGTATTTTATACATGGATGCTAAAAATACATGGAGAGAAGTAATAACGTTTGTACAGAATAACTCGAGTCTTTATGCTTACTGCTCTTAAGCAGTAATAATTTACCTATTACATGAGAAATATTTATTTTCTTTGCTTAGTCCGCTATCTTGTACAATAACATGGCAAGTCAAATAAAAGCTTTTAAGTAATTTTAAATAGAAATTTCAATTAAACACGAAAATACTCGAATATAAATTTCAAAACACTAGTTAGTTATCTTTAGCGTTTGTAGTTGTAGTTGCTTCTCGCTTAAACAAATTGAAGTTTAATTTACATAATAGAGTTTCAAGTAGAGTCCTCGTTTTAATTAGTTTCTTTAATTACTTACTCGTTGCCTGAAACAGCACATGCACAGAGGTTGTCTTCGTTAGTTCAGTCCTAAAGTTTGAACCAATAAAGCTTTCCAGTTCAGAGTACATAGAATAGGAACCGCAAATAAATTGTTTAGTAAAGCTTTTTTAAATTATTTGTTAAACTAAATATACTACTTTATAAATTTGTAGATAAATTACATCAAAAATTTTATATTTTAGTTATTTATTGAGGTCCTTAAAAAAAGTTTGGTACAAATAGTCATATAAGTATGACAATGCATCGAGGCTAATCAAGGAAATGTAATATTTAATATTTTTATTTTCTCGCCCTAGTAATCGTAAAGGGGTTGAGTTACGCCACTCAACACGCAATACCTCGAGAATTTGGCTGGAAGTGAGAATCAAATGTATGTAGTGTGCCTGATGTGCTTTGCCTTAATTGTTTATTACGCATACTATTTGAAATTGTCATAAAATAGTTGTATGTTTAATTGAAGTCTAAAACAATAATTTATGAAAGTCATTAGATGGAGAACTTTTTGGGGGTTGTAGTAATGTGGTCGAACACCGTCCGGTCATTAGTACATTCCTCTTTAGGTAGCTTTGCAAATTACGTGCAATTTGCAAAACTGTTTCCATGCGACTAAAAGTTTGATCATTCCATAAATTCTGGACGCCGCGCCACCTTCTAGAGATAAAACGAGAATAGATTTAATATATCCTCACTTATAGACTCATACTAAATTAAATTATAAGTACAGATAATTTATTAAGAATTTGTGTAGTAGGTAATTTTGATTTTATTCGTAGAACGTACAAACGAAAAAATTATAATAATTATTAGTTCCGTTAGTTAAATATAATTATAATAATTTTTCAAAGGTCATCAAGGTTCTACTAACAAAATCTAAATTATCCTAGGGATAAATGTATTATTTACTGCAAAGTTCCCGTGGGGGTAGGCACAGTTGAAAAAGCTGGCTTTTCGGACATTAATGAAAAATTGAACGGAACCAAATACACTGATTGGCCGTCAATTTAGACAGATTGCTTGTAAGAGTACATTGTGCTTTCCAGCTTCGAAGGTTTTATTACAAATTATTTCATGTTGAAGACGCGGTTTTATAGGAATAATTCGTATCACATTTGTAAACTCAAACGTAATATTTTCTTCTCGTTTTATGAGTTGAGGCAGGGATCAAAATTCCCGTTCTGTAAATATATTTCTAAGCTGATCCCGAGAGAGAAAAGAAAATCATTCCAGGACGTGTCTACGGTTTTTATAGCGCTAGTGAATTATGACGTAAAACATGTACACGTTTTTTAGAACATTTATGTTTGCTGCGTACATATTGAATTGTTATAACGTACTAGTTTTTATGTAATCATCTAAAAAATATATTGTATATTTTTATATAAATATATAATATATACATTATACATAATTACTAAAGCTTATTTCATGCCATCGAGTAGCACACTATACGATGACTGTGACAGGATGACTACTATAGCTATGAATATGAATGTAGTTCAATTATTATTGGTACATAAAATAAATAAAATCAGCTTCACGCTGTATCCCGCACACAGCAGGCTAGGCAGAGGGAACCTTGTGTTAAGACACTCCGTTACCCCACTTTCACTTCCCCAATACGCTTGCAGACGATAAATTAATAAAGTGAATTATATTTTTAGAAAAAAAATATTAAGACAGTAATTAAATTCATTAAAACCGCTATTGAAACAATAATGTTTATCGCAATGGCGGCATACTGACGAGTACACTGATTGTGACTCTCCGGTAATTCTTTAACGGAATGTAATAACTTAAATTTCAATTTGAAGCTTTATGCGCCGCGCCAGTACGGTAAGAGGATTTTACGAACGTATACACGTGTGTTCACGGCAGCGTGAAAACGTTTCACGCGCGTACGGATTACGACATCAATGTAAACAAGATCAGTGAATATATTTTTCACGCGACCTATGAGTACAAACGTAAATGACAGTCGCTCCATCATTTGCCTCATCTTCGCATCGCAACGTTTATTTCATTTCATTGTTTTGTTGATATTTACGAGTGAAATTCACGCAATAACACGTGTGCTACTTTTTTGCTGAATGTTAATGCTTGTTATACAAATTTAAAGTAATAATATGTTTAACTCAATATCTAAATAATCTTATTTTGAAACGTAATTGATTACAGCTTCTAATTAACATAACGTCTCTGTACGCTGCTTGTTTTAATTACTTTGGTTCCGTGTAGGTACTTCTTTTATCTTATAGAACAACAAAGATCGATAGTCAATTGAGAATTTGTATTTGTGATGCGGATAATTAGTGATTTAGGTCTACTTAATGTGTAGACTTAAATCACTAAGTATGATCTCTCGTCTAATGTCTAAACTAATGAAAGTCTCTTAAACGTCTAAACTTAGTGAAGATACTTACATAATATATTAATATTTAAACAGTATAATAAAAAATACGTTTTACATTGTAAATGTCTTATATTCTGTAGAAAGAAATGTTCAAAAACAAAGAAAAGTATTGGCATTATGCAAAACACATTTCGTTTGTAGAAGCCATTCTATATAAGCAAGCGTTATGATCGACCTACTGTACTAAAAGGATTTAGCAATTGTCGGCCCCTAGCTCGACCGCGGCGGAACAAATGCTCTCGGCCACCGCCGGTCTGATTTAGTAGATGACAGCACACGAGCTACGGTACTTATGATGATAACTGTGGGAGAACTTTAACGTTTGGTTTGTATCGCAGGTTCTATACAACATACTGCATACAACATACTGGGATGGCATTTACTCATCATCATTATCACCCCATATTTGAATAATATATGGTCTCCAACATGTTAAAGTAGAATCTTCTTGGATATTGTCCGCCAATATTAAACATTTCTTACCTCGTAAGCCCTCTTAGATCCGCTGTAAGGCCGTTCCATAATAAAAAATTAAAACTTCAAAACACACAATTTTACATTTTTGTAATCAGAATAACTGACACGTTTTAGAGTAAATAATATATTTTTTTATTTCTAAACAACCGTTGTTATGAAGTAAATAAAATACTTTATAAGTACTATTATACAGAATTCACTGTGAAGCTATTTTTTTTTATTTAGTGTCAAAGTACTTTCAGATTTTTAGCGGTTTCGGTAAGTCTTTAAAAATTGCCACATTATCATTTATATTAGAAATTAAGGTTATAGTATACACATCGAGGGCTCGCGTGAGGTCAGAGTGGAGGAATCTTGAGTAATGCGTTATGAAGGAAAACTGTTTTTACTTCTCCGTATTACCGAGACGAGCTACCGCGAATAAATTGAGAGATTTGGGACCCTCACTAAGACGTGTCTTCACTTTACGCGATCATGTAGCTGTTTCAGGTAAATAGTATCTGATGTTGGTTTATTTTAAAAATATATATATTTAATCCCGACTAGGTACTGAAATATCACGCTCTAAAACGTATAACACAATGAAATACTTTTGCTTAAATTTGTTATATACAATCAGATACAATAGGTATATATTTATTATAACAATATAAACAATTAATAAGTAGTATATTCTATTATTTTATAATTCGTTTATTTTATATTTATAGATAAGCAAAATATATATTATATAATATTATATTTTCGCACGCAGTATCAACGTGAGGAATCGGTCTTAGTGGTATATTTGTCAGCAGCGAGGACGCTTGTGTAATTGTACTCATATAGTAAAGGCTAATCCTCTTGAAGTATTCATCAGGTTTAACTAGGGTCCAAGCCCACGCGAGCCTCGCCACTTATTCATCACTACTATCTTTTTGTATAACTTGGGAAAATATTCGTTTATATATTTTTTATGTTATTTCTGTCACCTATTTTGCATGTAGCTTAGAGATTTTAACTTTTCTAAGTGTGGAATATTTTATTTCCCGCATGTGGAGTGCGTCGTGGTGCAGGCGTGGACTGGCGTGTGCCTGTAACCCGACGGTTGTAGGTTCGATTCCCACTCAGGGGAATGAATTATTCTTATTAATATTTATATTTCTTCATTCTGGTAGCAAGTTAAAAGTTCTGGCAATCAACATGCAATGCCTCGAATTCGGCGAAAAGCAACGATCCAAATCTCTTAACACTTGGTTCCCTCTACCTACCCTACTGTATGCGGGATATAGCGTGCTGCTGAAAAAATGCAAAAAGTGTGGAATGTATATTTTAAGAATGTTAAAAATAGAAAGTCATAATTAGGATATTGTTTTGGATTGTTAAAAAATCTTAAAGTTTCAATTTAACTGAGGCTTAAATCTAAATGTCTACATTTTCAGCAAGCTCCTAAAACGTGAATTTACCAAGAATCGTTTACTTGAGAGTTAATGAGCCGACATTGTGATGATAATGTCTCTGGTACTTAACGTATACTTCGCGGCGAAGGAATAATATGGTAATCCTGCCTGGATTGTAAAGACTTAGCAGAAATGTTTTAAATTATTGCTGTGGCTAACGAAAAGAAAATCTGTTTGAGCTTAGTTAAGTTAAGAATCTTATTATATTTTCACTACTCGCATTATCTATATATATAAAAGGACTTGTCCTCACTGACTGAGGTAAGACGCACGCACAGCCGTAACCGCTGTGCGTAGAAACGTGGAATTTGGACAGATGTTTACGTTCGTAATCTGGACATCCACTAAGAAGGGATTTTGAAAGATTGTATGGAAAAAAATTTAAATCGGCATCGATTTTCATAAAATTTTAAATTTAGATTTTTAAAAGTATTTAATTGAACACGTGTTTCATCGTTTTCTAGAATTCTCCCCCTAAGGGTACATATAAGGGGTTGAAAGTTTGTATAGATTTTTTTTTAAAACGGCACCAATTTTTATAAAATTTGAAATTCAGACTCTTATAAGTATTTAATTGAACATGTGTCTCATGGTTTTCTAGAATTCACCCCCTAAGGGTGCAAATAAGGGGTTGAAAGTTTGTATGGAAAAATCTTTAAATCGCCACCTATTTCTATAAAATTAGATATGTAGACTCTTAAAAACATTTCATTGAACACATATTTTATGGTTTATTAGAATCCCAAAATACGCAAGCGAAGCTGCGCGCGTCCGCTAGTATAATTATAAGAATCGAGTAAATATTTAGAATTTGTTGTGTTATTTGGCAAGAAAATAATTTTAAACAATGAAAAATAACTCGCTTCAAAGTGAAAACTGAAGCTGGAAGCAGTCATAAGTAAAAGGTAGATGAAAAGCTTTTGTTTGAAACTTTACACAATACTCGGTTTGTTTACAATTAGATAGATTTTCGAACAGTTAAAAGTTCACTGAAGCTGTTCAATTCCTGACTTTATATTAAAATTTATAGTTCTAACAAAAAAGTTTTTAAAGTTTTTGGAATATAATCCAACTTTTCTAAAGAGATTTTAAATAAGAAGCACTCAGCAAAGATGAACTTTTTGCGGTCAGTATTGTAAGTAAATGCGGTATTGTGCACAATTGCAAAATTATATCCATTCACATCACTGAAAAACTGTGTCACTGTAATTCAAATGTGATGGATATTACAAAAATATTTTTGAATCTTTAAAATTTAAATCGATAGATAAGAAAAAGTGAATTGCACAGGCATTCTTTAAGAAAGTAAGGTAATAGGAATTATTAGAATTTTCTTGTGCTATTTAATCACGAGAGAAGTCGAGTCCTCTTCGTAAGTATTTTTAATTTCTTGCCGGAAATTAATTTCATAGATGTTCATTAATTCCAGAGACGTTTTCATTAATCAATTGTTTTTTAAGCATATTGCCTCAACGATCATTAAATATTTTTGCAATGCAAAAAATATGCTCTTTAAAAATAAAGTAACTACTACGTTTATCTTATCACATGTAAGTTATGTTTTAGTCTTCGTTATCATAAGCTTAAAGCTAACTTTAGCTACCTTTTACACTAAAGAAAATTCGACAGACATATTTAGCCTATACAAAGAAAAATACAATAAATTTTATAAGACGAAAGATGAAGAAGAAAATCGATACAAAGTGTTTATTATTAATTTAAACACTGTTGATAAACTTAATGAAAATTCAACTGACATCAATATATTTTACGTACTAAATCAACATGCGGATTTAGATCCGAAAGAAATTGAAGAACAATTTGCGCTTGAAGTGAAGCCTTGTAAGTAGAGATAGATATGTATTTTTTGTCAATTTAATTTAAGTTAAATTCTTTAAATTATATGTTATGTTACTACATATGTAAATGGCATGTATTTCAATAACGTCTATATTATAGCCATTATATGTTTTTATCTATAACAGTCTCAATTTTCAACTATTATTGTTCTCAACTAGTTATCAACTAATATTTACAGATTACAATGTTCACAATGCTGAAGGAGCAACACTTGTAGCTAGGCAAAAAGAAAAACAATTTGATAAATCAGACTTGTACAATTTAGACAATGCAGCAGAGTTATACAAAGAATTTCTTCGAAAATATGGTAGAAAAAATTATACTAAAGATTTAGACTATACAGTACATTTTTACAGATTCGTCAAAACTCTAGTTGAACTAAATAAAAATCATTTTATTGGTAATGGAACTATGACGTTAGATGAAAATGCAGATGTTATTAATGAACCTACTGAATATTTCTATTAAAAAACCTATTATGGGAGCATGTTATATTCTTCTTTTAATTACTAATTATAGGAATGTGGTTTTAAAATAAATTGTCTGTAATCAGTCTTTCCCAACTATTGTAATAAGCTTATTTACTATTATATTGTTTGACTTTGAGAAGCGAAATTAAGCAGAAACTTTTACGTCAACAAAACAACGTAAATTTAAGCCCCGAGGTTAATGAATAGATAATGTCCGCGTCCGCTCACAGCGTGAAAATAAAAATGAACATATTAAATATATAATTTACTCGAGTGAGAATCAAACCCACAACCTATCGCGTTTACAGTCACACGCTTGTATCCCTGCACCATGACGGACTTCAACAAATTCTAACAAGTCTAATTATATCCCCGAATAATGGCCGCAGCACAGCACAGGTGCCTTCGCGCGGTGTTAAGAAGTATAAGTTCACTATAATATGTTCAGTTAAAAAATATTCTACAAGAACATATATTTTTTAACCAAATGAAAATTTGGTTAGGTTTATAATTATGCTTTTAAATAATAAACAGAAATAAAATATTGATATAATTTATTTAGTTCACTGAATATACTCGTACAAGGATCGTAGAACATAGCGAAAGTAGTAACTAGTCATTGCTTCTGGTCAGGATTTTCTGGAACTTAGTGCGCTGAAAACAAAATTAATCTCATTAATAAATATTCATTTAGAAATATATAAATATCAACTGATACTTAAATTAATTATAATCATTATGTATGTAGGTACTTTATCGTTACAGATTTAATGGGAAACCAGTTCATTTTCCCTGTTTGGCGAGACAAAAAAACCTATTACCTAAGCGAGGCTAGTCGTGGCGTAGGGGCACAAAGTTTGACTGTAAATACGATAGGTTGTGGGTTCGATTCCCACTCGAGGAAATGAACTCGAGGTGTCGAGGCAAAGCGTGGCGTTTAGTTCCACCACTCAACGCAGTGCCTCCAAATTTCTTCTTTTTTCTAGATCCTAACACTAGGTTCTCTCTGCCTACCCTGCTCCGTGTGGAATTTAGCGTGGAACTAAAAAAAATAACAAAAAAATAACTAAGCACACTGAAAGGTATCTAGTATATCATAAAAGATGTCGTTAAATTTTAGCAATTTCAGTTATTCGCATTATTATAACAAATATTTTACGATCGCCACTGCATAATAACATTGATTATATTTTTTCTATTTTCACACAATTAATGGATAATGATGTCACTGATAAAAAAAAAAAATAAGTATTAACTACAAAAATTCCATAAACGCGGAACATTTTCTGCCATTTTGAAATGCAATGAAGACATCAGCTATTTCTGAGTCTTCGTTCGTCTTTGCTGACGGAATCCGCATTGCTAAATAGAACACAAAATTTAACGAGAGATTGTCAATATACTTATGACAGTAATAATAACACGCACGTGTCAGGCCCCTCGTCTTTTTTAATTCTTCAGGTGTATAATCGGAGAACTGGGTTATATCGAAAGTGGCATGGTCACTTTTGGCATTAGCTTCATTGATTTAATGTAAGGAATTCACGAAAGCTTCATAATGTTCCTTCCTATCAGCCTCATCCTTGTAGTGCCTGTTGTGCTCTTTCACAAATTTCTCAAACAATTCAGGGGCATCTTTGTCGTCGTAGTGTGGCTTATTATCACCGCTGACCACAGCGACCGCGACGAGCAGGACAATGCAACTGAATATTTTCATTTTTAGCGCTGCTTTGTGCTGCCTTATACACGAGACTAGTGATAATCAGATCTAGAATGACAATTGCGAAATAATACTGGACATATATATAGGTGAGCTGTGCAAGTGTATTAGTGGGGTTCGTAAATTATAATTTGTTAAAAGTCACCGAATCTAATGCATTTTGTATTGTAAGACAAACAAAATTAGTCATAAATTATTATGATAAGATTTATTTTTCTTTATTTTTGTTACTTATTATTAACACACGGTTTTAAGACTACTAAGAAATACCTACTTGTAATCTTGAATCTTGAAACCAACGTTTCAAGATTCCCACGAAGACAATGTAAATCAAATGAAAATATGTTAGAACAGAATATTCACTCACTGTATCACTATCACACAGAGAAAGGAGTTATTTTAATTTAAAAAAAAATGTAAATAAGACCCTTTAGGATTTGATAACGATGCAATCGTAAAAATATGCGTCTTAAGTGGCCGTTATGATCGTGTTGATTTAGAAATTAGATTTTAACTCTGCTCCAAAAGATGTAGTCCATCAACTCAATTTCAGCATACGATGAATATTAAAAAAGCAGACTTTTTCCGAACTTAGCAATGAGTTTGGCAGATAGAACGTAGAATGAAAACACTCCGCTCGGGTAAAAAAAAGGGCGATGCCAACCTCGAAACCATTATATTAATATACGAACAGAACGTTACCTAAGTAAAGCCATTTATTATTCTTTAAATTAAATTAATAAGGCCTTTGTGTGCAGAGGCACAAGAAAGCGACTTTAAAACGTGAACGTTATGGATTCGATTCCCACTGGAGGAAATTAAATATTTAATATTTTTTTTCTTCGCTCTGGTAACGAGATGAATTCCCTCACTAATTAACAAGTACTCAGAATAAAGTCGTGCTAAGCATCAGCTATTATTTAAAAATAATTTATAGTCTATAGCTGTTAAACCATAAAAGTAATAGGTACATAAAACTTAAAACAATAGGATGTAAAATCATTTGCAAATTACTTTGGTAAGACGAGCTAGTTGTCATCTTCCTGAAATATATTTTAAAATACAATATACGAGTATGTATACGTTTTAGATACATTGAGATCGGCGAAACCCCACGGTGCCCTTCGCCTAAGCAGACAAGGAAACAAATGCACCTTCCATACTCATATATCTTTACCTGCAGATGGAATCAAATCTGCAACCATTACCTCCAGAACCAGATACTTCCCAATTATAATGAAAATAAATTACTTCTGTATAATATATATTACTATATTATTATGTTTTATATAATTACTTGTTGTAGAGTATAATAAAGTTTTAATGTATAGAAATATGTACCCACTACCAGACAATGGACCTATACATCATATTGATAATATTATAAATCGTTCAGTTAAAAGACTTTTGAAAATATACTTAAAAGGTTTATTTAATTATGTTGGCAAGGAAGTAAGGTTCACGCTGTGAAAGAATCAGACGAGAAAAAGTTATTCAAAATAGCGTTGCAGATTTGTTTTCCTTACAGTAAGAGATATAAAGTGTTTTAACACTCCTGAATATACAGAAGTATTAAATTAATTAACATCAGCATTCATTTAAATGTAACGTAACCATCGACAGTGTATAGAAACAATAGGAACATTAGGAATGAAATAAATATAGATTGATAATAACTACCAAAGAGCGGTCAAAACCAATAGCATACATAACTAATAGGTTGAATGTGAATAGATTTACACTAAACTACTAAAATATAATTAGTTTGTATCACGAAATTATTTAACAGTCTAATATGAAAATAGCGTTATAATTTAGTTTTGTGGTCGTATCAGTTGCATGCAACCGCATGTTGATATCAAAACTTATGAAATAGGAGCGGGAGTTACAAACTTTGATAACTTATGTAATTATCGCTGTGCTTGTTTTATTTATTTCTCAATTTCTTTACAATTTACGTAATATACCTACTAAAAATTATAGTCTTTGATTGAAAGTCATAAAAGCGAGTTTTTGTTAAATATGTTTTTTATGAATAGCGAGTATTATTGTACTATCACTGAAAAAAATAATTCTTTAAATAATTAATTATAAATTAAGTATTCGATTAATTAGAATAAAATATTATGTATATTTGCAAAGTTGAAACTTTATTAACGAAACTAAATTCAGCGAGCAATAAATTATAAGCGTATTACAGCAAATAACCACTCATAATAGGGGTTTAATGATCTCACATTTACTATAACCATAATGAAAACCAACAATCCAATAAATCAGTTTACAATAAATACGTTAAACTAATATATGGCGGAAAAATTTAATTGGTTTTCCTTGTTTTGAAGCATCTTTTATACGCCAGCCAAAACGTGAATGGCACACTCGTTATATTGACAAATTTATTAATTCTTTGAAGTCCCTTTACTTATGTTTTAAAAAAAAAATTAAGTCAGCTTCACGCTGTATCCTGCACACAGCAGAGTGTCGGTGACGGAGTGTCTTAACACTAGGTTCCCTCTGCCAGTAGGCAGACAGTAAAGACACTTCGTTCTCCATTTCTCACCGAATTGTGAAGGTATTGCGTGTTGAATGGCAGAAATCAACACCACGCTTTGTCTCATCACCAGAGCGAAGAAATGAAAATATAAACGTAAATAAATATTTCACTCTTTTTTGAGTGGGGATCGAACCCACAACCATTGCGTTAAAGTCACACTCTTTTGCCGCTGCACTACGACGGCCTCAAATGCAGAATGAACTTAACATCAAAATATCAGATGACAGGTGCCTACACTTGTGCATATGTTTAAATAAAACATTTAAAATTTATAACTCTCGCGAAAGAATAAATCATTCCGCCCAAACATAATATATTTAAAGAGTCATCAAATAACACGAATAATAAATTTTATCCATTTTCATAAAGTCCGCTGTTTGCAGAACATGCGCAGTATTTCAAACCAAATTATTTTATACCAAATTTCCGTGAACATACTCGTACATGGGTAATGACAGTCGCCGTATAACGTTACACAGGGTGGTTTAACGAGCAGCGCCTGAGTTAAAAATACCGCATTGTATTTTGTTATGGCATTGGAAGCTATTAGAGGACAATTTATGGCATATAAATATACAATATATAATTTTATAAATAGGCATATTTTTGTTATAAATCTGCTTCATTTTAATTTCAGTTAAAAACTATATTGATAATTTTATGAAAGTAATTTCTTGTAATTCTATTTTTATATAGACTTGAAAGTCAAGCACAGGAAATTGACTTATACTTTTAAGGAAAAAAGGAAGTTGTTTTTTTTGTAAACTAGCTCACAAGGTCGTTAGTGAACCGGATATCCAAAAATGTTTTAATAAGAATTCAGCATCAGTTACTAATATACTTTACTAGGTATGTAGTATTACTTTGCACTGTAATATGTACGTCATGGAATTTTATGACCCAAATGGCCCAAATGGCAAAAAAAATGTGATATATTTTAAATGTATATATGAGGAATAATGTCATGTGCTATGTATATAAAACATTGAGGTAAAATATGTTATATACAATTTCCTCGGTTAACTCGTAATTTATTGAAATTTTACTCGAGAATATGACCGAATAACACTTTCATAAATTACTTTAACTATAGTCGGAGATGAACTGTAAATTCAATTAGAAACTATAAATTAAAAATGCTAAATACAAGCAAAAAGTTTACCTCACACGCTACGAACTATTCAAATTTATTTTCGTACGTCGGTCCTGAAAAAATCTGGTTAAAACTCACGTTTGCTATAATTAAATATGGAGTTCTGCTATGAAGTGTATTATCTCGAGGGAAGAATATAATGACACTTGAAAAGCGTCGCGCTCATTATTTTTGACAGTCGTATTCAAACATGGTACTATCGAGTGTAGATTTCCATATACAATAAGTATCAATTTCCTTCGAGGTTGTAGTGCTCTTCACCACGTTAGTAATTTAAAATATAGTTATGTGGTTTTCATAAATAGCTCCGCAAGGATTTCTCTCTCTCTCTTTTTCTTATTTACATAGAGGTGTCAACTTTAATAAGTAAAAAGTTTGAACTGATTGTCAATTCATAGATACTAGAATTGAGATGCTTGTTTGTTAAAATGCAGCATTTATTTATTTATTAGAATTTATTATACTTATTTGCAAAAAATATAAATATCTATATTTTTTGTACACACAAAAGTATTTTTCACGTAGCATTTATTTAGAATGAAATTTAAACGCGAGACTCTACATACAATAAATTTCTTCAGAATAACACGAAAAGAATAGATGTGTTCTTAGAATGTTTTAAGTTCTTGTATAATATATCAGCATTAGATCCATCGCATACATTACTACAACGAATTGTTATTGGACTATAAAAATATTGCACAAACTTTGGTAGAATGAATTCTTGGAAATTTTTGAGCAACGTTATGTTAAAGCAATACGGACTATTTTTGTTAAAATTAACATTTAATTGTTTTGTTTTATTTAAGTACAGAACATGAGGACGCCTCGAGCTGTTTTTAATGGAATGTGTCGGTCATAATTTGTTTCAGTAACTTGACTTGACTTTTGCTTTGTTTGCATTTTACACTTGTAAAAGTGTACTAAGCTAGTAAAAATGCATTAGTGCTTTTAAAACAAGTGGCTGTATTAGCTTTAACAATAGCTGACCGAGTTTACTATTATATTGTCGAGGCGAGAGGTAAACGGTTCAAGTTTGGATATATCTCGATATGCGATTTGTAATTTGCGCATTATGAATAAACCTTAAAAACTTAACGACATAAATAAATATTTTTTAATAACTAAGTCAGTATATAAGAATATATATGAGAGTTACAGTAGAGCAGTGTGGAATTGTAAACGCGACGGTAGTGGGTTGGATTTCTATGCGATGGGATAAATATTTAATATTATTATTTCATAGTTCTGTACAAAAAGTTCTGTGCGCGGAGAGTGCCAAGTATATTAGCAAATTACAATAAGATCGCTCCACTTACAATTATAACCAAAAAATAATAAAACTTTCCGCTTTAAAACATTCTTATATTTGACGTCGTTAAATATTATACTAAAGTGTATTCTCACGTAACTGTAGCATACCGAAACAAGAACTAAGTTCGCAGAATGTGAACAAAATACATCACAGTAATGTGACGGCGTACTGCAACGACTCTTGAATCGAGCAGTAAATATGTTTAACATCTGGTTGCCATTTTTCTTACATAAAACTGATATGTATATATGTTATATTTCACGATTGCGCATAAATATAAAGTGGGGGTGAATATGGAGCTCGTGTTGCATCGTGATTAAGGTACTTGTAAAACACAATGTCATTAAGAACTAGTGGCTGTCCTCGACTTTGTTTGTATGGACTTTATCGACTTATAATTATGTTTTCAATCACGAAATACCAAGATACTCCTTTCCTGTAAAATAAACTCATTCCCTAATAACATATTATTGAAATAAATAATGTTTTAGATATAAAACATTATACAACTCCTTTAGAATATTTTATAAATTATTACGCATAAAATAAACGTACATTCCGCTCCACAATTAATTAAACTTAAACGCATTCTGCATTATGCTGTGTTTGTTGGGCTTCAGCAATTAATGTAACCTATACTCGTACAGTGAACTTAATTCGTAATTAACGTATCAAATACGAACTAACTATGACAGTGTACACGCGCTCTTACACTCGCTACAATATTCGGTTCATTGTATGGCAATCTGTGACAGCTGGTGCTTGTAGGGCTGTGAGTGGCTAATACTAATAAATGTAACGTTCTTCTTTAGATTCGTCACTATGTGTTACGGTATCAAAATATAGCAACTAAATATTTTTTTTATTGTATAAGCCACCCAGGTTTCCATTTCCTCAGTTTGGAAACCAATTTTTTAATCTTTGATTTGAACGTGAATCTAAAAAATATTTTAATAACACTAGATAAAATGTTACTGCTTATGTAT
This sequence comes from Heliconius melpomene rosina, assembly GCF_056956725.1. Taxonomy (NCBI): domain Eukaryota; kingdom Metazoa; phylum Arthropoda; class Insecta; order Lepidoptera; family Nymphalidae; genus Heliconius; species Heliconius melpomene. The sequence continues at coordinate 12,824,664 of NC_140403.1, forward strand.
ATATACACTTTTTATTTAAATAATGATAGGAATAATACTAAATTTTACTATAATATAATGAAAATGATGCTATTCACAACCCTAAACGCAGACTATACACTCAAATAAGATTCCATATTATTTGAGTGTGGCGTGCCAACGTAGAGCTGCTAATATAAATATGTATGGGCTTTGGTTTCTGTAGACTCAGGATAAATAAGTATATTTACTTGGTGAAGTATCGAGATTTAAAAGTAAATTATGCTATTGAAGTTAATTTACAGGTATAAGAAAGAAATGGTGGTTTAAAGTAACAATGGATAATTAAAATATCTTGACTTTAAAAGCTGTGAAAAGTAAACTTACTATTATATAACTGATAATCTTCAAACGATTAAACATATTTTTTTGAATCGAGCCTAAGAAGTGAGAACACTCGATTAAGTCGCCTTTCAAATAAAGAAGCACTAAATCAAAATCATTTTGCTTGTTTGGGAGCTACGGTGCCACAGATAAGCATACAGCCACACACGTACCCACTTATGTCTGTACATACACAGCCTACCAGAGTGGAGAAAATAAAATAATTCATTCTTCCGAGAGGGAATCCAACAACCATTGCGTTTATAGTCCTACGCCGTAGCACTGCGCTACGAGGTTCTCACTACAAAATCTCCAAAGGAATAAAATCCTAAAGAGGAATGTTTCACGGGATAGATAATTGAACTACAAAGAATATTGTTTGAATTTTTTTTTTCATTACCAGATTTTAATTTCAACATAAGGAATGAAATTTTCTTATTACTATTTACAGCACCTCTTATCTGTCGCCGGAGTTCCCGAGTGGATTAAACTTACGCTATTAATTCTCTTTAAGCGAATTGAAAATTTGACTCTTAGTAGAAAAATATATTTCTGTTATGAAATTGTTATTACTTAAAATGTATTTATTTTTGTAGATCTATATATTTTATTCTGAAGAAAAAACAGTATATTTACACAAAATGAATTCCAATTTAACCAACGATTGAAATATGTGTTTATTTTTAGTACAATGATGATCACATTTAACTATTCTAATTGTAACATCCCACTTAATAGTAAGGTTCTAGGATATAAAGGGTCAGGGGAGTGCTCTGCATCCGCAATGAGGACAACAATGTATCACCCGGATATTACCTGTCAAGTGCCGCGCGACCACCGCTAGTGACGGTGTACTTTACCGTAACTTTAAATAGCTTTTACTTCGACGTACTCGTACATAAATCATTCTTATTAATATTTGTATGGCTCAAAACATTTTATATTAAGCAGCATCAGGTCAAGATGAGCTTTATAAAGTTGGTTGTTATATATAATTTTCATAAGTCCAATTATTCGTTCTCATGCCTACTTTTCATGGAACCTGCTCGCCTGCAAACCGAAAAGTTGTAATTTATTTTACAGCGCAATTAAAATATTGTTTCCTCTGGTCGTATATTTAAAGCCGTGTACAATTGTTGTTCATGTTGTTATTGCAGATTAATACGATAATAAGCATTTTTATATAGCGCTTGTAATTGTGTTGCTCTAACAAAAAGTTAATGTTTATAAAGACAAATAAATATTAAACATTTTCCAAATATATTACAAATTCAAAATAAATTAATTAATTGAACTAACGAGATCAAACTAATTGCTTGTTATGTCAAATCATTAATGGGTGTGATTTTTTATTATTTAGGAACATTATTACTCTTAAAATTGTAAGTTCACCAAAGATAACATAACACAAATCCCTCGGGAAAGTTTTAACAATAGAACAGTTATTTTTAGTAAACTCTGACTATATTCGGAACTGGTGAATATTTTGAAAGCCAATATTGTATCCGCAAAAATTCAATAGTGCCATACTCGACTCATCCTTCATTAATCTGCGTGAAGCTAGTAGAGTGAGCTACTCACTTTACATTTTTAGTATTTTTGATGCAATTTCTATGGTGATAGGTCTCCATAGCATACCCGAATATATATTTTTAACTTTCATAGGTATATTTACAATAAATAAATATAATATTCCAAATTCCATCTCACATCTATAGATTTTGAAAGTCCAAGCAATTTTAAAGCTATGCGAGGCGAATTAACAATAGCAACCGCTTATTAAGCTTTACACAATGAAGACCATCCTGAGATAAAACCAACTTTGCCTTAGCCTTCACAGTAAACTTAATGAAAGACAAATACAAGGTGAAAGGAAAGTTTCTTCTTCACAAATTCCAAAAACCAAAACTTTAAAATATATATTATTTCATTCAACAAAATTAAAGCTTGAACTGCTAAAACCTAACCATGGAAAACTTTCTTTGATTACGACTTCATCACCTAACCGGATATTTTATTATATTTCTCATTCTCAAATTTACTCCAAAGTCCTCTCTAACTTTTGTCTAAAAATATTATTTATGTTATAATTAACACTACACTCAAGAATTTTACTAATACGTATCTTTTTTTATAAGGGAGATTGCCCTCCCAAAATAATATAAATATTATTTACGATAGATAACTAGTTTTAGATAAATATAAAATCAGCTTCACGCTGTATCCCGTACACAGCAGGGTAGGCAGAGGGAACCTAGTGTTAAAACACTCCGTTCCCCACTTTCCGCTGAAATAAACTAAAGATTCGAAATATACTCGTACTAACTTTTATTTGCATCGTCTTGATGGATTCCATTATTATATAATGGAAAACTGCAATATTCAACAATAAAAGTTAAACTTTAATAAAATACCTACAATGTCGAAATTTACAAAGTTGTTATTAACCGTAACAAATTTAAATTAAATTCGGTATAAAGCGAAGTAAATCATCAGTTCGGATATTCGCATAGCTGTGCGCCAACTGTCATCATATACTTCCGGTTAATAGCTTTATACATTTTACCATAAATAACCGATCCAATCGGGTTATGCTCATTAATAAGGATGTAGCCTTGGGATATTTTTTATATATAAATCATCCATCATCATCCTAATCAATCATCATCCTACACACAGCAAGCAAAAAATATAAATTGAAATAAATATTTCATTTGCCCAAGTGGGGGTCGAACCCACAATTAGTCGCGTCACGTTTTAAGCCCCTGCGCCACCACTGGCCTCATAAATTGATGCACCGTTATGTATGTACTTTTAGTTTATTATTTTAAATAACTAAAATTATTAATAAATGGAATAGTCAGTGCTGCCATCTAAACATAATGCTAATATAATGCCTCCTTTGTTGAAACATATAAATAAAGTCAATTGAGTGAGTTAATATCATATTAATTTTATTACTAAAACTAGTACAATGGTTTCTTCTTATATAAAAATTAAACAGTAAACTGTAATTATCAATTTCATATAAAAAGCTAATATAATTAGTTACAACCACGGTTCGCTAGATGTCGCAATCAAAAATTTTATGCACTTTCCAGATTCCACATTTTCCGAATATAATACAGAAAATTTTGTTTAATTATGTAAGTTGCCATGATGTAAGTACAATATGCCATATTTAATTCCTGTTGTAATCTTTTCTAACTTTTATAAAATAATGTTGAAGACGCCAGGCGACACGTGACGGCCCGTCGTAAGTACTTTCCATTGAAATTTGGCTGGAATTGAGACATTACAATATAACTAAAAGAAAAAAGAATATTGCTAATTTATAGACATATTATAGAAAAAAAAACCATAACAAACTTACGAAATAACTACATTTGACCAAACAGTATTACAAATACGACCATAATAATAAGCTAGAATTGCTATTGGTCATTTGAATCACAACCAGGCCTGAGGCGGTAATTTTAACCTAAAATTTAATAATAAAATAGCGACCCATACAAATACGTCTGTACCAATAAACAAACTTAAATGCAATATTCTCGTAGCCAACTAACCTATTCCGGAAGCACCATATAAGAGTTGGAGTTTTGCCTCTGTGCTCATATACCATGAGTGCTAACAGCGCAGGTTTAATGAACCAAACGCTAAGTATTTAAAGCATTCCATGAATGTAGAATAAAGGCTTTTTTTAAATCACTAACTACAATGAGGAAAATAATAAGTAAAATTAGCGATACTTATATTCATTGTTATTTTCTATTATTCTGTTTAATATCCATTATTTTAAAAGTCAATAAAATAAAAACATCCTTTAAAATTCTATATTTAACTAACGTTAAAAACAACAATGAAAGTAATAATAAGTTCCATACATTTGTAACTAACAATTAATTAAATGGACACACACACACACACACACACACAGGTTGACTCACATTCGCCTCTCGATTGGAGAGCAGATGCGAAATGGATGTCATAATGCAGATAAATTTCTCCATATTACAGTGTAATGAGGTAATTTCATAAGTGGCCTTTTGGGAAAATATATATGACAGTTTGAACTCGGTAATTAAGAGAATACTTTTGATTTTATGTCGTACTTTGGTAATGTATACGGCGATAATAATTTATTTGTTAATTAATCGGTTTACATTATAAAAGCCAATGGAAACTTTGTATGAATGAGTAAAAATTGTTATAAGTAAGTATTTACAATAAGAAGAGCATGACATGTACATATTTATACATATGTAAGTACATAGATTTTAAGATTCTTAGAACCTGCGCTTTACTAATAAGTAATAACACCTACTTTGAGGTAATTTAATATTGAGTCAACTAAGAACTAACTAAACTAAGAATTAAAAAACAATTCTTGCGCAATCTTCAAATAAAAGAGTTGATAATAAGATAAGATAATAATCAGCTACTTAAAATGTAATAAATAGTTTTATATTTTCCTATTGTAAATTGTACTTGTTATTCGATTCAATAGTGAACAATTAAATGCAATAAATAGATGGTTTGTATTGAATGGTCTATGTTGATTAGTCTCTTTATTTATCAGTTGCTATTGTACTATTGTTTTGTAAATATATTATGTAATATTAATAAATTACAGTAAACGTCAGAAATTTACACATTGTAACTTATACTCGTTATCATTATTTTGTAAGGTAGATCATCATAGATTCATTTATCTTATGGCACAATATTTCAGTACTATTTATTCACTTAAGAATAAAAATTATCAAAAGCGAAATTACCAAATATTGCATAATAATTTGGATATATTCTAGTTAATTACATACCTCACCACACTTAATTACATTTTGAGAAAAAAAATATTTTTTTAACCAAGTAGTTCACTTTTGTTGTAATACTACTTACGTCTTATTATCTTTCGCTTTGTAAGTCCAAATCAATAAATATATAAAAAAACAAAGTAACAAAAAATTGAAGTTTGTTATAAATGTACTACTCTTAGTATACTACAAATTTCTTAAACACGATGTTGCTGACTCCTCAGTTTTCATGGCAATAGTAGAATCTTCAAAACTAGTCTTATTTTTATTCCTTTTTCCAGATTTCAGTTGGCACTAACTGCCGTTGTGAGCGCCATTAACTCTGTTATCAGCAGTGCATTACTACTTCTTAATCTACTTATATTTTTTCTGTAGACGTTTAAATGATGTCATATATTTTGTGATTTTAAATACGTTTAGGTTTTTACTAGAAATATACAATATGCCACACTAGCAAAACAGCGTGTGAAAGCGTATACCCAATTTAAAAGAAAGGAATCTATTTTGATCACAGAAATTTCAGTCATCGTCCATTTTTATAATATAGATATACTAAATAGTATGTCAACTAAATAGAATTATATCTAGACGTTTAATTTCACTCAGACTATGGTATGTACAATTACTTAAATAAAATATAATATCACACATTTTAAAGCCTATTTCCTCTATAAAATTAATTCCTGCAAAATGACGAGGTTTTCAATATGCTGCGATAGTAATAGAATATAACTGTTGATCAAGTTCTCACGGAATAAAAGGCTATGATATAACTAGAGCTATTGTTGAGAGCACTACAGTTGATCTACGTACTGGCTCTGTAACATGGCATTTCGCTTTGTTAGCCTGTGATGGTACATCGAGCTAATGAACCTACAGCTGACAATGTCGCTCGAGCAGGCAGGTCGCCGCATATAGGGCTATTATGCACTATTGGATTCAGGATTTTCATTAACTCTATGTTAGCGGGATTGTCAGTTAAAGTCCATAATTACAGGTGGACTGGCAATTGTGTTGAACTAATGTATGACAACATATTTTACACTAAATGTTATTATGCCTAGATACTAATAGTTGTTTGTATTTCTAACTGGAACAATACTACTTCGGCATTTATGATGTAATTGCTTGAGAAAATGTAACAAAGATGTTTTTAAAATTTTCACATAATTATTTATTAAGTATGTAAGTCAAAATTATTGTTCTAACTTACGTACTTAATAAATATTTCAAAGAAAATATTAATATGCTTTCTGGAAATATAGAAAAATTCTTTTAAATAGGCACCGCTTTGTCAAACACATTCTAACCAGGTGAAAAGATGTAATACGTTATTGTTATACGTAACGTTACGTGTTATACGTAATTGTTACGTGTTATACGTAAAAGGTTATTGTGATAATAAAATCCTAAAAACCGCATTACATTGGTGAGAATTATAATGATATGCATAATTTAATTTTTCTCCTAGCAAGATACTGAATATAACATGTGGAACGGTAGTGGCTAGTTTACTACCCTCTTATATTTTAATGTTACAATATTAATATCCTATTAATGATCAGTACTAGAAAGAACAATCGAACAAAATATATAACGTAACAAATTACTCAGATCGTTCAACGATTACGAGGCTGCAATTTATTACTCACCAAAAGCAAACTCGACACGTATAACCCATTATTACTAACAAATTTCTTTCCTTTGAGATTCTTACATTTTATGTTTAAGAAATGTGCTAAGTACTAGTATTTCAGAATGAAATTGAAACTCATAAAATCAAACTTAATAATCGATACAAAGAATTTCGTTGGTCTGCGACAATATTTCCTAAGAACGCATATACGTAGTATCAAGCTTTATATGAAACACTCAGGTTTACAGTCTTTTAGAGCACAGATAAAAATTAAACTTCAAATTTAACAGCTTATACCACATATTTAGGTAATCGCACTAGCAAATACCTTATTAGAGTACACTTTTTTTATAAGAAATGTTCATCTGTGATACAAACTATTATGATAGCATTTTATGAAAAAAATATTCTTGTTATATTCATCTACTACAAACTTTAATTATCTAATTAAAGTTTGCAGCTTATTTGCTTATTTAAATGTATGTGAAAATACAACGTGTATTTTTGTTATTACGTAATCAAATGTTAGACTGTTATTCGCTACGCTTCTATACAACGTAATCCCAATAGTGATTGGGGATTTTAAATGTAAACATCCAAATGAATCAACAATGCACGGTCCACCTACAACATATACATATATATTGTAGAAACTAATACCAATGAATGGTAGCTAAAACAAATTTATAGAATAACACTCTAAATATATAAAAAAATGCAAAAATTTATAAAGAGACACCTCTATAAACTAATCTTTAAACCAAAGACTAAACTTTGCAATTTTCTATTATTATAACTAATTATTTTCTTTTAATTATACCTCTTGTCAATTGTACAATATATCGACAAACAAGACAAGCCATGAGTCAGTGTTAAGTAACTTCTTTGGTGACGTTTGATATTTGTATAGATTTTAATTAGGTAAATTAATTTTGTGCAATTTACACTTACTAATCTTTTGACAATAATGTTGCAACTCTGATGTTGACATTTACAAATAACGGTATCCGTGTTAGTTCAGCGATTACAAGTCACAGATTCATCACACTGACATCGGAGTGCACAGCACGTCCTGCGATCATCATTTGTGTCCCGCACCCTCCTCAATCCGTCAACGCTATCGGAGAACGCTACCCGGAGCTTTAAGCCAACAGCAAAATTAATAACAGGCTCCGTTACAAATAAGTCTTAATGATAAATAAACAATTTCAGTAAAAAATGTTAAACCATCGGCATTATGAAGAAATAATGATAAACGTATATCATTTGAGATACATTTTAGCTATCGCAGTTTACAAATACTTATTATTATTTTGAGAGATTTTTCATTTCATTCCAGAACAAGCTTTAAGCGCTGTTTGCTGTATTTCCATAATGGTTTATTATGGCTTTTACTCACCTTCTTATTACCTTACTTTAATACTCACATCAGCTGACGCCACGAGAATGCACTTAAATAATCCCCAAGATTCCTTACCAAGTAACATTTAATGTTCACGTCTTCGCATCTTTCTTCTAACACGCTTACGTCTCTACCTGATATCAGTCAAAATTGAAACGCTTCTCACGTTTTCACGTAAAGCAGCGTACTTACATACTGCAGTAAAAATGTAGAACGATATTACTAAGAGACACCACTTTGTACGAGATGCAGCTTTGTTTGTAAAAGCCAATTTTAAAAGTTGCTCATTTCGTTTATAGAACGTACTTTTACAGTCGTCGTTGATTGTTTCTTTTTATTTTGCTACCTAATAGAAAAATATTTTGGTTATTATTCTGTAATCTTCTTTTGCGGCTTTCAGCTTTCTAGGTAAAATATAATTTACTTTTTAATTCAGTGTCTCTGGTAAATATAGACTTATGTTTTACTATCATATTTTAATTTAAATCAAGCTAGCTCCAGTTTAAAGCATAAAAACAAATATACATATAAATTACACAAAATCCAAAAACGAAGAGTGGAATAACACAAAGAAAAACTGCACAACTCCCTACAGGATCTAATTAAAAAAATAATATACAATCAAATTTATTATATTACATACAAATTAGTCTTTATTATAGTTTTTTTATAGTCGGTAGAGTTTATTTCATCTTATTCACTTCCAAGTTTACCTGAAAATAGTATAATATATTAGTCGAGTCGCAAACGTAAAATGAAATAACTCCAGTCTTTATTTTCCAGTATATTTTTAATTAACAAACATTCTGCTTCGGAACGCGTGTAAAGCTTATCAACGAACTTTATTACTGTACTCGTAGTTTCAGAAATTAGTAAAAACTACCTATGTAAATTTACATTTTTGCAGTTTTTTTAGAATGACAAAAGGGAAAGGTGGTTAATAATTTCTTATAACTCGGTGTATTATATAATAATTTATAATAAAGTTTTACAACTTTAAATAGTACACTTAGAATTAATTATTATTTTCTATATACCCAATATCCTATTGTTTGATTCATCAGCGTCAGAGGGAATTAAGATATTCAAACTTAGTAACTAGAAATATAAAGACTACAACTTTGACACTCAAAACTGTAACTGCCAATTGCAAACAAGAACAATTTTACTTGACTTAATTTCTACTGATATTGGAAGCAATCAGGCGACACACCTTTGTTCTAGTGCTATATATATATATATGGTAAGGTATGAGTGAAGGTGACAATGTCTCCTGTCAGGGCAACGTCAATATTCACGCATGATCTGTTTCTATTGAACAGTTCCCACCAGACGGTCGGCTGAACGATCCCGACCTACTCACGGTCGAAGAAACTTACTAAGCGCGCTGCTATTTACTTACTACTTGTTGTTGGGTCGTCATTGTGCTCCGAGCTTTACTTTGTCTGTATTCAGCCGACTATCAGCTTACGTCACCCAAAAGTGAAACTAGAGGTACCTATATAGCTCGTTGCTCCTATAACGTACATCCGTGATTTATCCTCGTTCGCGGGAACTCATAAAATTCCACATAATATTAGAAGTGACTGTTACCTGCACGGGCTAGCTATTAAATATTCCTTAAATAACAGTATTTAAGGGGTATTTATTAGCTGTATATATTTATGTAGATATTTTTTATTAGACATTTGGTTAATATGGTTAAGCAAAAAAAATTTTCAATTAATTATAATTTGGTACAAATGAAATTATAATAGTTTAAAATAAGGTCAATTCATAAATGTAACAATAATGTAAGTAAAATGTATTTTTTAAGTAAAATCAAGGTAATTTTATAAATAAAACAGAATAGAGGGATTCGTTGCCAAACTAGATGAATTATTTAACAGCTTCAGCTTTTGATTCTTTTGATTCAAATAAACAATGTTGACAGAACTATTTATAGCTTTATTTTTATCTCCCGAAGTTCAGCGGACTCAGATATTCGCCTCATTGCTCTGAAATAAAACAAGAAGAACTTTTGTAAACAAATTGTGGAAATAAATAGAACCTTCTCAATGGCGGTCAAAAATCGTTAGTTAAAATGTATGCGACCGGAGCAATACATATGAATGTGGTCAGAATCTAAACTGGGATAAATCACGGAGCAGGCGTTATGCACATAACTCTTCGGCCTCGGACCGCGTGACATTAGTGCGGTCTTGTCCCCTCGCATGGAATATTAAAGTTCTGGAATAGAAATATTTATATTTGTATAGAAGTTAAATTTCAATAACTATCAAGGTTTTATTGCTTATATGAACGAACAGAAAAATGGCGCAGTTATATCTTAAGTCCTTAATATACTACTAATATGTGCCGCATAGACACCATCGAATTTTCTATTGTTGCTCATTTATAATTACATGAAATATCCAATGCTATTTCTATACAGGTAAATAAAATTCATTTACTATAGATGTCCTTCCCTCCATTTTCGAAATAAGTCGTAGCATAACAATAATCCTTTTGTAGTTAATATTAAACCTTTGAAACCTTAAAATTCAGTCCCGAGATTGCGAGAAGTTATCAGTTGGACCTAATTTAATTCATTGTCCCCGCCTTGTCGACCCTTTCCCGACAAAGCATAAACGATTTTATGCAAAAATCTTGAATTGCGCATATTAATGTGGCTAAATAAAGCCGTTCATTTTCATATATTTTTCGCTCTTTTTAGCTATTTCATGTACATATAACAAGTTAATTATGCGTTACCGTAGCCTATTATGTACAAAGAATAAAGGAGTAATGAGAATGTTGCTTCTAAATCTTTGTTTCCATTTTTCTTGTAAGATAACAGGAAAAAAGATTTCAAAAATTACATTCTTTGCAACTAGTTACTTATTAAAATAAATACAAAAATATACAAAACGAAACAATATTGAGAAATAGATTATATTTGATGATTGCTTGAACAGTAAGTAGTTTATAAATGGAAATAAAAGAATGTAGATCGCCCTATTTACTTTCGGTAAGAAACTCTGAAATGCAATGTTTTATGTTTTCTTTGTTTATGATTTCTATTCAGGTCGAATATGTTAAGAAAAGGAAGAATTTTTACTGTTTCCTATATTGGCAAAGGAAATCAAAGAAAATAAATAGCCATGGCTTCAACGAAATAAAATTGGGGCAAAAAAAAAACTTACTATTGAGGCCTGTCGTATAGTGACACAAGCGTAAACGCGACAGGTTGTGGGTTCGATTTCCTTGAAGAAAATAAATATTGAATATTTTTTTTTTTCTACGAGGCAAAGCACGGCATTGAATTCCACCACTCAACACGCAATCCATCCAGAATTTTCAGGTTCCCTGTTATGTGCGAAATACAAAGTAAAGCAGTTGTGGGTTCGATTCTCACTTGGGGAATGAAATGTTTAAAAAAATCGTTTTGTAACTCTGGTATTGAGGCGTAAAAAAAGACGGAAAGTGGAGAGCGGAGTGTCTTAACACGAGGCTCCCTTTGCTTACCCTGATGCAAGCGGAATACAATCTGAATATGCAAAAAGGATCCCGCTATGAGGTATTATAAAATCACAATATAAAGTAATTTCTAAGTAAATTAATATGGACGGAAAACACCCAAAATGTAAATGGAATGAGCCATAACCAAAGTGGAAGGCGTCCATTTATAGGCGGTTATTGATGTTTATGCATACTAAGTACTAACGGACGGGTAAAAAGCTTTTCCATTATATATTATGTCAAGATCTACTTTCTTAAAACCCCTAAAGGCTCTAAAGGATAAACAGAGTATTGTCAATATCAAGATATACAAAACATAGTATAACATAAATAGTATAACATTTATATGCGCTTATATTCTTTTGTTTTCTCGAAAATGACTTATAAATTCATTGAATAAACTGTCTAAAGAAATAGGGGGATGGGGGGGTGCATGGTGTTGAGACGCTTCATTCCCCACGTTAATACGCTCGTATATAGAAAGGTATAGTGACAAGCGATGGTCCTGGATTTCGTCGTCGATACAAAAAAACTATAAATAGTCTACTAGATTAATATTTATCAAAGATGTTGCTTCCTTTATAGTGGCAAAGAGTTTTTATAACAGGCATAAAGTGTGTCTTTTATGACACCAGTAACCAAAGAACACTTTGAGCTGTAATAGAACCCAACTTTAATATTATTTTGACTTGATATAGTTGTGGATAATAAACGTAACAGCGGACATATTTAAAATGAAAAAATACTTTTGTTTAATTTCAGTAACAGCGAAAAATCCCAGGGACGACACGAGATAAGAATGTAACAAAGGTTTATCAGTTTCTATCTGTAGGCACGTACTTACAAAGCTGTCGCATTACGAGACCCGACTTGGCTTAGGATTATCTGTCAACAAGATATCTGAAATGGGCACCTGCAGAGAGGTAGTTGAAAACAAGGCGTGAGATGGTTTCTGAGCGCCCGCTGATAAATTTGCGATAATGTATCCAAAGGTTTATCTGCGCTGTAGCCGTGGCATTATGGACGGGTATATTGTAAACTAGCGGCCCGCTCGCGGTTTCACCCGCGTGAACTATGTTATTATTAATTTCTGTCTCCATGACTACCTCCTATCCTAGTGACGTCTATGCAAAATTTGAGACTCCTAGCATTTGTAGTTTCTGAGATTTCGTGATGAGTGAGTGACCTTTCGATTTTATATATATATATATAGATATTGTAATTTAATAACCACTAGAGATACATTTTAATGTATCATCATGATTTATTTTAAATTCAATTATTTTCTTATTATTTTTATATATTGCTAAAGTTAAATATCATTTTAATAACTCAATGCAACCAAGAGCGGACAATAACAGACTTCGCTTGAGAAGCTTCTTACTCACAAGGAATTTCTTTAAAATATTCCTTAGGAACTTTTATATTTTTAAGCTCCAGTTTATATTCACTGAGAAGATATGAAAAGAGTACATCAGACAAATATTTGCTGTTTACACGAACTACGAGTATTGTCGTTTGAAGACGGCGGCCGGAGCTGAAAAGTTGAAAGGTTTATGTAAGTACCCACTTTGTTGTCGTCTCTTCTTCTATATGAGAGTTCATAAGTCCATTAACTCTTGTTTATTCTGATAAGGAGATTAGTCTGACCTGAGAATTTACAGTAAGAGTATTAAGTATGGTATGGTAAACATGTACTTTTGATATGATAAACGATTTTTTTTAAATTCAGTGTATTGTATTTAAAGTTTAGCTTAAAATTAAATATTTGCAATTTTGTTTAGATACAAGTTATTCGATAAGAAAATATATTTGTTTCCTGTACCTATAAGAAATTACAAATACATAAAAAAATATTCAAAATAAGATTTAATATATAGACACATTCACATCGCACAATGTCCGCGGCGAATAATAGAATGAATGACAAACGTCTCCTCCTCATTTCCGGTCACCCTTGAAACACACAAATTGCAAGCAATTTTCAGGCTCGTTGACCGCGACCGGGATGCCAATGCCTACTTCTTTATAACCTTCCCAAAGCTCTGTGGTTCATCTCAATTTGTGAATGTGTCATAGAAGACGTTACATACCAAATGTATTGATGTATACTATATTGTCAGTGCATTCAATTCAATTATATTTCAGTTTTTACTACTCACATACATTTTTTATCAATTACATTTCGTCGAGCCAATCGTGTTTACTTTTTGCGTAATTCTCGTGGTATTTGCCTGTTTTCCAGATATAGTGGCGCCTACGTAATGCTTGACTGAACGATAGATATGAGTTAGCTATGACTGGATTGAAAAAAATAATAAGCAAATTGAATATGTAATATTATATACTAGCGACCCTATTGCGGCTTCGCCTGCTTTTACTACTGGATTATTCATATAATGTATGTTTGCAAAGCACTACAGATAATGTGAAAATTAATTAAACCCTAATGCAACCCGCATTTTCGTACTTTCAATAAGGATTTTCCAATTGTTTTACACAGCAAGGATTTTTTAGTAGGTACCGTAATTTTAAATCTGTGCTACTAATCTTTTCAAGTACTTATTAAAATATATTTAAATTACTATTTTTAGATAGTTAAATGACATTAAATAATACATTCAACTCGAATTATCCAATACGTGCAAACGCATCTAAATCTTCGTTGCTATAAAGGCAGCCGGGTTTTTTTTTTCGAGCTTGTGGTTAATGCTGAATCTGGGTATTCTGTCCCTGGTGAAAAGCAAGCACTACGTGGCTGCCTGTGACGAAAATTAAATAGAATGCATCGGCCGGGAATTGAACCCGGGCTGCCCGCGTGGCAGGCGAGCATTCTACCACTGAACCACCGATGCGTGTAAGGCAGGCGGGCGCGGCGGACTCGCTTGTATAAGCATAAAGTCGCGAGGCGCGTTTCGCAGCAAGGATTTTTTGATATTGTAACAACTTCTAAAGTACTTATTAAAATGAATAAAAAAGTATAAAAAAAATTTTAAGTTAAACGGTTTTATATTGCAGATAAATGTACTAAAAGCTAAAAAATAATTTCATAGAAATTATGATTACTAAAATAAAATCGTGGGGACACTTGCTACTTACAACTAGGTGGGTGAAGTCTCACGCTATGTCTTTCAATTGTAGATATTGGACGTGCCCCACGATTAAATTTTAGTAATCATAATTTCTATGAAATTATTTTTTAGCTTTTAGTACATTTATCTGCAATATAAAACCGTTTAACTTAAAAAAAATTTTATACTTTTTTTATAAGATATAGGATTTATTCACAATTAATTTTAATTTATGATTATATCCTAACATTGAAGAACAATACTAGCAGTAGTTTCCATTTTGTGGTAATTATTTTTTTTATACCTACCTCCTACTAATACTATGTTAATTTTCATTAGATAATCAAAGCTTCTCGCAGAACAACATTTTCAGAAATTCGAGACGACATTCGCAAACTTATCTCGTATTCTCGTTAGCGGCTAGTGAGCCTGCTGAATACGTAAACGTGTCATTCACTATTAAGCAGCTGGGACGTGACGGTTGATGAAAACACACCGAAGGAACTGCGATTTATACACAATTAACCATATTAAATGGAGCGGGTCTTTTCGAATATATGTACGTTACATATATAATCATAAATATGAAAATATATATGTATTTCTTTGTTTCTTTATATACAGGCAGGTTGGCACGGTTGGTTGTTGTGGTATACAATTGATATTATAATATTAAAATATTTCGTACTATATATCTAGATTTTCTCAAATGGATATTGCTGTGAATAAGCGACACTCGCTTGATGTGCCAAAATGATATTAATTTACATTAACTTACAATTTATTAAAATTATACTTATTGTTGTTTTTTTTTTTCAACTTCAGGTTCTAGCCTGCATAAAAGGGTAGGTAGGGTAGGTGGGGACAACTTCGTTCTCCATACTTCGTTGAATTCTCATTATTGATCAATTCACCCCTCCCGCCTCTTTATTACAGAGTATATTTTGTTTCGTAGTTAACATAATTTTGGATGTTGATGGTAATTTCACAATCGTCTGTCAACATTGTGACAGATTAAAATTATGAAGATGCTTCCAAGTCCTGTCTTAGAACGTGATTAATAAGAAAATTAAGAACTTCGAAAATTTATTTTCATATTTTCATGTAGGTATTACTTATTTCAATAATTTCATAGATATTTTAAACATTTGATGGAAAATTTATATTTAAGGTCTATAGTAAAATATAAGTACGCTTAAATGGTTGTATTTTCCTTCATTTTATAAAGTATACAATTTAAGAATATTGGAGTATCTGCAACAATTTATTAAGTAATGAAGATTTAATAGATGCTCATTCAAATAAATAAGAGTTGTTTACGTAAAGCGTTCCTATCGCACAATGAAACCTTTAGTGAAATTAAATTATTACCGTTTTAAGCGCCATTGTTACCAATATAATTCAACCATTCCACTGACAGCCGCGCTACCTAGTTACAATAAAAGCTAAATATTGTTTCTGTAAAATTACTCTTAAAATATAAAATAATGCTACTTTATATTAATTTGGTATTTTTTATCATTGTTTAAGTAACATCGCTTGTATTTCATTTCAATTATTGCGTTCTGAGAAATCAGAAATTATTAAATACAAACTTATGTCGTTTGAATGCGATAGGTCGCGGTCGCGGTGCTTAACTCCAGGCTCTACATACAAATAGCCCGATCCCCTTATTGACGAATCTAAACGCAGAAATCTCGATGGGAGATTGTGAAGGAGTTCAAATTAGTAGGGACATACTCCTATGCATATATACAACGATAGGCAAATAGTACAATAAATAAACTCTTAATAAGTGTCTTTACTTTGCAATACATCACAAGTACAATGTAGCAAGAACATAATAACCCTAGCAACCGTCAAACAAACATGTCATGAAAAATTTTCACTGTTGATATAAATTAATAAATAATTTAGAAAAAGTACAAAACTATAAGAAAATGGGATACAAAAATATGATCTGGATTACTAGAATTAAAACAAATATTGGTAAAAGATGGCACAAGAGTAAAAAGTAGTGACGGATGCCAGGAGGACAAGTGCACTCCCAACAGCATGGGCGGAGATGTTGCCCTTCGAATCCGCAACCGCCGTCGTCAGAAGACGACTATCGCACTGCGGCTTCGACTGCGGGTTCGGAGGAAGGAATGTCAGAATCGGAAGGGCCGGCTTTAAGACCACGCCGGCGCGCCGACATCCCACCATCGGAGGGTTTGGAGCCAGCAGTGTCGAGGATGCTCAACAAGGCTCCCGCTACCGGTGGTAAAGTGCCTCGCATGAGATGGTCTCAACAACTGAATGAGAGTGTCATGCGTGCGTACTATAGGGCAACAGAGGGGGGAACTAACCTCACTGCGTATCGTTCAAGGTTACTGTCTATGTTTCAGGAGCTTGAACCAACAGCGACCGTTACTGCACAGCGACTGTCGGACAGGGTGCGGATCATTCAGCGACGTCATCTGCTGGATGAATCCGTACTGGAAAGGCTACGCTTGAGCTTTCAGCAGGTCAATACTACCAACAACAACAGTTGCGACATCCGGTCACAGTTCCAGCACGCCAACATTGAGTCGCAAGGTAATATTGAGTTGTCTGTGAGTGCTCAGGATGATGAGCGATTGAGGAGAAGCTTGAAAGATGCTATTTTGGAATATGGTTCCATTCCGGTAAATCTCAGACCAAAATTACCTCGTTTGCCTATGCATAGACGTAACATAGCACTAGTGAGGATTCTAGATCAACATTTGCCAAGTCATTTTAACAACTGTAACGATCTTACTGATACGCATTCATTGTTGTATTGTGGTGCTGTAGCTGTATGTCGTGTTGCTGGTGTACAGTTCCCAAATAAAGGGGGTACTAAGGCATCAAAGCATACGGTGCCGGCATGGCAGTGCGACACTGAAAAGCGTATCAATCTGACTAGAATCCTCATTGGTAAGCTAATAAGTTTCAAGTCGGGTAATCGTCGACCAAGGGTCATGCGGTTTGTGGCGGAAGCATTTGCTGGAACAAATTTAAAGCCCAGTGAGTATATGGCTAACGTCACAAACCGTATTGACTTTCTGAAACAGAAACTCTATGCATTGGCAAAACGCATTAGAAGATATAGAGAACGATGGGATCGATACAATCAGAATAGTGCCTTTCAAAAGAACCAACGGAGTGTATGCAGGAAATGGGAACGTTCTGGGGATAGTGTGGTTAATTGCGAGATCCCGAATCCAGATGCTAGTGCTGGTTTTTGGCGTAGTATATGGTCGGCTTCTGTTGAACACACTGAGGGTGAATGGTTTTGTGATATTGCGAAAAATTGCGAAAATATTATACCAATGAGATCAATAAAAATAAGCGAAATTGACATGAGGTGTGCTATTCGTTATGCTAGTAATTGGAAATGTCCCGGGCTAGATGGGTTGCATAATTTCTGGCTGAAGTGGTTTCGCAGTTCACATTCCGTTTTCGCAACACAATTCCAGGATGCCCTTGACTCTGGATCGTTACCAACATTTTTGACAACAGGTGTAACATTCCTGTCATACAAATCCGGATGTACCACGGAGCCTAAAAACTATCGCCCAATAACATGCTTACCTACCATCTATAAGCTCCTTACATCTATTCTGAATAAAAAAATCACAGGACATATTGTTCGTAACAAAATTTTGGCACCGACTCAGAATGGATGTAAGGCTGGTGGCCGTGGTACAAAGGAACTTCTTCTCATTGACACAACTATAAGCCAACAGGTAAGACGGAACAGGAAAAATCTCACTACTGCTTGGATAGACTATAAGAAGGCATATGATTCAGTGCCACATACTTGGCTCTTGAAGGTCTTGGAGTTATATAAGATTGATATGACTTTGAGATTATTTTTGGAGGCTTGTATGGGACAATGGGTCACTGTCCTTCGTCATCTAGGGGAGTGTTATATTCCTGCAACGTCTGAACCGATAAGGATAAAGAGGGGTATATTTCTGGGTGACAGTCTGAGTCCTTTATGGTTTTGCCTAGCTCTGAATCCTCTTAGCACTATGTTAGAGGATTCAGGTTTAGGCTTTCGTCTTCGCCGGGGGGGTAAGGTCATATCTCACTTGCTGTACATGGATGATCTGAAATTATTTGCGTCAAAACGTTCTGATCTTATGCGGCTACTAAAGGTAACTCAAACTTTTAGTAGTGATATAAGAATGGAATTTGGCGTCGATAAATGTGCTAGCATGCATGTAGTGCGGGGGAGTGTGATAAGATCTGATAATATTTGCATTTCAGATTCTGTTTCCTTCAGAACTCTTGGTGAAGGTGAGACTTATAAATATCTTGGAATGTCTGAAGCATTAGGTATTAATGAGCGGAGCATAAAGAAATTGGTGAAGGAGCGTTTCTTTAGTCGCCTGAAAAAAGTGCTCGGCAGCCTTTTATCTGGTGGCAACAAGGTGCGTGCTTTCAACGGTTGGGTTATGCCGCTTTTAGCCTATACTTTTGGCATTGTAAGATGGACGCAGACTGAGTTAGACTCCGTAGATCGCCAAATACGTAAATTGTTGACGACATACCGAATGCACCATCCGCGTTCGTCTGTAATGAGACTGTATATCCCGCGTAAGTGTGGAGGTCGTGGCTTTTTGAATGTCAAGAACCTCCATAACCACGAGGTATGCAGTCTTAGAGAATATTTTCTCAAGATTGACGTGGATATGCACAAGGATGTGGTAACAGTTGACAAAGGCCTTACTCCTCTTTCCTTGGGCAAAGAGAACTGGCGTCGGCTTGTAGTACTTACTACTTCTGATCGCATGGCTGTATGGAAGAGCAAGGAGCTGCATGGTAGATTCCATAGAGCCCTAGTGGGCCAGGACGTGGATACTGCTTCATCGTTATGTTGGTTACAGTTCGGGGATCTTTTCGGAGAAACTGAAGGTTTTGTCTGTGCAATTATGGACGAAGTTATCAAGACACGGAACTACCAGAGACATATTATGAAAGATGGCACTATCGACATCTGCCGGGCGTGTCATCGACCTGGGGAGTCCCTCAGACATATTGTCTCTGGTTGTTCTCATCTTGCTAATGGTGAGTATTTGCATAGACACAATCAAGTAGCCAAGATAATACACCAGCAACTTGCTCTTCAATATGGCCTTGTAGAATTGGAGGTGCCTTACTACAGGTACAATCCCATGTCTGTTCTTGAAAATAGCTGTGCTTTGCTCTACTGGGATCGGTCTATTATTACTGACAGGTATATTGTTGCCACTAGACCTGATATAGTATTAGTAGACCGAGTGGCGCGCCGCGCAGTGATTGTTGACGTTACTATCCCACATGATGACAATCTCGTGAAGGCCGAAAAAGAAAAACAATCTATATATTTGGACCTAGCCCATGAGATTACCGCCATGTGGGATGTCAATGCGACTATCATTGTGCCGATAGTGGTTTCGGTTAACGGTCTAATAGCGAAAAGCCTCGACCAACACCTTAAGAGGCTATCGCTTAGCTGTTGGATCAAGAACCGGATACAGAAGGCAGTGTTACTTGAGACGGCACGTATTGTGCGGCGGTTCCTCTCTCTGGAGCCCTAGCCACCGATGGCTTGGACCCTTGTCCCGCCCTCGGAAGAGTGGTTTTTTATATTTTTAAATGTATCTTTTTTATAATAATTTATATTTAAAAATGTAAAATTTATTCACATATTTAATAAAAGTATATTCAAAACAATTGAGACTTCGGAAGACGTTGTAATTAAAACAACTTCGCTAACTAATAACGGGAACTACAATAATGCTTAATTTGAGCGTTTCTAACTCAGTCTGTGCGTTATTACTTTGACTTGAATGTATCTCTAATAAGTATGTGGTTGTGTTGAGTCGCGAGGACTAGAAGAGACGCCTTTACTCAGTGACGTAGGTAATATTGTAATAATGAATTAAGTCGAGACTTGTGGGTACAATAAGTCTCCTTTCTATACATACATATGTATTTACAATGTCATTGAGACGTTCTTGGAGCGTGTAGCATAGAAGATGGTGAATATGATTTGAATGTTGTTACTACTATTAATAATGTACATAATAATATCACATATAAAAGGATATGTAAAATATTAATTTTTGATGAAATATCCAAATAATTGTTGGGTATAAATTAATTAGAAATGAACGCATACAAACGAACGCTTCTTATATTAATAAATTTACTTATATGAGTTTATTTAGTGTATTTTTATCATCCGAAAGGAACCGGCATGTTACATATCCCCGGAAAGGCATAAATATTTAATGTTATAATTCACTTGGGCTACAAAAGGATGTTCACAGACACGAATATTCTTTTTTTTTGGTTTCTTGAGGGTACTGCGGTCAAAACTTATAAATTCGTAATCATGGCGTAGTAAGACAGCTTCAGTAATGAAAAGTATTTTCAAATGCTCGCTTTGGTTTTTATTTCACTCGTAGGTATGTTATATGGATTGTTTCACTCATAAGTCCAAATCAGCTTCCAAATGTGTAATTTTGGGTGTCTCAATATCTTTAAGATATTTTCACTACGCGGAGAACGGAGTGACTTGACATTTGGTTCATTCTGTCTGCCCTGCTATAAGTCAAATCGTAGAAATAATTATTAGTATAATAACATTTGTGTTCTGTTGTAAAGGCTGAAATTCAATTACTCGTTTGTTCAAATTCTCGTTATCTCTGGAAGATATATAGTATTGGACTAAAAGGTAATTTAATTGAAGAGCACTTAGCAAGTAAGCTATAGCGTGGGCGGTGGCCTCAACTTTTAGAAGTACAGACAGAAATACGATATACATGTAATTTGTCTGAGTGAAAAGCTTGCTTATGTTTTGAGTTTGTTTGTTGGCACAGATTTTTCTCGTATTATATTAAATCTTCGCCTTATTACATGTGAAACGTAACAACATGTGCAAAGATGTACTTGCGCCTGCAAGTCAAGATTATCACGCTCAAAAAGTATGAGACAAGAAAATATTCTCATCTAACTTTTTTCAGAATGTAATATATGGTCATTGTGGTTCTTAGAAGACAGCCGTGATCGTGTGCCACCTGCCCTGACTCTAACAGGGGGAAGTAAAAGTTATATTTACAGCTTATAATTACTAATATTGATGAAAACTTCAACGTATAGCAATGTTTTATGAAGGAGAAAAGTTATGTAGCGATATCAACACAAAAACTATTTTCACAGAATAGCTTCGACAATTTGTGGCCAGTTTCAATACATTATGGTCGAAGTGTGATCATAAAATAAAAGAACAGTAAAACAGTATCTAAGAGTAATAGAGCAGAGAGATAATCCTGTTACAATGTTGGTTTGATCAAACAATAATAGATTGATTTATCATTTTAGGAGTTAAATATTTATGTGTTATATATTTTTGGTAGCTTATTCTTGTGCCGCGCTGCAGTATAGGGGAAGAGAGTGCTAAAACATTCCGTTCCCCACTTTTTCCGACATTGATGGTGGAACTCAATGCCGCGCTTTGTCTTATTACCAGAGCGAGGAAATTAATTCCCCCGAATCCCCATTCGAACTCACAACTGTCATGTTTACAGTAAAATAATAATCTTTTTGCATATTATACACTAAAAATTGTAGGAGTAATCTTTATTCTCGACAAACCGTTATTTAAACTGGTTTTAACGAAATATTTTATATATATTTTATTTTACTAAAATGTACCTATCAAAACTTACCTTGTACTAAATGATATTACTGTAGTAGTTTAAAAACTCGCTTATACGGTAAAAAAATCTTAAAAGAAAGCTACACAGTCTTTAAAGTAAATTTTATTTTAGTGATCGAGGTTTATTTTGTGAAGAAAATACTAAAGCAGTTAAATAAAGAAACCGATATATTTCATCTCTTCGAAAATCCTGCGAGAAAAGATACTTTAACAATATTGTCGCGTTGTGCAAGAATACTGGCTACTAAGCGAACAAAGAAATATATCTTTACCTCTACCATGAGCAGAGATAAAGAACTATTGAAACTCTATACAGTGTATCACATCAATACGTCGTGAGTGTGTTTTTTAGCTTCACGCTTTATCCTGAAAATAGCAAGGTATTCAAAGGAACCTGGGAACCTTGGTTAAAACACTTCCATTACCCACTTTTCGCCGAATTTTCAAAAGTATTGCGTGTTAAGTAGCGAAACTCAACGCCGAGCTTTACCTCCTTACCAGAGCGAGGAAATGAAAATATTGGCCTCAATAACAGTCCTGAATATCGTGAATGAATAATATTTTTTGACTTAATCTTTCAGCTGTATCATTCGACCAATCGAAATACATTTTTTTTAATAAGTCTTTAAGTCTCTTTCTGAAAACAATTGCAGTTGTGCACAAAAACTTCCAATATTAAATATAAAGCGTCCTCACTTGTGGAGCTTTCGCAAACGACCCCAAAATTACTTTTGGTGAACAATAAAGAAAAACTCGCGTTGTCACATATCACCATCATTTACTACGTTCTCGCAAATGTAAGGGGGAAATGAGCACATATTTATTTTTCTTAATATTAATGTTTTCAGCTCTCTCCTTATACAGAATAATATTAGATGATTATTTTGTGTAATCGTATGTGTGTAATATGTTTATTTATTTCTTGTTTTATTAATTTGTGTTTTTCAATGTATTTTGCTCTGTATATAATATTTATTTAAAAGGCGTTCTTCTTATAATAATAATAAAAAAATTCTGTCAATTATTCTCTATCGAAATTTACTTAAAAAGAATTAAAACTTAATTTAAATCTTAGAATTGTAATACAATTGAATGCAAATAATATTAATACTATAAAATAATTCATATGTTTAGGTTATATTTTTAGCAAAACTTACGTGAGACATAAGGTAAGGTGCAGCGTGAACCGTTTGTATTATTAGTAATGGAAATTTAACTTTAGTTTGCTTTAAGTAATTAAGACTTCAATTTCGTGCACTCCGCACTCACCACAGAGAACGTAAATTGTAAACTTTCAGTATCCTTAGCCTCACGTTGCGCCACTTCAATAGTTTAAGTTCAACTTCAATGATAAAGTTGTATAGTATTTTGTTACGTAACACAATTAAATTTTTATGTGCCCTTATCAAGTTAATTGTATAGTATATACAAAAATATAGTAAATACACAAAAGGCGAATATTGCCTAAACTCTATAAGACTTTACACAATACATAATGGTCAGTCATACCTTCCCTTTTCATGTAAAGAGGTCTTGGTCTTGGTCCTCGAGTGTTTCTCACGAGCCCCATTTATTTGAAATATAAACACACCACTATATGTGTGTTGTTTTACTAAATAAATGTCTCATCGTTTGGTATTTTCCGAGCAAAAAAAACAGTTAAATATACGTTATGGTGAAAGTTAAATGAGAGTAATTTGATTTACATAACACTAGTAAAATCAAATATTATAAAGTTTCTAAAGCTTTTTATATATAAAAAAATAATATGTGTACATAGATAAAATATTGTAAACAATGGGATAAAAAGCTTTCATTGTTTGCAACGTTTTAAATATTTACATTAATTACAAATCAACATTTTTATCCACTGACAAAATGTGTTCATCGGCGCGGCGTTTAGATAAGTGAAGCATGTCATTGCTGTACCTGACAGTATTTCATGTTTGAATTTTCATTCTGGCCTGTGTTAGCGTATATAATACTGACGTACCGTTGCCAATCAATATCTGTTACAATCTATGTGATATTTGTATTCAAAGTAAAAAAAATGATACCTTATGCAAAATAAAAATCTGCTGTTCAAATTTCTAAACAATTATTGTGATTTTTTTTTAACTTTTTTATTTAATTTTATAATTTTTGCTTCTTTAAATAACTCACTTCAAGTTAGTACGAAGAGAAAATCTAGGGCCAAGACATCCTCAAGATTTAGTTCTACTTTCCGCAAATTTTTAAGACATCGTGATTGGTGGCGAATATTAGACAAGGGTCAACAAAACTATAGCTAAGTCACATTTTTTATAAATCTCACGTAAGTACGTAAGTACCCATAAATTTTTATTGTTGCTATTCACTATAAATATAAGAATAAAGTAAAGTAAATATAAGAAAACATTTTGCTAACGTCTATCTTTTATGGCACCCTAATAATATTATTACAATTTTTATAGAAACAGAAAGTGTAATTTCGTGGCTCCTTTCAATACATTATTGTTGAAGTGTGACCATAAAACAAAAGAACAGTAAAACAGTATCTAATGGACGAATACGCTAATCCTATTAGTCTCGAGATATACTCGGCTCGGCGACGAATAATGGATTGCCTTATTTTATCTGAAACTAAACTTTTCATCTTCAACATTATCGTCTCTGACGACCGGCTGTAGGGACCCTTATGTTCAACATATATTATAGAAAATAATTTATGTATAATCACGGAACCCTGAAAGTTACTTATTACATATTTTTTTTAACAACTACAAAGAGTTTTTTTTCTATAGTTTACCTTGTAACATATAAACTTGAAGTATTTGAATTCCAACCCTACAAAGTTAAGTCCACTGACACCCGTAACGAGACTCCCGGAGGACTTAGCTCTACCAAACTCCGGTTCAACAGCTTTGGGCAGTTTCCTTAACGAATTCAATTTCTTTTTGAGATATCTCTTGAGATCTCTAATATTTATAAACTCGTAACAATATGTTATGGATATTTTCTAAATGCAGACGTTATTTTAGCTTCATCCTAATACCATTTTCAAGGTTTACTCAGAAACGTAAATATTTAACACTAACTTTGACTCGTTAAAAGTTATTACCATGACAACTTAACTACAAAATTCAATATTCACAAACTATGTATGCCCGCTGACGTGACCAAGTTATGATTGTTAAAAAAATACACAAACATTTTAATCATTCATCTGATTTATTAGTATGTGAAAAGCATATAACAAAATGATATGCTTCCAAAGCTCTGAAATATTATCTCCTCCATGATTTATTACCAATATCGATCCCCGTGTTATACGCAATCGGTAAAAAATCCAAAATGAACGTGACATAAATCATTGAATATTAATGTCACGCATGACGAACTCTATATGCACGGGCCGACTTGCAATATTTCCGCGTGCTCATCGAGGGTTTAATATTGAATTTTAATAATCTATTTCAATTTCATGCTAATCTGTAGTGATAAATTTATATATGTATCTATTATTTTATATTTATTCAAATATGTGTAATAAATAATAAAATAAAATTTTAAACTTGCGAACAAGCAATTACATATATTTTTCATACTACTATTTGTAATTTGTTACTCTTTATATATTAAATATTTTGCATTAGCTAATCCTAAGATTAAAATATTTGTAACTAGAACAAATTTACTTACATTGTATTCAATCTGATATATGGGGGTAGTTATTAACCCACAAAGCTGAAATTACGTCAGTTTAGACGTCACCAGGCCTTTTCTGTAGACCTGAACGATCTCGTAAATTGCTCGCATTTATTTAAGCTATTGGGGAAACGACCGCTAACGTAATTCTTGAAATATATTTTTGCGAATGTATTGTTCTCGAAAATGCATTATGGGTAATTCACCGATTATCCAGTAAGATAACATAAAACTTTACTTAGAATAAGGCAAAGAAAATTAAACTAAAATGTCATTTAGCATAGATAAACAAGGCGGAAATAAAAATAAAAATAACTTTTATTTGACGCTCTTAAGCAAATAAGCAATATTTTATACAGTTCTTGGGCAAGATTTGATCGCCTTAGTTTGAATGAATCACAAATATTCAACAATATATAGTAAAAATTTAAAAACCCATCAAAGTACAAGAGAATTATCACAGTTGATACATAATAACGTTATGAAAATTCTCAGAATCATAAATTGGATTAATTCCGTTCCGGGATCCCAGAAAGGCCAACTCAATCGTTACGGGGATTTAACTGATGACCAGAAGAGGATTACAAATGCAGAGATTGCCAAAATCGATCCTGAATTAAAACTTCGAATGAAGGAATAAGTGCCTAAAGTTGAATCATTATTTAAGTTTATAGATTAACTAGCGACCCCCTTGCGGCTTCGCCCGCTTTTACTACTGGATTATTCATATAATGTATGTTTGCAAAGCACTTAAGATAATGTGAAAATTATTTAAACCCTAATGCAACCCGCATTTTCGTAGTTTCAATAAGGATTTTTAGTAGGTACCGTAATTTTAAATCTGTGCTACTAATCTTTTCAAGTATTTATTAAAATATATTTAAATGTCTAATTTTAGATAGTTAAATTACTATTTTTAAACGGAAGAAATTATAAACAAAAACCTACCTACCAATAACTACTACAAAAAATATCAAACCAAATATATCGCGCTGAAATAATACATTTAACTCCAATTATCCAATACGTGCAAACGCATCTAAATTGCTATAAAGGCAGGCGGGTTTTTTTTTCGATCTTGTGGTTAATGCTGAAGAGGGTATTCTGTCCCTGATGGCTGCCTGTGAGGAAAATTAAATAAAATGCATCGGCCGGGAATCGAACCCGGGCCGCCCGCGTGGCAGGCGAGCATTCTACCACTGAACCACCGAAGCGTGTAAGGCAGCCGGGCGGCGGCGGACGCATGGCGAGTGGCGAGCCGTTTCGCAGCAAGGATTTTTTGATATTGTAACAACTTCTAAAGTACTTATTAAAATGAAAAACAGTAAAAAACAGTTTTGATCTACATTAAATAGCCAACGTAACTAATATACTTATTTATATGCTGAGAGTAAGGGATAAGTGAAACTTGAGTAACATACAGCTGATGTGTCAACGGCGGGATGTGTCAACAATTAAATGCGTTTTTCTGTAAAACTATTCGCAATTTTGAAATATTGCGAAAACCAAATTTTATCTTCGTTTAACGTAGAAAATTAATAAAGTATTTTAAGGGATAAGGATTAATACCATTATGGAAAAATATCCCTCACAATAAAAAATATATTGAAATTACAATTTTTAGACAGAAATATGATCACTACACGTTATTCTTAAAAGATACGAATATGCTGTCGCGGACTTTTTTGTAGATCTTATTAAGAGGAACAATACTCCAGTACATTATTTTCATGTAGTAGTTACCATTAAAGCAGCGCATGCGCGAAAGTGTCTCAACGGGTAGGACTTTATACACATTTATCGTATTTATGTTAATTTACATAAGAATGTACAAATAAAAATCTATATATAAACCTTCTACGAAAAATACTCGACCTAATGGTGAAAACCACATTAAAATCCGTTGGGTGGTTTAGAAGAAGAAGAGTTAGAAACAACAGACAGACACGAAAAGCGACTTTGTTTTATAAGATATAGGATAATAATACATAGACGCCTTCGTTCACTTCTCGTGTTTCAGACATGAAAAATGAAATGATTTAAAGTTAAAACAATTTAAACTTTACTACCTCCGAGTGGAAGATTAAACTGCATTTATAGGCAGCTATAAGCCTGCGCGTTAGTTTTTAGAAAGATACTTTTCTAGAGAATGCTAAGAAAGAAACTTTCCGTAAGTTCGGTATATTACCTACTGAAACAAAAGCTTCAAAATACTTTTTATAATATTCTTCCTCTTAAATAATAGTAATACATTTTCACAGTGATATGAATCCACATAATTTGCAACTCTGCAGAATATAGCTTCTACTTACATAATGGCCCGAAAAAAGATCGTCTTTGCAGAGCGATTTTTATATAAAATCTCTTCAAGTAAGCTACATTATTCATGCACGAGTAAATTTGATAGACTCGTTTCAAATAACGTATCCAAGTTTTTTAAATAATAATTTTAAAGTTTTTTTTTTCAAAACCTAAACAATAGAAACAATTTACTCTGATAATTGATGCACAACACAATATGGTAATCTGTTTGATTGTTATACTACTCAATTTATACACAAAATCCAAATCGAAAGCCAGGGCTGTATAATTTGGCCATAATATAAGAATAACTTTAAGCGGACGAAGCCGCGCTTAAGTTGCCAGATTTCATAACCATAATTACCTGTAATATAATTTTAGGTACTCTCATCTAGATGTATATATATTTTTTCAATTTATATAGCGTGTATTGGCCAATTTATCGGTAATCGGTTTTCACTCCACCGAGGCGAAACATCTCATCTTGTCGCCGTTGCAAAATTTTGCAATTTTTCCCGGCAAATTCTATTCAAGTGAAAAATGCACAAGTTGCTGTTACTGTCTTAAACTAGAGTCACGTACTAAAGACATGAGTGGCAAAGGAACGGTTACCGTGAGAGGTGCGATGTTGCTGAAAAGGATTTTCGAAATTTCTACTAAATGTGTTTCTTTTATTATATGCACCTAATAAAATAGATATTTAGTATTTGAATAATCTATAGTTTTTTGTTAGTTTTAAAGATATATTATACAAGATGCGAATGAATATTTTTTACATATATGTATATGGGAAAACATGGATGGTGTAACTACAAGATGTAGTTAATTTATCGGAAAACAAGACTGTTTTGACTGTAAGGCGCTTATTTAATAAAATTTACTCTCTATTTAAAGAGCGAAGTGTACTGTAATTATCTTTTACCTATATAGTTTTGTTAGTATATAAAATTTTCACCAAAAAAATATAAACAAATATTTGGAGGCTATTATATATAACACCTATAAGTACGTACTATATCTCTTATATAGGTACATATCTCATTACGTATTTCATATACATACGTATACTCAAATACCGTAAAGTTCCAACTATCCCTTCACAAAATTAATCGACTCTACAACGGAGATTGTCTAGCGGCTGTTTATAATTGTTCATTTAATGGCCCGGACATTGAGCCTTACTCTTGGAATAGTTTGACGTAGTTTGGAGTAGTTTTGAAAGTAGAGTGCTTGTTTATTAAAACTTCATTCGTATATATACCTTCAAATTAAATTTAATATAGATCAACTTTACTAGCATAAGCAGAAATTTGCTTCATATAGATCAGGTAACAATATGTTTTAAAAATTTTGAATAATTTTTTAAAGAAAACAGCAAAGAACCAGTGAAATAAGACTATTCTCCACATTCTACCTATAATAGTGACACTGAACGATAAATTTTAATAATAAACTTCCTACTTTTACTAACCAGATCAGGTATTTATAGTCTTATAGGAATAATAAGATCCATTTAGATATATTAACTAACTATAAATATTTATTTACTTTAGTTGTTCAATTCATTTAGTGATATCAAATGTGAAAACAATAATACGATTGAAAACCTTGAGAAATACTCGTAGTTACCAGTAGGTCTTTTATCTTCAGGATCGATCCCAATAAAATGTAACTTTCCATCTTGTTGACATTGCACTTTTAGTTTAAATGGGTCAAACTGAAGAGTGGATAAGTAATGGGCATCGGCTCCTCCTCTATCGTGTACCTGGACACTCGGACGCGCATTGAGCTTTCTGCCGATAGGTATTAGATTTTTTTATCCTTTTCCTTTTTATATCTAAGCCATTAAACGAGTTTAATTATTTGAAACACTTTTGTTAATCTGAGGCCGTCGTAGCGCAGCGGCACAAGGGTGTGACTGCAACGCGACGGTTGTGAGTTCGATCGTCACTCGAGGAATTGAAATATTTAGTAACGTTTATATTTCCATTTCTTCGCTCTGGGGTCGAGGCAAAGCGCGGCGTTGAGTTCTGCCACTCAACACGCAATGCCTCCAAAATTCGATAAGATATTTTATTTACCATTACTACTTCGTTTTATTAAATGATAAAACTTTAAGTTGTAAATGTACCTTTTTAATAAATATAATAACATCTATCTCTCAGTGGAATAAATATTTAAAAACACCCATGTATATACGAATTCCTACGTCAATATATGTACACTACAGAAGTTTCAGAGACTCTAGATATATAAAGTATATCTTATTTAGTAATTCTTCTCATCACAAATGAAAACACGAAATCGACAATCGAACTTGTTCTATACGATGAAAGCATAACACAAATCCAAAGTAATTAAAACAAGTAGCGTACAGAGACGTTATGTTAATTAGAAGCTGTAATCAATTACGTTTCAATTAAGAGATCATCGCCGCAATGTTACATTAGCTGGGTATGGGCTATGTTCTAATTAGAGAGACCACCGTGGAGGAGGAAGGAGTTTCCCTTAACAAAACAGAAAGTGAAGAGTAAGCGGTGTGTGAAAGGGAAGCCACTAATTACACGTTCAAGTAGTGTTACCTTTTCATACAATAATTATATAAATGGCGCTATCGTAGTGCAGTTATCTGAAGAACACATATTATCTGTTTTTTAAAATTTGCTATATAAGGCTATTCTATTCTAAATATTTCTATTAATATCGAGATAAATGTATTACTTTTTCAAAAACGTATAACAAACAAACTTTTAACAAGAAAGTTGCACGCTAACAAGCATTGTAATCAAGATTTTTCTTCTTAACTACCGACAAAATAATGAAAGAAAATAAGCGTTAGCTTGCGATGCGAAGATGAGGCAAATGATGGAGCGACTGTTATTTACGTTTGTACTCATAGGTCGCGTGAAAAATATATCCACTGATCTTGTTTACATTGATGTCGTAATCCGTACGTGCGTGAAACGTTTTCACGCTGCCGTGAACACACGTGTACGTGCTCGTACGACAAAAAACAAATGGAAAATCAAAATCCTCTTATCACTCGGGCACATAAAGCTTCACATTGAAATTTAACTATACAACATTCTGTTAAAGAATTATTGGATTGTCACGAACAATGTACCTACTAGTACGGTATATCGCCATTGCGATGCTTCAATGGCGGTTTTAATTAATCGAATTAAAGTATATTCATGTTTTCACTAATAATACTATTTAGTTGATAAATTAATTAGTCTTATCGGAAAAAAATCTTTCATGATTATTGTAAATACATACTTAGGATATTATATTATATGAATACATTTTTTTATTCTAAAGTAGCTTATATTATTTTGGAAGAAATAAAAATGGAGAAAGGAGTCATTTTTATTCTCAACCAATATAAACAAAAAAATTGTTATTATTCGTATTCAGAATTTATCAAAACTCTTCCAATATCAAATTAATTCTAAAAGCAACCCGAAATAAAAATAATTACAATAATATTCAGCATTTCTATTATGGCATATGAAAACATGAACATTATGAAAATATGTCTATTTCATAGACCTTCCAACTCACCTGTTATCATCATAACATCACGTTTAAACTTTACGCATGTTTAATACACCGTGCACTGGTTGGTAAGACTTGTGTAAATAGACTACAAGTTTTGTTGTTTTAGGACTAATGAGCTCAATAAATTTTCGTCACGATACCTAGCCGTTGATTCGCTCGCACTCGTTGAATATGTAAACGAAGTGATTTACATTTACAATGATTGCTCCTTTATTTTGAAGTTAAGTTGACTCATTTCAATACATTCGGTTTTTACGGGTCTTATGTTTAAATTTTATTAAGTACTTATATTGTCTTTATATTACAGTAATAGAAACAGTAACTCCAGCTTAAAAAATATTCTTAGAAATTCATTACATTTAGAAATTTTCTGACATTAGCTCTATCTTGCCCAAACAAGTACTCTCGGTCACCACCAGTTTGATTTAGTAGATGTAAGCACACGAGCTCCGGTATTTATGATGACAACTGTGGGTGAACTTTAACGTTTAATTTGCATCACAATTTCATACATCAAACAACAGATTGGGGTGGCATTTACTCAGAATTATGAATATCTCTGTTTGAATACAAGCAGCGGTTAAGCGGCGGCGGAGCCCAGTTTTTTACGTAATTTTTAAATAGGTACCACTATCTTATGGGGCCAGTCGTAGCGAGGGAACACAAGCGTGCGACTGTAAACACGAAAGGTTATGGTTCGATTCCCACTCGAGAAAATTAAATATTTAGTATTTTAATTTGTTCGCTCTAAATTAATTCGTAATGAGGCAAAGCGCGGCTTTGAGTTCAGTGACTCAACAAAATGCCTGAAAAATTCGGCAGCGGTTTCATGTGAGCAGTGGAATTGTTTTAATGGGAACGTAATGTAGTAACATTAGGTACCCAGGTACATAAATATATATA
This sequence comes from Heliconius melpomene rosina, assembly GCF_056956725.1. NCBI lineage: Eukaryota > Metazoa > Arthropoda > Insecta > Lepidoptera > Nymphalidae > Heliconius > Heliconius melpomene. The sequence continues at coordinate 12,857,602 of NC_140403.1, forward strand.
TAGTAGTATATGTATAGTAAATATTCCAAAAAACGTATTAATGTTTTACGTCATAATCCACTAGGACTGTAAAAACCGAAGACACGTCTCGGAATGATTTTCTCTCGTCGATCAGCCTTGAAATATATTTACTGAACGGGAATATCGAGCCCTGCCTCAACTCATAAAATAAGAAGAAAATACTATGGCGTTTGAATTTACAAATACGATACGAATTATTGCTATAAAATTTTATCTCAAACATGAAATAAGTTATAATAAAACCTTCTTAACCTATCTATCGATATTTAGAATATGCGCCGCACTGAAGGTAGTCTGCAAGATTTAGATTTAGATGAAATGATCAACACTTTCAGTCGCATAGAAGCAATTTTGCAAATTATTTGGTAGAGCCTCCTAAAGAGGAATGTACTAATGACCGGACGGTGTTCTAATGGCTTTCATAAATTATTGTTTTAGACTTCAATTAAACATACAACTATTTTATTACAATTTCAAATGTAACAAATAACTAAGACATAAGTGTTATAATTGCTTTGTAAATTGTTCACATACACATCAATGGAATTGTTTACTTTAAAAAAATATTTTTTTCACTAACTCAGTTGCTAACCGTATCTTAGATTTACTAATTAAACCACAAACTCCTTCTGAAAGCAACTAAATGAACTCTATTAAAGTACGTCTTACACTTACAGAACTTTGATACGTTCAAATAGATTTTACAAAGCTCCGAGTACTATGAGAACTTATTTACACCTGAACTTTGATTGCGTATCTTTTGTCTTAATTGAGACGCTATGTAATATACGTTACTTTTCATATAAATTAAACTATATTAATTTGAAAAGAATATTTCATGTTTAAATGAATATATGCATCCTACTGAATAATATACGTGATTGTTAAAATACCTTAATTGGCCTGACCAACCTTTTATATCAATACAGATATAATATACGTTTTAAATTAATGTAAAAGTCATACATATTACGGAATAGTTAAAAGAATAGTTAGTTAAATATATCTTATTCACACAAGCAATCGTACATTCTATGAAAATAAATCGTATTTGTTAAATTTTAAATTAAAAGTGTTTTTCCAAATTTCGTTTGAAAACAACGTTTTATATACAACTAACTATAATATATGGCATATGACTAGGTAATCTACATTGAGGCACACCCCATTGACAGTACAAAGAGAGCTGAACATCGATATCCATTGTGTGCGACTAAAGGACTGATTACACTGTTCCCGTACTGCCTCTGGTATAATGGCATATTACATGTTCAACAAATGCAATATGTATGGATTTAATAGTTATAATATTTATTTAGCTTCATCCTATATTAAATTATGTTTATAATCGCGTCCCGTCTTAAAGATATCTTATTATTTAGAATTAACTATGTAATTAAAAACATTTATATAAAAAAAATTGAGGTTCCTATTTTATATTTACGTAGAACTGTACGTAATATTGATTCCAACGTTAGGCGGTTAGGTTAATCTCTTAGCATTTGCTGTCTTCACAGGCAACGAATAAGTAATCAAAGAAACTAATTAAACGAGGACTCTACTTGAAAGTCTATTGTATAAATGAAGCTTAAATTTGCTTAAACAGCTACAAGCAATATTTATTTATATTTATATTTCCATTTCTTCGCTCTGGTGTCGAGGCAAAACGTGGCGTTGAGTTCCGCCACTCAACATGAAATAGCTTAATGATAAAGATTGTACAAAAAATACTATAAATCCAGAAAATCAGTACAGTTATTATTTTCAAGTTATTTGTTTGTATTTCTGTAATAATATTCTACCGCAATCGTTTTGTCATTGTATAAAGTAATAACGACAGTTTATTGTGCGTGGCCGCTGTGAGTTTCCGCTTTCGTATAACCAATAATAATCTATTAATATGCTAATTAATTGCGGATCTTGTGAATTGTTCATAAAAAATGTACTGTACATCATTTTTCAATTAACAAGTTTGAATATTATTTTATCTTTTGTATTATAAGAACTAAATAAAATTGTATATTTTATTATTTGGTAACTCTAAGTCAATAAGAATATTGCTTAACTAATATACGGTGATATTTTCAGTTCTCAACCGGTTCTTTTCACTTCTTTTTTTTCAAAAAAAGAGGTTCTATATTCGTCAATTATATATTTTTATATATATATTTTAAAACATTTTAAATTTGCACTAGCCTGTGTCTTTTAAGAATAATTTCTTTCTTCAAAGGTTGTCTGTAAGAGATTACTATCAGCAATGAGACCGCCTTTGCACGCTCTAGATTTATTTTAAGATTGTCCTTTATTGTCCTCTGTATCAGCTTTGTTTAAAAGTTTTTCTATCTATCTATCTATCTATTTTTTGGTTGTCCGTCGATATGTCATTGTCACGTGTGGATGAATTTTAAAAATTGTATTTTATTAGTACGAGTGTACTATTCCATTAATTCTATTACTACCAAATCAGGATGTGATGATGGAATCCTATGGAAATTGAAATAATTGTGATTCTACAAGAGAAGTTTGATAATGTGTATTAATTAGGTTGACTTGAGATTTTAGGAGCGATATTGGGTGACTTCCCATGTTTAAGAAATAAGCAACATAAGTTAAATGGAATCATTATATGTAATGTACACATTTAACTTTTAATATTTTTTATGAAATCGTAATATACCAAAAAAAAATTAAATATACAATTCTGTTAAATTCATTAAGCGAGAAATTGTAAAACAAATTGTATTCAAACCTACCGAACTGATTTAACACGGTCAATGTATTTTTAATAGCAATGCTAGGAATTATTAATACGGGCCCACATTCACTAACCCTAGGCAGTAGACACGGTTGCCTTCGTGTTTCCGCACGAACGAACCTTTGAAAGAAATTTACTTCATTGAATGGAATGGTTTATGAACTGTGGCTAACACATGTACAGACCCGATCGAACACTGCCTTCATGAAACATGTGGGATATCAAATATTTAGTACGAAAGAGGGGATTTGAAATGTAATATTCTATAATATTCATGTATGTCTCGGATGACTTAAAATTCAAACGAACTAGAAATACTTTATTTTTTAAATTATTTTTAGTTAATTTCCATTACTCAACTGTTGAATTTCTTGCCGGCTCTCAGTAGAACTGCCTTCCGAACCGGTGGTAGCTTTTTGTTGACATGTACATTCGACGATTCAAAAGTGCTTATAAAGTTTATTTGAATAAAGAATATTTTGAATTTGAATTGAATTTGAATTTTGAATTTACACGAATATAAATATTCTACGTTTCAGTTACATTTCTTTTTCATTACAGTACTTCAGGTAAGATTAAACAAAGAAAACAAATATTTCTCATGTGAAATATAAATTATTACAAGTATAATAACTCTTAGCAGAGTATAGCTAAATCAAGACTACTCGAGTCTGTACAAATGTTATTAACTCACTTCACTGTATGTTTAGCTCCTATGTATGAAATACGTGACTGTATTACACGAAAGTAAGACAAAAGACGCGCGTACAATTTTTCATTGGAGTGAAATATTCTCAAAGGAAAAATTTGGGGCGATATCGGGTAGCTACAGTGACGTAAAGATAAATTCGATAGGCGATAGGATTTTCCATTATACCTGCGTTACGCTCACCTATTCCCCAATTTATTGGTTTCCCAGAATAAATGGACAGATGGTATTTTTGGTCCTACGGACTAAAAAAAAATATTTTAAATTGTATTATTTATTTATTATTTGTTTTAACTTTTTTTGCTGATGCTATTTTTATGTCATATGATTTGAATATGTTTGTAAGTTCAGTTTTACAGTGACCGTATATACTGAAAATAAAAATATACATATTGATGTTTATTCAATCAATTTCAAGTGTATTATTATATATTGTATTATATATTAAACTAACGCTAAGTTTTAAGTTTATGACAGTTTTTCATACCCCAGACGTACAGTCTAATTAGTTTCTTTAATTAGTTATACGTCGACTGTAAGCGAACATGCCAAGAGGTTTAGAAGTTATTTAAAGTTAAGTTGTGGAATTGAATGTGAACGCGAAGACTCGCGGAAGACACTTGAGAATATTTATGCTGCGAGTAAATTGTTTGCCAGCTACTTAAGTCTAGTTCAAAAGAAGTTGTCAGTTTGTATTAGGTTGGCACTCCGTTGAATAATGTTAAATATTTTATAAGAGTAGAAAATAGTAGTGTGAATAGAGTCTAATTGTAAATAAAAATACTACTTTACTAAGTTAATAATTTAAGTAGTTATAGAGAGTTGAAGTTGTTGTTTGTTGATTTATCATATTACCCGGAAATCGAACCCAAAACTTTCGCATTAATTTTGTTCTGTCGCAGGTATGTTTAAATGTACATAAATTACATAAGTCAAATTTTCACCTGATGAGCTGTGGTAGGTATATAATGAAGACGACGCTTCATTTTCGTAATTAAATATCAGTTCACGTAAAACGCTAAGATTCAAAGGATTTACTCTTTACATGTCTAATTTCTCAAAGGCTTCATTTAGTTTTGAATTTTGTTCCAGCTCAGACGGCACTGTCATAAACATTTTGAGGCTTCGCTTGTCCTCGTAAAAGTTTCAGAATTAGATTTCCTGGAAAAGGAAATTGGTTTATAATTATAAATATGAAATTTAACATATTAATTTAATATATATAGTTAAATTATAATTTAATTATTTACTCTTCAAAATGTAAAAAATTATTCGCTTATTTTGTTTAGCTTTTTGGTAATACTCACGACGTTTAATAGAGGTTAGCTAGTGTAACGCGTGAGGAATAAATTACTTTGGCCCGATGTTTGTCGCTCTCGTCAAAGGGCAATACTCCTGATTATAACAACTAGATTGTCGTTTTAGAGTATTTTAAAATATAATTGTTTGAAAAATGATCATTATAATTATTGGTAAAATGACGCATATATATTTTTTTTATTGTACAAGATACACTATTATATATTTAATTATAACTTTTGATGGAATTTTAGTGACTTAACCATTAACTCTTCTAAATATTTTTACAGGTACGTACGAAATCGTGATCAATAATATAAAATTTTGCTACCAAATTGGAATTTCGTAACAAAATTGAGTAATTTCCTTATTTATTTAATAGTTAAAACGATTTAAAGTTTAGACCAATATGTTCGTAATTAAATATTACATTATATTACGTAAGCTATTACCGTAGGAGCAATGAGGCAAGGGCTCGTGAAATAGCTTCCAGCCATTTAACTTTATCGTTAGTTTATAATGTACTTACTGACCCCGTCACTGCCAGCCTCCGACGAGATGCCTATTTGTTGGGTTGCTTTATCAGTCACCGGATGCTACTCCGCGAACTAGTTAATGTTCTCTATATAAACCGACATACTCATATAGTAATAACATTCTATGTTGTATAAAGTTCACATAACTTACTACAAACAAAAATATTTTTATTTAAAACTTTTCACTTATCAATTTCACCTCCTTAAGGTTCCCATTTCATTAATTGACAAAGTTTAAAATTTTAAGCATCCTTTGAAGAGATCGCACCGCGCATGACGTAGCCCTAGCGCCTAGCGGGAAAACGAAGGACACACGGCGGACGTACCCAGAGTGGGAAGCACGACTCGCTCCTCGCAGTTCTATTATTTAATACGAACGGGTCCGGTAACTCGTAAACAACGCGATTGTTTATTGTATACAAATATTTATTTATTTATTTTGAACCTAGTTTTTTTATTAAACTGACGAATATTTATAATGTGTATATACTGTTTAAAATGAAGAGAAGAAAATTATTTATTGTGTTTATTTTATTTATGTTAATATGTCATTAGTTTGACAGATGTGCTTGTGAGGTGCTACGATAGATATTATATAATGAGTACAGTGCTCCAAAACGTGATAATGAAAGTTTTAATAGTGGTAGCGCTTTGCGGTAAGTAGTAGATACTTATAATAATAGAGTTCAAAAAGTTTTATATTTTGTTTAAACCTACATTTTACAGAAAACTATTTTCCAATATTACTTTTAATTATTAAAGAAACCTATAACTAAATGAATCAGTAATAATGTTGATGTTTTAGGCAAAATTATAAAACTGAAATTTGTCCAAATTGAACAAATATTTCATAGTGATAATTTTTATATTTGAAAAAAAAAAGAAGACTATTTTAATTATATCCTTTTAGTTTAAGTGTAACTATTAACGTTAAGTATAATATAAGACCTTGACTGAAATAATATGTTGTATAATATATTTTTTTTACATTACAGATGACAAAATGGAATCATAACTATTATCATTATAGCATTTAAATTTTTATTAATTAGAAGAGAAATGAATAAACCATGGTAGCACTATATATTTTTATTATTTAAGTTTCATAGTATATTACTTAATAACTAAATAATACCTTTAAACTATACTAAAGCTTTTACAATCGTCATAAGTACAACCTGCTATAGCTAAAAAAACAATGATACGTTCCCTCTATTTGATTTATTTTAATATTTGTGAGGAAAATGTTAACGCATGTTTGTGAAACGTGTTTTCGTGACTCGACTGATATATACCGCAAGAATTTAAGGTTTTTCTACGAAAATGATAATCCATTTTATAATAAATTACATTTCTTCAAAATGACAAACTTATCTATATTATTTTGGTTATGACACATTTTTCATGCCACGCCATTTCATGCCAATAAGTATTGAAATTTTTAGATGAAAATCTCATCGTACAACGTACAATTATTTATATTAAGGCTATGTTTTTTCAACAGCTTTCATATTTTAATTCATTTATTTAATTTTCCTATTTATAATTTCATAAATATTTTTATTAAATAACTTTTATTAAATCCTTAATAATTCTTAAATAATTAACTTAACATATAAAAATATATATACTATTACATATTAATTTTTAAAGTAACTGTATGTGTCGTAAATTTACAATGTCATATAAGCTAAACCTGAAGGTTAACCTGTTCTTAAAATAGAAAAAACCATTTCTAAGATTAAAATCTTGAAGTCGCGATACAATGTTATATTTGTCTATGAGTTTTGTCAACTTTTGTTATATTTGAGCCAAAGGACAGAGCAAATGTAGTCAAATATAGACGTAATAAAATAAGACCCCTTACTCTCGTGCCAGAACTCTAAGAAGTAGACCGCATCCATTTAAAACTTGAAACTTGTCATGTTATAATAAAATATAAGTTTGCGACTAATCCATTAGTTAAAAGTTAGAAGAAAATACCTCTTAAATTGTTGTACTACGGTAGTTACAACTATACGTCGCGTTGTATAATGTTATTATTTCTTTATTGTTAGTCATTTCAAGTATGTAAAAATTTAATATGACTTCAGTTGACTTAATAGAGACATCAAAAACAACTGATGGGCGAAAACTACAAGTTATGTTAAGTTTGAAATTTACATTGAAAAATACTATGAAATAATTGTTTCAGAAAATCTACGCAAAAAATTTGCATCATTATTGCGTCCTTGTACATAATTAATATGAGTTAACTTTACAAAATAGGTATTTTATAAAGGAATAATTATTGTATAAAGTATTATTATGCTGATTTCTAGAATTCTACCAAAACACCACTGTTCTTGTGGACTAGCTATCCTACAACTTCTAGTAATACATAACAGATATTCAAATTTGTTGGATTGAGCGCGCTAAGTCTCAAATAATTTAAGCAAAATCGCGGAGCCAGTAGTATATTAATATTCAGTGACTATATTCAAGAAGTTTGCGTTAGTTGGCTTAGTTGCAGAGCAAACATGAAAATTGTTAGGTTGCATAATGCATAGTTAACGAATAGATCCTCTGCTTTAACATGCTGATCTATGGGCTATGGATAGCAAGCGCACTTAGGTTATGGAAATATACACGTAACACGAGGAGTTAATATTAATAACTATACATTATATTTACCTTACTATGATGCTAATGATAACTTTTAGTTTAGTTTTATCTCGTAAGCAATGTACTTGTTTAATAGAAGTATTTTAGTGTAGTATTTTTTAAAATTAAGAAACACACGTTCTATTATATATTTTTTTTGTTTGTATATTAAAAACGGACAAGCGAGACTCGGGCTCGGACCGATGTTCCGTACAAAAATTGTCGGTCTCGAGCTTTTCTCTGAAATTCAAGCCAGCTTAGCCAGAGCCCTTTTATCTGATATCTCATTTAAACTTAGCGCCTCACCGAAATTTGTTCCCTTTTCTATTTTTTTTATGATTTAACCACAATTGTATAGTTTTCAGATTTTTTCCTGAACTAGTACTACCTGTAGATGCTAACTGCCCAATTTCTTAATTGTAGGTCAACAGGAAGTACTCTATGAATTTTGATTCCCTTGATGCTGTCAAAATATATGTTTTTTGCGATATATACGGCCATATCTTTTTTTTTAAGGAAATGTACAAAAAAATTTATGGAAATCATGGGGCCGTAGAGCTAAGTTAGCTTTTTAAATTTCAACTCAATATATCCAAGCTACAAACTACAAAAACAAACTGCGAACTACGAAAGCTAAGCGATATAAATAAAGAAATACAACTTAACGTGTTATTTTGCAAAAAAATTACGACTTCCAAAGGTTTCAAACTTGATACAATGTAATATCTAATACCTACTTCATCTTTGAACTTACAATCTGGAGTATAAATCATTTACAGAGTACTACATTTAAAATTCACTTTCAACTTGTAAGGCAAGCATTCAATATTTATGTAAGATGATTACTGTAAATGTGATTATAAAGGCGGTCTATTTCCACGAAGTTCGTTATCATCTTGAAATTAGTTTGAATATATTTTTTTACGAAAATTTTTTGATTGGTGAAATTGAATAATGTCTGTCTTTCCTGTGGTTGGCAGAAGGCCAGATGTGATTGCGTTTATGTTTTTTTCATAGCAATTTACTATTTAACGAAGTGAGGCAAAAGGAACAAAAATGATCATTTTTCTTGATTGTCTCAAAATTCAGTCCATTCAATCATTTATTTGAGCGGTTATTATATTTGTTAACATAATTATTATATACATAGAATATTTAGCTTGTGTTCGTGTCTATTGATCAGTATCTATGTGTTCAACAAAAATTACTTATAATTTAATCAATACTCTTGTTATATTACATTGAACACACGTTTAGATTACCTCTTAATCTTTTATGTTTTCATTGAAATATATTGAAGTTTATTAAATAAAGTAAGTAAATAATATTCTATACATTCTATTGTACTAATAAAACAGTTAAGTTATCTTAATAATGTATTTCAATATTTACCGTTACATGATAGCAACATCGTTGTCAAATCTAAAAAGCTATTTCCTTAGTCTAAGTAATATTTCTACAACATATTTCATATTACATTGTCAACAACAAACTAAATTGCAATTTCTCTTAAGAGCGGTTGGGGACTGGGGTGCATCATGGAAATGAGGCCATTTTCAATGATGGCGGTCGGTGTTTGCTCACTTTTTACTAGTATTTTTATGCTATTGTCAATATTAAAATGATATGTCTTACATTTGAATTATAATTTAAAACAAAACTTAATTCTCAGTATATATAGCATATCTACTCTTCGTGTAATGAAAACTATTAAAGCTTAATATAACTGGATAAATAAAGTTCCAATTGTATAATATAACCTGAAAACTAACGACAATTGTGATTAAAAGTATGGCCAGATAATATGAAAGTTAAACAATACCTGTCGATTGTATTCTATTTGCTTGTCTGTGACGTACGAACTGTCGATGAAAGGTTAAATTGTTAATTCTATCGCACTGTAACCTACCATACCGTGTCGGAGCTCTGGCCAGGCGACCATTGTACTTTACTTCTGCGATTATTTTCACTGCGCAGTTCAAACTGCTCCAGAATTCAACGTCGAGATAGAGATGAAAGATTTGTGTGCAAGGCCGTTTACTTTTTGGAAAATTAAGATAGGGTTACGTGGCTTTAGGAAAATGCGTTTAAATACTGCTAGAAATGTTTGGTTATGTTCCAGCTTGCGTGGCTAGTGTCTGTACCGAACTGAACAATTAAAAAGCATAATTTTGATAACTATGATAATATTTTTTAGCGTCACGCGGTATCCCATATATAATAGGGTAGACAGAGGTAGGGAAACCTATAATAAATAATAAAAATTACAAACAAAAAAACAAATAAAGACAGACAGCTAACAATTAGATTTAATCTTTTGAAGTAAGTATGACTTTGCTATAATTGGTACTTTTTATTTTGCTAAAGTAATTTCAATTTTGTTAATTTTTTTTTATTATGATCATGATATGTGGATATAAAAGAAAAGATTTGTAACTAATTTGTTTATAGTTTCGTTTCAACTCTACAAACAATAAAAGTGTATGTAGATTGGATTAAACGATACTAATGTAAAGTATTTTTTGTAGCGATCTGTTCTTCAACATTTTTTAATTATATTTTAAAGTTGACTGACTTAACATAATTTCCTTATATGTTAGATTAGTTTAGCTTAATAATTGATAAAGAACGAAGCGCACATTTTTTTTATCTTTAATTCCTTTACAAGAAATAATTTGACACAAATTTAAACAACACAAAATTATTTGCAATCAAAAACATGTTGTAAATTATGTATCTTACAATAAGGCACAACTTAATAGGTGTAGTAAAAGCCACTATTGAAATCTCTAATTCATAACTCAAACATAACGAGTGAACTCAATTATTAATTTCATCATCCCCGCTATTTATATAACGAAACAAATTATATTACCGTTGAACCCGAGTTTGAGAGCTTTTAATACAAAACTAAGTTATCTAAGCTGTAAAGTTACAATGACACTCGCTCACAACTTTCAACAACACATGACACCTACATTCATTTCACAGTTTCATACTCACAATTAACCCTTTCTGCGTCGTAATGGGACGTCATAACCGCGCTGTGTTCGTATGATATCGCTACGTCTAGTACTAGACATTCGCCAATAATTGAGCTTACGTATTCGACTTGGACAATCCGCGAGCTTTTTCGTAAGATATTAAAGCTTTTTAAGATATTCTCTTTCATGTGCCACTATAAATTAAAAGATATATAGATCCTAGATTATAATTTTAAAATTAAGTATAAACAATTATAAATAGTAAAACAGATTTTAATAAATTTATCACCAAAAGTCTAAATACTAATTTGAAAGCGGGCTTAAAAATACCTCAAAATATTATTGAATGGACTATTCTGTTATTAATTTACATTTTTAACATTTTAAGTTTCTGCCACCGTTATCTTTGATTTTATTTTAAATATCTCTAATAATATTATATGTACATACAGTGCTTTAATATCGAGAAGTCCAGCTGTAACAGCTGATAATCCATTATGATAATGAGAATGAAGGTAATTAATCTCTGCATGAACATGAATATATACACTAAAAGCTGCTTATCGTGATAATTATTATTGTTGAATAAATACTAATACTAAAAATACACTCAACCTGCTCACTTTACATTACTTATAAAAGCCCCAGAAATCTTTATTAGTTTCTATTATCTTTTATATTTCTTTTTTCTATTTATTCTATTATTCAGGAAGGTTAATTAATAACATGATTATCATGAAATTATACTTGATTGTTTGTAATATCCATTTACATTTAAAATTTAGGTATAATCCAGTAAAATATAATTCAATTAACTAAATACTTTGTAAAAATAAAAATTTCTCTTTAGAAAGTTAACCTTTTCATTTGTAAAATAATTACTTGTGTGTATCGCTTAGAAAATATTAAATTTAGTGACTGTATTAATCGGAGTGTATATATATATTCTTTATTGCACATGTATGAAAATAGTAAGAAAACAGTTAAAAAGTTATGTTTACAATGGCGGGCTTATTTCTGAAAGAAATCTCTTCCACCCAACCTATGGAAGTGCCAAACAGCGGAATAACAACACAGTGCAATCAAAAAAAAATTAAAGTATCAGAAAAATATATATATTAACTAACACATATTAGATATAATTATATATTAGATATGGTAAAACTTTATAGAGTCTTTATTAATTCAATTAATTCCGTGCTTACTAAATTATTATAACAGTTGAGTGTCTAAGCAGCGAATTTCCTATTATAAATGATCTTTTTCAAATTGGGTTACTTATCTAGGGAATACGCTGGTACGAACGACAAGGACCTGTGCGACCATCACTACAGTGTTACTAGCACACGTATGATAGTGGTGGTAATATTAAGTACTAGGGAGGTGAGATTATTTTTTTATAAATAGATTCATTGTTTTCCTCATAACAGGGCAGAGGTGGACAGAGAGAACAGTGTCAGGACACTTGGTTCTCCGCTTTTCACCCGAAATCGAGACATTGCTTATTGATTTACGGAACTCAACGACGCATTTTGTCTTATAAGGGCAAGTTGGGATCAAGCCGACAATCGTCGCGTTTACAGGCCGGCGTTGTACCACTACACAACGATGTTTCGCAATTTTCTTTATTTATTGAGATATTCATCTTTCTATAACTTTTTCTAGGTTCATCCCGCACGCACGGCATGTCCCGTATGTAACAGGGTAGGCAGAGGGAACCTAGTGTGACACTCCACTCTCCATTTGCCACCGAATTCTGGAGGCATTGCATTAGTTAAAATGTTAAAATTTAAAATATAACAAGCATTATCAGGTTAAAATAGCAATGTTCACAAATTGTAAAATACGTATTTCACGCTACCGGTCGCTTTCCAGTGAGCGTGCTTGAACATATGTAACGTCTATCGAGGTCACCAAGTCGCATAGGAATTGACTATTTCTCGTAATGGAACGATAAGTGCTCTTATATGGTAGCTATTTCTTCTAAAGTAATGAAAAGAAAAATCTAACTAGTACATTAATATTTTAAATTTGAATTCGCGTTAATATTATTTGTAAAAATATCTTATTTAGACGCTACATCTATCGCTCTATAAATAGTAATTATTTCTTTCAGCTTCACTCTTTTTCTTCAGAGACCTTCATATCAATTATACTCCTTTCTCTCCTTTTCGGCTGAATTGTTCCCCCGAGCGGAGAATCGAACTCAAATCATTGCATTTACTGACAGACCCTCTGCTTTATGAATGTATTTTGAAATCATCAAAACAGACAATTTTGAGTATGAAAATCGAAATACTTTGCATATTTTAATAAATTTTATTTGCTTAGGAACTACTGTTGATTATAAATGCTCAAGTAATTTAACTGCGCCCAATTAGCTTTGGGTAGTTTATATAGTGTTCCGTTAGACTACACGCTGTTGTAATTAACTGCATGCAGCTACGGACGTGTGCTTTACTTATGTATATTATTTATATTAGTTTTGTTTCCGGTATATTACATGGATAAAGTATATCCATACCTATATTATAAATTCGAAAGTAACTCTGTCTGTCTGTCTGTCTGTCTGTCTTTTACGCAATCAGGGCCAAACCGCCAATATAATTGTGATAAAATACTCATATAGAGATACTTGAGTGTCTCGGGATGAACATAGGATACTTTTTTTTCTCATATTTGTAATATTTTAGATATATACCCACATATTAAAATAGTTATTAATTTGACATGCAATTTATTCCGCCATGTTAATAACAACTGTCGCGTTGCTAAGCAACGATTTGCAAAGTTCATTGTTATAAAACGTCACCCAAAATGAGCTTGCTTAACGCATCTGTCTATTGAAAACTGAAAATAATTTCATAAATATACTTTATAAATATTCGTATAGTTCAAGCGGGCGTAGCCGCGTTCGGCTCCACTAGTGTTTTTATATATTAATGGCACAAATAATTATTGTACTTAAAAGTTTAGTTATTGAATTAATGGAACAGTTGCCGTAAGCTTATATTTATAATGTTTATCATTTTTTTATAGACAGTGCAATAATGATATTTTAATTAATTAATTCATATTACAAGATTTGTGGCTCGTTCATGCACGTTCATGATAAGAACTGGTCGTTATTAAAATATGAAGACTAAGAAACCGTAGTATTATAGTAGCTAAAGAAAAATCTCTTCGTTTTCATCACAGGGGGTAGCTTCAACTATATGGGGCAGAACTGTCATTTCCGTTTCACAGAAACTAGACCGATGGATGAGTGTACATTGTTCATATGTGTTTGTATGTGACTTACTCCAGTGTGTTAGCTATGTCAAGCCTGCGCTAAAAAGAGAGAAACCACTGTCTTTTACTACTGTAACTTGTACTGATTTTATATGCGTTAGTATACGAAACGGAATCTTAATTCTATTTATTTGATTTTACAACCATACATCAGGCGAGGTAGGCTTAGACAACCAAGCGATAACAAATACTAAATTATTATAAATATTTATTAAATTTTATAAAGTTATTCATTTAAAATTAATTTTTGTCAAATATATTTTACTAAATAATTCATGAAAGAAATTATAATTACTTACAGAAAGTAATTTATCATACATTTAATACTGGCTTAAAGAATGGAAAGTGAAAAATACTCAGAAAGCTAACGTAATAGCAGTAAGAAACGTTGGCATGTAGCCAGCATTGGCGACAATTCCACCTTTTTGCTGTTGACAACATTTCTCAAAGAAAAATATTTTTATATTACAACAAGCAAGTTTCCATCTAACAAACTTAATGTATACAATTAGGTAAAGAGCATTATGGAAAAATTCATGGAAAAATAAACAATTTTTGTAATATTTTACTGTTATTTTTTACTTTTAAGTATCTATCGCATCTGGATATCCTGTATACTGCATTAGATGCGTTAAAATCAAAAAGAAATACCCACTCTATCCAATAAAACATATACCGTTTTTCTAAGTAAATATAGAAATATGTTTTTATCAGGAAATCATAACGCCGTAAATTTGAGTTTATATAATTGTAACTCGCTATCTCCAAGCGTTCCTGAGATAAAGCGTCT
Organism: Heliconius melpomene rosina; assembly: GCF_056956725.1. Lineage (NCBI taxonomy): Eukaryota > Metazoa > Arthropoda > Insecta > Lepidoptera > Nymphalidae > Heliconius > Heliconius melpomene. Next base: position 12,872,630 of record NC_140403.1, read on the forward strand.
TGACTGACAAACAGACAGACAGACAGACCGACAGATAGATGGAAGGACAACAGAGTGATCTTATGAGGGTTCCTTTTTATAAGGGAACCCTAAAAAGTATATAGTATATAGAAGATAGAAAATAATACTCTTTACCAGGCAAAGACATGGCGAAGTTTGTATAATTTCATTTAAGTAGTAATCAATAATAAGGCTCAGTCTTTAGGGAGCTCACACACCCTTTTACATGCCGTGCGTCACTGTAGGGTCGATTTTTTTTTATTGGACTAGCTAACGTGCTAGTTGTGACCTTAATTGCTTTAAGTTTGTAGTAATTACGAAATGCAATCGCTCATTGAAATTAAAGTGTAATGAAGGAACATTAGGAAAATATTAGAGTTTTAATTCTAAAGGGAATCTATCATTAAGCTTTACCTATTAATCTTAGATCGATCCACAATGGTGTGGATACATTATACTCGTATACCACCACGACCGACCCTTGGTGTAATGACACTCGATCTTGCTTTTAACTTAATTTAGGTCACGCTGTGTTTGGCGAAGTAGTCAAGGAGAACGGAGTGCCAAATGCTACGGTTTCCTACGGTACGGATCTTGCTTTTAATTTATTCTAAATTAATTAGGCTATTTAAAATATAAAAAGAGAAAATAAAAATAATTAAGAGATGAAATTAGCAAAGCGCTTAAAAATTATTGACTGTCAAAGTAAGTTTAGTTTAAAGAAGTAATATCACTATTACTATATGTTACTGTGATTAATAAAATATATTTATAAAATTTTAGAAACCATTTTTATAAAGTATTCCTATCCCCTAATTTGTAATCAGCATAAAATTTCATTCTTTATATAGATATAATTACTCTGTTTTTTATTTCCTTTTTTTCTCTCAATCGTCAGTAATGAACTTGAAATATAATTAACGTTTCAGGTAGCCTCTTGCATAATAATGATGAGGTAGTACCGTATTTTAAATTATAACTTCATTAATTTATAATGTAATTTTCATAATTTGTAATGATGTTTAGGACAATGCTTTTATCGATATGTACCTACCTAATAATACCAATTAAGTATATTACATTCATAATATATAAAAAAATATATAACTTAACTTCCTTACCATAGAGTTAGTCTACATTTTCTATTAATTCATAAAAAATGTAGGCTTACTACGAGTTAGCCTATTCACGATCTTTTATTCATATCTATAGCCTATGTTAACTAATTGTAATCTATATGCAAAAGATAATAAATAATTTTGAACTAAAAATACATACTCAAGGCAACAAAATAAACTATCGATATTTTGAACAATAACTGTTCAGCGCGACGTTTATCCTCAGAAAAGAACTTAAACAAATTACACTGGCAACCCTCCATAATTATTATTCAACCTTTATCGTGGGTAAATCGAATAAATTTGTTCTGAAATTACTTTTATTAAAATCATTTCTTTCCATCCGTAGAACAAAAGTGCTAAAGAAGAGTAAATGGACTGGAATTTCCATTTGAGGAATATATTATTATAAAGCAGTATTATTGTAAATACTTCCATAAAAAAGAAAACTATATGCAAATAATAATTGTCATTGTCAAATTTATTATATAACTATTTTTTGTCTTGCTCTTTCGCTCAGAACGAATTGAGACAGATAACGTTGGTTGAGGTTGATAACATTGTTGGTTGATAACGATTATCTTGTCGTTTCTTATATACTCATTGTATCAACCTATAGAGAGGGGCAGCCTAAAACAAAAAGTCAGATCTAATCAAAAAGTGGTAAATTTTGACGTTTCAATTATAAATTTTACACCCATTGCAGATTGCAGAGTTATATACATATACAGTATAGTTGTAGGGAACATTACTTATTCTAAATTAATATTAATATATTTACTAAAATCATCCGCACGCAGCGCATTGGAACAATTCAAACCTGTTCCGAGTTTTTTTGCTATGCGTGTCGTAGGCTGCTAGCCAGCATCGCCACGTTTAAAGAGTCGGCTAGAATCGCTTGCGACATTCACTTGTGTATCCATTGCTCTCTTAGCTTGCATTCAATTCTCAACCTTAACTTCTTGCTATTACGTGCTAGTTTAGCTTGTATTTTCTATTGGTATTTATTTAAATTTCTTTATTTCCTTCTGTGATTATTTTCTCTTCACGTATCTGTGAGTTAAATAAATTTGGACAATTTCTCCACAAAATTTGGATTTTTAATTTTACTCATTTAGTGTAAAATAAATAAGATCATATTAAATAGTGGTATCACATCTCAACCGCTATATTGGTGACCCCTAAATTGGTGAGCACTACAATAAATACCTGCGTTTACTGCTGGCAAGAAGATTTAAAACGGCAGGAGGCCATTTTAACGACCTTGGCAAGTGACCTCTGATACAAGATGGAGGACGCGACTACATCCAACGTGTGCAGAATTGGCGTGCGTATTCCACCATTCTGGCCGGAAGAACCAGCCCTTTGGTTTTCACAAATTGAAGGTCAGTTTGCTTTATCTAATATAACAAGTGATACTACAAAATTTTATTACGTTGCCGCTCAGTTAGATAATCAATTTGCTGTCGAGGTGAAGGATATTATCATTTCTCCTCCCGAGACGGATAAATACATCACTCTTAAAACGCAACTGATTAAAAGATTGTCTGCGTCTCAAGAAAAGAAAGTGATGCAGTTGCTGAGGCACGAGCAGCTAGGTGATCGCAAGCCATCACAGTTTCTGCGATACATGCAAGATCTTGCGGGTTCATCTGTCCCCAAGGATTTTTTAAAAACATTATGGTCGAGTAGATTACCACAAAACATTCAAACGGTTATAGCTTCACAGCCTGATCTGCCTATCGAAAAATTAGCTGACCTGGCAGACAAGGTGCATGAGATAGCACCCTCATCACCACAGGTCGCAAGCACATCTGCGATGGCCACACCCCCTGCATCCTCCATGTTGGAAGAAATGGCCAAGCAGATCCAACTCCTGACCAAGCAGGTATCGGAACTCTCGACCCAGGTACGTCACAACTCGGTCTCATCAAAATTTAAAGAGCGTTCCCGGAGCCATTCCAGACATCGCAGGAAGTCGACTACCCGGCAAAAGTGTTGGTACCATTTTAAATTTGGTTCAAATGCTAAAAAATGTGTGCAGCCATGTAGTTACGGAGAGTCGGAAAACTCTCTGGGCAGCCGGAAGTAGCGGCCAACGTCTGCCCTTTACCTACAGGCCGTCTTTTCATTACCGACCGTATTTCAAAAATGCTTTTCCTCATTGATACTGGCTCGGATCTCTGCGTTTTTCCACGGTTGGCTACCAAGGCGCCCTGTACCAAGACAAAGTATGAACTCATGGCGGCGAACGGTACAGTCATTCATACTTACGGTCCTGCATTGTTACACTTAGACCTAGGACTAAAGCGTACTTTCACCTGGAAATTTACCATCGCTGATGTTTCAAAGCCCATTATCGGCGTAGATTTTTTGATATTTTACAATCTTCTTGTAGATTGCAGATGTCAGCGACTCGTCGATGGAAATACCACTCTGTCAGTGCAAGCAATAAAAGAAAATATCTCCGATGACCTTGCGTCAGTCAAAGCCATTTCGGGAGAATCAAAATACCATCAGCTGCTTCATGAGTTTCCAGAGGTAACGAGACCATCAGGTACGTCTTCCTTACCTAAGCATACTACCGTGCATTACATCAAAACCATTCCCGGACCACCGGTTACCAGTAGACCTCGTCGTTTAGACCCAGTTAGACTGAAAGCAGCCAAAAAAGAATTTGACGATATGCTGTCACAGGGAACTGCCCGCTCCTCTAACAGTTCGTGGTCGTCCGCTCTGCACTTAGTTAAGAAGAAGGACGACGGATGGAGACCATGTGGTGATTACAGAGCACTCAATGCTCGCACAGTACCTGACAGGTATCCGATACGCCATATCCAAGATTTTTCCTACCAACTCTCTGGTTGTACAGTATTTTCAACTATCGATCTAGTCAAGGCGTACAATCAAATACCAGTACACGTCAATGATATCCACAAAACAGCCATTACAACTCCTTTTGGACTTTTCGAGTTCCCGTACATGACCTTCGGACTGCGCAATGCAGCACAAACCTTTCAGAGGTTCATGGACGAAGTGCTACGTGATTTTGATGACTTTTGTTTTGGTTACTTAGACGACATTTTGGTATTTTCCAGTTCTGAAGAACAACATCAGCGCCACATCAGACTACTCTTCACCAGGCTCAAAGAGTATGGTGTTTTGATAAACACATCCAAGTGTGTCTTCGGGCAGCGACAGGTAAAATTTCTTGGTTACCTAGTGTCAGATTCTGGGACTCAACCTTTAGAGACGAACGTAAAGAGCATACAGGAGTGCAATGTGCCGAAATTGCTAAGGAATTACGACGTTTCCTCGGTATGTTCAATTTTTATCGGCGTTTTATTCCCGACGCCGCAAATATCCAAGCACCATTAGATGCTGCGCTTCTAGGACCTAAGATGAAAGGAGCTAAGCCGATCACTATGACACCGGAGATGATGGAAGCCTTTCAAAAATGTAAGACTTGTTTATCTCAAGCCACATTACTGGCTCACCCAGATCCTTCTGCAGAGCTAGCTATTGCCACTGATGCTTCTGATGTCAGAATTGGAGCAGTTCTTCAACAACGTGTTAATAACGTATGGCAACCTCTTGGTTTCTTTTCTAAAAAATTAACATCTGCGCAGAAGAAGTATAGTCCTTACGACAGAGAACTGTTAGCCATTTATGAAGCCATTAAATATTTTCGACACATGGTTGAGGCTCGAAACTTCGTGATTCACACGGATCATAAACCTCTCACATATGCATTCAACATTAACAGGGAGAAATGCTCACCGCGCCAATATCGGTACTTTGATTATATTTCTCAGTTCACAACTATTATTCAATACTTACCAGGACGTTTGAATGTAGTGGCTGATACTCTGTCACGACTGGAAGAGGTGAGTCGATCTATTGATTACCAGGCTCTAGCACTTGCTCAAGATACTGATCCTGAACTGCTAGGTCTGCTTCAAAAAGGCTCATCGTTAAAACTGGCTAAAGTAGATTTGCCAGACTGTAACCAGAAGTTATACTGTGACGTATCAATGTCTTCTCCGCGCCCGTTCATTACTGAGAAGTTTCGCCGACAAGTTTTTGAAACTTTACACAGCTTGAGCCATCCTGGTAGGACAGCTACAGTGCGGCTGGTTACACAGAGATTCGTATGGCCAGGGATTCGCAAAGACTGTAGAGAGTGGATACGAGAGTGTATACTTTGTCAAAAGAGCAAAGTTCACCGTCATACCCTTGCTCCCTTATCCTCAATTCCAACTCCTACATCGAGGTTTGAACACATCCACCTCGACATCGTCGGACCTTTAACTATTTCGTCTGATTTCAGATATTGTCTTACTGTCATCGACCGTTTCACACGATGGCCTGAGGCATTCCCACTTAAGGACATCACAGCTGATTCCTGTGCTGCCGCTCTTCTCTCTGGTTGGATAGCAAGATTTGGTTGCCCTCTTCGAATTACAACCGATAGGGGTCGGCAATTCGAGTCGCATCTCTTCAAGGCACTATCAGCCATGGTTGGTGCACATCACTTTACGACTACTTCGTATCATCCAGCTTCCAACGGCTTGATCGAGAGACTCCATCGGCAGCTGAAGGCAGCTATCATGTGCCATCCCTCTTCGACCTGGACGGAAGCACTTCCCTTAGTGCTGCTGGGCATCCGTAGCGCTTGGAAGGATGAAATTCAGGCTTCAGCGGCTGAGCTGGTCTACGGGGAGCCCCTTCGACTTCCAGGGCAATTTCTGGCACCCTCAGAAGACTACAGGACTGCAGATATCACAAATCTGGTCACTCGTCTTCGTGCTGGTATGGCACGACTCTCACCGAAGCCCACGTCATGGCATAGGACAGGTCCTTTTTATATGCCAGCTGACCTTGCAGAGACAACACATGTTTTTTTACGGCAGGACCACGTCCGCAAACCACTGGAACCACCTTATGCAGGCCCATACAAGGTTCTCAAGAGGACTCCTAAATATTTCAAAATAGACATATGTGGTAAGCCTAATAACGTTAGTGTGGACAGGATCAAGCCCGCATATGTTACGCGAGAGGCCGTTCCTGCATCAAAGAGGATAATAACAGCACCAAAGGCTGTCTCTCAATCCAACGTGGAGCAGACAATTCAGAAGCGGACAAGAAGCGGCAGAAGAATTAGGTTTCCAGACTACTATCGCCCTTGACCAGGTCTCTGGGGGGGAGTACTGTAGGGAACATTACTTATTCTAAATTAATATTAATATATTTACTAAAATCATCCGCACGCAGCGCATTGGAACAATTCAAACCTGTTCCGAGTTTTTTTGCTATGCGTGTCGTAGGCTGCTAGCCAGCATCGCCACGTTTAAAGAGTCGGCTAGAATCGCTTGCGACATTCACTTGTGTATCCATTGCTCTCTTAGCTTGCATTCAATTTTTAACCTTAACTTCTTGCTATTACGTGCTAGTTTAGCTTGTATTTTCTATTGGTATTTATTTAAATTTCTTTATTTCCTTCTGTGATTATTTTCTCTTCACGTATCTGTGAGTTAAATAAATTTGGACAATTTCTCCACAAAATTTGGATTTTTAATTTTACTCATTTAGTGTAAAATAAATAAGATCATATTAAATAGTGGTATCACATCTCAACCGCTATATAGTTAAAACCTCAGTTGCTTAAATATGTCGATCGATATGTTATTATCAAAATGAGCTGTTTACTTTACGTATAGTCAAAACAAATCAAATTAATTTACTACGCACTGTACAGTGAATTGAGAAATTATTTTCATACTTGATAAGGAATATAACTACTATAAATCCTCGCCGTCGTAACCTATATACGAGTACACAATTCATCTTCCTATTTGAGCTATATTTTATTATTCATAGAAGCTAACCATAAATCGAAGCTCCTTTTAGTGCTATGAAATAGCTAATAAATAAATCTACATATACATATATATATATATATATATATATATATATATATATATATACTTTGACCTATATAAAGCCTGGGACTACTTCTTTCAAGACTAAGCGCCGCGTTCTGTAGTCGAGACAGTTAGTTCAACAAACATTACATTGACTATATCTTCATTGCTAATATATGTACCTACATGGAACTATATTATACATATTTTGTATATTTATATTATTTATAAGGAATTATTTGATCTTTATATATTTTTTTAAACATTTTAAATTTGCGCTAGCCCGTATCTCTTAAGACTAAATTACTCTCTTCAAAGGTTGTCTGTAAGAGATTGCTATCAGCCATAAGACCGCTTTTGCACGCTCTGGATTTATTTTAAGACTGTCCTTTATATTCCTCTGTAAAGCTTTGTGAGCAATAAAGTTTTTCTATCTATCTATCTATAATTTGAGCTCGCGAGATATTTGTATATCTTTGTTCAAAACAAAGTAGTCACAGATATATTTAAATAAAACATTGTTACAAGACTAAGAATTATTGTTTTTTTATGTAACAGTTTTAAATCCTGTACAAACCATTTCTTACCATAAAATAGAAATAAATAGATTTCATTAATCGCCCATCAAAAGTCCCCAATAGAGCGGAAAGTCCATTTCCCGTCAATATCTTCAGTGGATTGATTTATACCAGTCGGCTAATCTTAGGACATTTGACAGATTCTTTCGTTATTATAATGACATTTTGTGGTAGGAGATCGTATTCTCGGAAAGGAAATTGAACGATGGAATTCATTACATTCTTATATAAAAATCTATTATTTTTTTTCTTTCTGATATAATTTTTACTATTATAAGTTAGTTTAAAAAATCGTCGATTTTGCAATTAATAGTATAGCAAAATAATCTCGTAATTAAGATAATGCCATAATTTTGGTTTTATCATATAAAAAAAATATAAAAATCACAAATAATATTATTTAATGACGAACTAAGCTTACCAAATTAACTGTATATTTACCGAGTCCGACCCCGACTGACCTTTACAAACATTTGTTTTACTCGCTTATTGTGTATGCTAGGTACATATTTGTCTGTAATATTACCGTATTTGACGTTTACTTAATTTTTGAAATAATAGACTATCTTTAAAACTAAAAAAATATATATTTTTTTGGTGTTAGCATAATATTATTGGACAATCTTCAGGGGAATTTAATTTACATGTATATAATAAGCTTCTTAATTAACTTAATTAATATGTTATCCTGAGTGAGATATCAATTTATGACTTTACATCATGATATATTATACTCCGAATTCTACCAATCATATCATATCAACTTATTTTAATTTTATAAAGTAAGTCTCTGGAACCCATTGAAAAATATACAAAGATCAGAATATACTTTTATTAAATTAGTGAATCAATTTTACATTTTAAATATAAATTATTATAAAAAAGATACATTTAAAAATATTAAAAAAAAAAAAAAACACTCTTCCGAGGGCGGAACAAGGGTCCAAGCCATCGGTGGCTAGGGCTCCAGAGAGAGAAACCTCCGCACAATACGTGCCGTCTCAATTAACACTGCCTTCTGTATCCGGTTCTTGATCCAACAGCTAAGCGATAACCTCTTAAGGTGTTGGTCGAGGCTTTTCGCTATTAAACCGTTAACCGAAACCACTATCGGCACAATGATAGTCGCATTGACATCCCACATGGCGGTAATCTCATGGGCTAGGTCCAAATATTTAGATTGTTTTTCTTTTTCGGCCTTCACGAGATTTTCATCATGTGGGATAGTAACGTCAACAATCACTGCGCGGCGCGCCACTCGGTCTACTAGTACTATATCAGGTCTATTGGCAACAATATACCTGTCAGTAATAATAGACCGATCCCAGTAGAGCAAAGCACAGCTATTTTCAAGAACATACATGAACAAAGATATTATTAACTCAAACCGTAATTAAAAGTCAACGTTTCTATATGAGAACACCTTTAAGCTGCAGTTTCTAAAATACGCTCAGACGCCACCGTTTGTGTAAATGTTAGAGGCACTTTCCACGCGGGATGCTCCTCTGAGAACAACGTAGTACGTCGCATTGCAATACTATTTTAAGTATTTACCGTTTCGCTTGCTAATGTTAGCTTTCCTAAAATAATAATGTTTTGCTAGCAGTGTAGCGTCTTATTATTTTTCTGTTTTATATTGTTTAATAACTGAAGCTCTTTGCATGTGCGCTGGAAATGCGTGAAGATGTCTCTTCTGATAAACTAAACGCTTCCTTCATAACACATTTACTATAACTATATTGAATTAAGTTATATTATTCAACATTATATTATGTTGAATGAAAAAAAAAATATTTTCATAAACAAAATTTAAGTTAGTATATTAATAACGAAGTTCTATAAAACATATTAAGCTACCAAAAATAATTCAATTAACTTTCTTAAATACTTCGGGAGAACAAAGAGACATCATAAAATAATTCTACATTGGATCTACCGAAACGAGGGCCGTAGAATAAATATAATTTTGTGTCTTACAATTTTAAACGACAACACGAAATAAGTCATTTTTATTACGTTTTAATTAAAAACGGTCTTAATGAAATTGCGAATCATAAAAACAGTGTTCCAAGCTGATGGTTTATTTTATAATATATTTTTTCTTTGAACGGATCCTGATAGAATAACCAATTTACTCTCTAGTTTTTTTGGCAGAGTATTTATAATTTAGTTTGTGCTTAATATCCCGCATGATATACATTATTTAATAACACAAATAGTGTTGTTTATTTTATAAATTTTGTGCTGAATTCGAATACACAACCATTACTTAAATAATAATTTCTAAATATTTTGTTTCAGCATTAACATCAGCTCATGAAATAACTCAGCTGAAGGTCCCGCTGTACGCGGACCCTCGGCGCGCGGCTGAGCTCAGCTGTCACTTCCAGATGGACGACCAGAGACTACACTCCGTCAAGTGGTACAGAGACATGCATGAGATATTCAGATATAGACCCTCGCAGCAGGTAGCTTTGATCTCTATTTAATGGTTTTTTTCCCTGTAATATTAAATTAATCCGACTTTTGATATTATGAGACTGAAGACATTGATAGACATTTATCTTTTAAAGCAACATTAATGTTGATATACCTATTAACATATATTAATAAATGTTCTCATATATGTAAGCTTAAAACATCTTATCAGATAATTTGTAGCCATATAAAATACGTTAGTATTTGATTAGATTTTCGCTTTTTGACTTATTCTTTTTGTATTTTGAGTAATTAATAAATTAAGTAATGACTTTATATAGTTTTTATAAATTGTTTTTATAAATAGCTGTTACGTTGTTGTAACTTTTACGTACTAGTAAGTCCCGTTAGAAGCACTTGATCTATATTTATATACATAAGAATATAGTTTATATAATGAAAAGGTTTCTTTGAAAAACACCAACGTTCTTTTCATCGCATGCAAATAAACATCCATACCTATATTATAAATTCGAAAGTAACTCTGTCTGTCTGTCTGTCTGTCTGTCTGTCTTTTACGCAATCAGGGCCAAACCGCTAATTTGATTGTGATAAAATACTCATATAGAGACACATGAGGGAACCGGGATGAACATAGGATACTTTTTTTTCTTATATTAATAATATTGTCGATATATATTAGTATATTAAAATACTTATTAATTTGACATGCAATTTATTCCGCCATGTTTATAACAACCGTCGTTGCTAAGCAACGATTTGCAAAGTTTGTTGTTAGAAAACGTCACCCAAAATGAGCTTGCTTAACGCATCTGTCTATTGAAAAGTGAAAATAATTTCATAAATATATTTAATAAACATTCGTATAGTTCAAGCGGGCGTAGCCGCGTTCGGGTCCACTAGTATAAATATAAAGTGCTTATTTAGGATTTAAACGTAACTGTGTTTATTCAAATTTTATATAGTCATTTACACGATATAAAAAAAACTGGACAAGCGCGAGTCAGCCTCGCCCACTGATGGTTCCGTATAATTAGTGCGTCATAAAAAATGAATAAAATATATTTTGAAACTTATAATTCGATTATTATACAGGATTTAATAACAAAGATATAGTTTTCAGATTTATTACTAAGGTAGTACTATTTGTAGATGCTAGCTACCGAATTTCATTTTTCATTATCTTACAGAAGTCGGTTAATAAAATTGATAGAATACATTTTTTTTGGATTTTGATACAATATTATTATAGGCATAGGATATGTTGAACTAAACAACGAATATCTCCACAGGTCCCAATCCGGCTGTTCAATGTGACCGGCATAATGGTACAAGGCGGCGACTGCCAAGAGGACTCGTGCACGGTGCGCGTCATGCCGCCGCCCGTCGCCGCGAGAGCTGCCTACACGTGCGAGGTGTCCACAGAGGGGCCCAAGTTCCAGATAGCGAGGCAGACGAAACATATGACTGTAGTTGGTGAGACAACTTTACATAGTTTTACTAAGAGATTATAACTGTGTAAATTGGCGCCTGTAAAATTTTTGCGTAAACTATAAAAAAAGTATCATTTTTCGTTGTCGTAGGAATTTTAAGAAATCTCTTCTTAGTGCTTTTACTCCATACCTACCAAATATCAATTTTCTAAGTTTATTATAGTTTCGTATTTGTGTATTGTTTATTTATGTAATTACAAGTCATGTGTCGAATATTGGTATTGCAACATTCACACCGTACATTCCTACATATGCGGTAGCGAACGTTAAATCTCTAATAGTAGAATGTTAGATTTCGCTTCATGAATATGTAAATGTTTAAATTATTAAATATTGCGGATTTTAGAGAAGCTTCAATAGAAACTAGAATTTAGGGGAATATTGAATGGGTACGCTCTGGATTTGGAACAGTTTGTTGTTCTTAGTACAAGCCTGATATCGAACAGAATAAATAACTTTTAATATTTCGTTTAATTTTCTTTTATTTATTTTTTAAATAGGGTAAATTATTAACGTTTATTAAGACTGAACAAGCATATCTACATAGAGAAGATGATTTTTTAATATAAAAATAATAATATTAACAAAAAAGTAGAAAGTTAACAGTCAATGCTGAAGAAAGAGCGGGATAACTATGAATTAAGAATATAAAAAAATCTCAATATTTCTTTTATAAAAACATCATTATCTTGATTATTTTGTATTAATTAAATTATGGTCTGTATAACATTCTTACTTACAGTTGTTATCCGCGACTTTCATACATAAATGTAACTCTACTCTCTAAACAACTGAAGGTCACATATAGCAATACGGGTTACAGGTTACCTGAAAATGTTTACATATACTAAACTTTTAAGTCCAATTTTTAACATCGTATAAAAGAGAACATTTGTCTTTTGAACTTTTTTAAAGCCTATTTGCCATTATTTTATCTAAATTTACAAGTTTTGGAGGTAATGATTGCTAAATCTATCTCATTTCAGAATTTATTTATGAACCATCAGTCGAGTACATGCACTTATATAATTTAATTAAAAAATCGGATGTGTTCGAGAAATCAATATTTAACTGCATCTAGTTCAGCGAAAATCACTTACACAGTACAACTACAACTTTATTTAGCTTTACTTAATGCTTCTAATTTTAACATAAATTAGTTATGTGAAGCTTTTGACTCCAACTAGAACGGCTCGTACCTACCTAACACTTTAATTACGTTTACATTCCTACTATTAAGTACTGTGCTCTAAAGTAGTGTATGTAACTGGAGTTCCTTTACAAGATTACCATAACAGTTTAGTTAGCATCCCATACTTCAGATAATTTGAACAACTTTATTGGAGCTTTAGGATATTTTGTTTTTCTTAAGATTATTAGTGAATAAGAGGTAGCAAGAGAAAATATAATACAATATAATTATCGTTCTTTTTTGGTAAACGTTTAAAATTAATATAAAATTCTCTTTATAAGTTAGTTTCCAATTGCATGGATATAATGAAGTTTTATTAGTCTTACCACTTAGCATTTAAACTAAATAACCTTGAAAAAGGTAATGTGGATTTTTTTTAAATAATTTATTTGGTTAAATCTTTTAAATATACAAATATTACAAAACAGCAGCGCTTTCTACGGTTTGACTTATATACCGCAATGAACTCTATAACAATTTGTTCCTTACTTTTCTCTTGCATACTCATATACTATGTTCATAGCAGCGTCGTCACGAGCTGAGGTTGGAGCACGTCGGCAAAGGAAAAGTTAATGTGGGGCCGTGTTTGTGTTGTCCTTTGCTGTGAAATCTTTCTGAATAATTTTCAAGTGCAAAATAAAGTCTTTACATTATCTTAGTTGATTCCTTGTTACTATTCTAATTAATTTGGCTTGAAAGGACAATTGACAAGAATTTTTATAGACTCGGTGTATGGAAAATAAAATTTGAGATGAGATACCCGAAGGCAATCTAACTCGTTACCAAATCTCGTTACAGAATTCAAAATTTCATTTGTATTAATCTTCGTACTAAAGTCCATTACCCTCGCAGCTATGCCGGTCAAGGACCCCACAATACTTGGCGCTCCTACACTAGTGAGGCCCGGCGAGCAGGTACTGCTCAACTGCTCCTCTGACTACTCCCTGCCGCCCTCTGATATTGATTGGTACATAGACGATGAGATTGCGAAGGTATGTATGTCGTTATATTTATAGTACTTAAGTTATACTGTGAAGCAGTTTTTTTTTTTTTTTATTTTATTTTATTTTTATTTTATTGAAATGGCGAAACAAACAAAAGATATATTGTCGCAAATAGATGAAAAGCTGATGCCCTTAACTAAAGAAATCGCGGATTTGAAACAAGAGAACCAAATTCTAAAGAATAAGATATCAAACCTAGAAAATGACAAATTAAATAATAACCTTATTATCTATGAGCTAAGAGAAGATGAAAAATCGCCGTCAGACCTGCTAGTATCAATAATAAAAAAGATTAAAACTTCTTTGAATATAGAAATTGAAGAGAGAGACATTAACAACGTTTACAGAATTGGTAAGAAAAATAACGAAAGCAAGAAGACACGACCAATATTATTGAAACTAGTAAATAACTGGAAAAAAATAGAAATATTAAAGAATAAGAAGAAATTTAAAGACATTTATGTTTCGGAAGAATATACAAAAGAGGTGATGGTAAAACGAAGAGATCTATTACCGAAGCTCAAAGAAGAACGTAGTAAAGGCAATTTTGCGATTTTGAAACAAGATAGGCTCGTTATCAAAGAAGGCACTGCTTTTTTGGAAAAACGGAAAAGAGCTGAGTCTACTTCTCCAGAAATCTCAATCCAACCTCGTAAACAATACGCTACGTCAAAAACAAATAGAATTAACGCATTCGATGCTATGAGGGTTAGAAGTAATTCACTATCGTCGGGAGCTTTTACATCAGAAAGAAATAAATAGCATACAATCATCAGCCGCCGACACAATATTAATAAGCCACAACTACCAAACACTTTAAGTGACACAACTAATATATTTCCCAAGCCGAGTGGTCTTCGTGGGAAATTAGACCACGACCCTTCATCCATGAATCAGCCAACTAAATTGAACCAGAAACTAAGAGATACGTTTAAAATTTGCACATATAATTCAAGATCTTTATCGACAACAGAGAGATATTTAGAACTTTCTTACGCACTAGAGGATATAAAATGTGATATCATCGGTCTTAGCGAAATAAGGAGACTAGGGTGTAAGATAGAAGAAGATGAAAGTTACATTTTTTGTCACATAGGACAAACCAAAGGTTTACATGGAGTAGGCTTTCTTATTAAAAAATATTTGAAAAATACAATAGTAAACTTTATTGGAATATCGGAAAGAGTGGCATTATTACAATTGAAAATTAATAAAGTGAACATTTCAATAATTCAAGCATATGCTCCCGTAGAACGATCCAGTGAAACTGAAATACAAAGGTTCTATAAAGATCTAAGAACAGCTCATGAATTATCCGATGATAAAGTACTGGTCCTCGGAGATTTTAATGCAAAAATTGGTCAACCTAGAAAGGAAGAAAATCTTATAATGGGAAATTATGGATATGGTTTACGAAATGAAAGGGGAGAACAGTTAATAAGTTATGCCTATGAAAACAAACTGTCAATTATCAATACCTTCTTCAAAAAAAGACTAAGTAAAAGGTGGACATGGATGTCACCAGTCGGTAATACTAGGAATGAGATCGATTTTATAATGACAAACTGTCCCAAATTAGTTTCCAACTATGAAGTCATCAATAACATAAAATATGCAACGGACCATAGGCTACTCAGGGCAACGTTGGTTTTAAATCGCCAGAAAAAGAGCAGAAAGAGTTTTAGAAGTCTACCAACAGGTCATTTATCAAAAGAAGACACTAACTGTTTCTTAAATGAGCTTCAACACCGTATCACTAAAATTCCACTAGAAACGACAAATGTCCAATCTTGTTATGACATACTAGAAGAAGCTATAACTTTCAGCCTCTCATGCAAGAATAAACTCGTTAAGAAAAAACAACACCGAGTATTTAGTGATAAAACAGTAGCATTAATTAAAAGACGATCTGAACTAGTGAATACGAAAAATAAAGATAAAAACATAAAGAAAAAAATAAGCAACATATATAAAGAAGTTAGTAAATCAATTAAAACGGACTACAGACATTACAGACAAAATATAATTACCAAAAATTTAAATAAATATAGGAGCACAAAGAAAGCATCTAAAAAGTTAAACTTAAGTAAAAATTGGATTCAGAAATTACAATATGATAATAAAGAAACTAAGTCAAGAAATGATATAATAGAATTAGCAACAAAATTTTACCAGGACTTATACAGGAAAAGAGACAACGAAGGTAAATCCAAAGAGCACACAAACATTGCAGATAACATTCAAACAATAAAAAAGATAGATGAACAAGAAGTATATAATCAAATAAAACAACTTAAAACAGATAGAAGCCCAGGTTCTGATGGAATAACGAACGAAGCGATAAAACTAGGAGCTCCCATACTAACGAGTCATTTCACACGTTTGTTTAATATGGTACTTGACATAGAAACTGTCCCAGAACAATGGTGCACATCAGATATAATCCTTTTGTACAAAAAAGGCAACCCTTTGGACATTAAAAATTATAGACCAATTAGTTTAATGTCTAACATATACAAACTGTTTGCATCAATAATATTGGGCCGCATCAAAGGCAATATAGACAGCAAACAACCAATCGAACAAGCAGGCTTTCGGTCTGGCTTCAGCACAACAGATCATATACAAACACTGGACCTAGTTATCGAAAAATATAGGGAATACGATCAGCCACTATACTTAGGCTTTATCGATTACAGCAAAGCTTTCGATACTATAAGCCACCAGTCCATTTGGGATGCCTTAAAAATGTGTGAGGTACATCCGAAGTATTTAAACACCCTGAAGAGTATGTACACTAACTGTACAAGTACAATAAAACTTGAATCGAGAGGACAACTGATAAAAATAGAGAGAGGAGTGAGACAAGGCGATCCATTGTCGTCAAAGCTATTTATTGCTGTGTTGGAAAATGTATTCAATAATATACATTGGCACTTTCAAGGGATCTACGTTAATGGTCATATTCTAAGTCATCTCAGATTCGCAGATGACATTGTCCTCCTAGCCGAAAGACCGAAACAACTAGAAATCATGTTAAACACGTTAGACATAGAAAGTAATAAAGTAGGATTGGAAATGAATGTAAGTAAAACAAAAATTATGACGAATAGCGCTAAAATACCCATTAAGAGTAAAGATTGTAACATAGAGTATGTTGAAAACTACATATATTTGGGCAAACAGGTATCATTTAAAAAAGGAAATAATGAAGAAGAAATAGAAAGGAGAATAAATATAACTTGGAAGAAGTTTTGGTCACTCAAAGAAATTTTGAAAGGAGATTATTCCATTAATCTAAAGAAAACTGTATTTGACGTTTGTCTTCTACCTTGCCTATTGTATGCTAGCCAAACGTGGATTTTTACGAAAAACGTGAAACAAAAAATTCAGGTGACACAACGAGCTATGGAAAGAAGCATATTGAAAATAAGAAAAGTACATAAAATAAGAAACGAAGTCATTAGAAGTAGAACTAAGCTAACGGACGCGTTATCTCAAGCCCTAAAGTTTAAGTGGCAATGGGCAGGTCACATATCACGCTACTCTGACAAACGGTGGACCATACAAGCTACAAGCTGGAAAGGTCCTATAGGAAGGAGAAAGGTAGGCAGGCCAAAAAGACGGTGGGCTGATGACATTATAGACATTGCGGGATTAAATTGGACATCTGCGGCAAAAAATAGAGAGGAATGGAAGAGGATGGAGGAGGCTTTCACCCACACAGGGGTTCACATCCAAGAATTGGATAACTAAAAGTACTAACACTAGTATTAGGAACATGAAATCTTTCATACTAACATTAGTATAAGACTAACATCAAAACTAAAATGTAAATATGTGGTTGTGAATAAAGGGCTTAATTATTATTTATTATTATAGACTTACCACTTCCAGATTAGTAAAATTAATATGAAAATATTTATATTATTTTTCAATAATATGTACCCAATTCGTCCATATTACCAAATATCTATAAATTAACTGATCACTTTTTAATAATAAGCTACCTACTACTGCTACTACCGCCTACCTTCCCAAATCCGTAAAATCTAAAACATAAGTCTACCGTCGACCAAATTTCGAATGCACTATATAATAATCCGGTGGTTAATTAACGACACCTTTAAAATAATAAATGAGAAAGAATTACAATACAATTCTCTAGAAAAAGTAGCATTACCTAGAAAATAAGACCAAAGAATACAAAAAATGTTACCAGAATACACATATGTGGTTTCACTATGTAACTACCTGGATATGAGCTAATAACAAAATGCGCTCATTAGAATATACGGAGGTGGGTATTACATTTTTATATGAGGAAAACTTGTATGTGATCTTTTTTTGCCCTCTCGTTAGGAAACGATGATATGGGAAAGTGTGCATATTGACGTACATTTTAAATCTAAAATTAAAATGTATATGATAAATATTATGACTTTTCATAACGTTTTATTTAATAAATAATTAATATAATGACTGTCTGTTATTTAATTTTTTTATTGTTTTGTTTTAAATAGGTACAAATTATTCGTATTTTGGAGTAACTATAATTAAATATACTTACGAATGGTGTTCATTACGAATTTTAAACTATAAGAAATATTTAAAATATTTATCATTTCGAAAACAAATATAATTTTATATAGCAGTTTTTGTGTCAATGATATTATTACTTAAATTACGAAATGAAAATTTGAACTCGTTATATATATGTAGTAATTTATAACTTTTCTATTTTAATTTTTCCAGTTAAACGACTTGATTTGTAAGCTTACAATAGGCAAATAGGATAAGTAGGTCACGCTTATGGGCTTTTTGCGAAAAACTTTAAAGTAGAAACCAAGCCATAAGATAAGCGGTAAGCGGCTCAAGAGGTAGGCCAAATCGATTTAGCTGTTTGCCCTCTCGTTCTCCTAATGGAGACACAAATCCAATCCGATTTAAACAGGTACTATCAATTATTGTGATTGAACTTGGTCGGCGATTGAATCCGCAAATTAAACAATTGCACATTCAGCGATATTCGCTGTATTTAAATTTTATATTTAGTTACAATTGATTGTGATCATTTTTCAGCCGAGGCTATAGTAGCGGAGTGGAATAGTGTTTGACCTTTACGGTCAATGATAGCATAGATAGATAGGATAGGGGATGTTCTCATTTTCAAGCGACTTCAAAAAAGGGAAGGCCTCAATTTGCTCGAATATTATTATGTATATATATAACTAATTTTAAATTCACTTTATATAAATAGGGGCAAAAAAGCTTTATGAATGTACTTCCGTTACACAAATTTGTCTCGTCCGCTGTAATCAAGCAATGTAAACAACATATTAAATTCCATAACGGAACGTGACTGAGCGTAAATTCTACGTAGACTATGTGTTTATTAAAAAGCTTACATTACAACAACGCGACGTATAGTTGGAACTTCTTTAATAAATACTTTTAGTGAGATATAAAAGTCAAAAATTTCATCTATAATCTATATATATAAAAGGACTTGTCCTCACTGACTGAGGTAAGACGCACGCACAGCCGTAACCGCTGTACGTAGAAACGTGGAATTTGGACAGATGTTTACTTTTGTAATCTGGACATCCACTAAGAAGGGATTTTGAAAAATTTTAACCTTAAAGGGGTGATATAGGGGTTGAAAGTTTGTATGGAAAAAAAATTTAATCGGCACCGATTCTTATAAAATTTGAAATTCAGACTATTAAAAGTATTTAATTGAACACATGTTTCATGGTATATTAGAATTCACCCCTAAATACGCAAGCGAAGCTGCGCGCGCCCGCTAGTAAATATATATAAATATATAGACAATAATAATACAATGTGTAATAAAAGTGGTAACAGAGACAGACCTCTGTTAAACGCAGTATCGATGATACCAGAGGAAGATCTCCCGGAGAGCGTGTGTGCAGAGGTTAATGACCGACCGTTCATATTTAGTACTTATACTATATAACTTTACAGACAGAGCCCTGGCAACGTCTCGAGCTAAGTGCCCCACAGGCAGGCGGGCTACGCGCGTCCTGGCGCATGTTGCGCGTGGCAGTGCCGGCGGCCGCGAGCGGGGCGCTGCGCGTGCGCTGCGAGGCGACCCTGCCTGTGGAGCCGCCCGTGGTGAGGGACGCGGCCGCCACTGTCACGGTGTACTCGCGGACACAACTGTCCAAGTATGTGTCTAATGGAGGTATGTGTTGTTTTTTGAATATTGTTGGTTATAATAGACTGCTTAAAGACCATGTGAAACATTCCAGCCAAACGGGGACAACCAAAAACATGTATATTTAAGACATAAAAACCCAGTGGATGCGATTTAAATGTACCGCCATGGCGCTTAAGCAGATATATTCGTATTGTGATACATAATGTATTAGGTATATAATAATTATGTTTTTTTAACAAAAACTATTTATTTTTTTATCTATTTGTAACGCCAAATATTATATTATGTTATATTAAATTCTTCTTACATTTTAATAAAATAGAATGTTGCTTTAAGCTCCCAAACTAAATTTGAAACTTGATTAATATTTTATTGAGTTAAATTTGTTTGATAGAAAGGTAATCGCTCAGGGCGCGATTCTAGAAATAAGAAATCAGCTTATGTATTTTATAAAGTTTAGACAATAATATTATTGTTTCTTATTTACATTTAAAATTTTGAATTTCTCCCTCTTCATTTCCTTCCACTTCTACTTTCCGCCCAATTTTCGAAACGTACCGTAGTGAGTGCAGAACTCAACGGCTCGCTTTGTTTTCTTAATAGGGGAAATTATTTTCATTTTCTTGTAGAAAATGAAAATAATTTCCTTCTTTCTTTTCCTACAAGTAGGTGTTGAACCCATTAGCGTGAAATTTACAGGCTGACGGTGTTCCTCTGCGACACGACTGTTCTCATGAATAACTTAATATTTATTATTATATTGTTACAGGTACATTCGTTGGGAGCAAAGGCTTTATCGTCGTTTTGATTTGGAGTTTTAGAGAAATATTAAAGTTAGTGAGCTTATGAGGCTTAGTTTAAATATATTTCAAGTGATATTAGAATAAGTGTAGATAATTGAACGGCTACAATTTAAAATAGTTAAGAGCCATAAAAATAATCGATATCTAAGTCGATGCATCAAACACCTTAGTGGAAGACATACGATTAGAAATCGTAACTATGAAACATACAATCAAAGTGAATTTCATTCGATATAGATATATGAATGAATTAAAAATATTGTATAAAGTTATTATTTTTGGTACGTTTCAAAACGTTGTTTATTAAAATATTGTCAAAATGTATGTGTTTAATAAATAATTTATTAAATAAATTATATAATGTTTAACATAATATAATTAAACTTACTCTCAAATTCTAAGATTTGTCCTGCATTTTAATTAACTAAAGATTTCGCTGAGCAAAGTATTCAAAGAATGTATACGTACTGATGTGCGTAGATATGACTGAAATAACTTTTACCTCTTAAGTTTTAACAACTAGTTAATTTTTTTTTTTTTTAATTCATTAAATTCTATTTTTCACAACATGAATATTTATGTTTAAAAGTTCGTAAAATAATGCTGTCCTCTTTTCAATGTTCTTAAATTGATCAAAATTGAGATAGTATATTCTGTTACATTCATATTCTGTTACATTCATGATCACTCTAATAATGTTTTGTTATTGTATACCTTTTTATTTTATTTTTTCTTTTAATTAATTATTTTTTAATACTATTATTGCATGCTTTTTTAATTATTACTTTTATCATTTGTTATATTTTAAAGTTTTTTTTTTTAATTGAACTCATTTTGATGATACTAATTTATGAATGGATGCTTGTGAGGCGGGCGTTAATAACTGCCACACAGTTTGTAACTAATGCGGTTATTATCGTTATAAATTGTTTTTTTGTAATTTTGTTTATGAATAAATTATATTATTATTATTATTATTATATAGCCACAAATGGCTTTTAACGGAATTAAAAAGCTGATCAATGGCTTCTAACCAAAAGAAACTATCGGAGATACAATCAATAAAATTACTAAAATACATGCATTACTGCAGCATATATTTCTTTGTTCAAATCTGTCGCCAGCTGCCGCCATAACAGTCTATCATACGATATGGCACAGGTCACAGAAAGTAGGTTATATTTTATCTAAAAGCACACGAATATTTCAAAATTATTAAATTTACTAAAAAGTGCCAAAATCACAATTGAATTTATTAAACTTTTTTAATTGAATTCCTACATCTTTAATGCTAAATGTAAGCAGGTGTGGATAGTGAGCAATCATTTTAGAATTGTAATTTTCAGGAGAGTTTTGTATAGCATTTATTTTTAAACATTGTTCAATACTTACCATGACTAGTAATGAAACATACAGATATGCCGTAGGTTTGTATGGGATTATGCATTATATTAAGTAAAAGTTCATTTGAGCCTAATCTTTAAAAATGTTGTAATTTAATAGTTACTTTAACATGTGTATAAATATAGGCGTTAATCTCTGGCTGTGTTTCACTTAAAATAATGTCAATTTTTTGCACAAAATAATCGTTTTATCTTTGACGTAAAGTAAATCGACTTTTTTTTTATTT
The DNA here is from genome assembly GCF_056956725.1 of Heliconius melpomene rosina. Lineage (NCBI taxonomy): Eukaryota > Metazoa > Arthropoda > Insecta > Lepidoptera > Nymphalidae > Heliconius > Heliconius melpomene. The sequence continues at coordinate 12,894,995 of NC_140403.1, forward strand.
CATTCACTAAATTAAATGTGATGCGTAAATAAATTATGATATGAATGTGTTGTATTTATTTAAAGCCTTTATACCTCACATTAAATAATTAGTTAACCTTTAACTATGGACGTGATTTTTTTATAACACAAATATGGACGTCGGGTCTGTCAGACCAGTGTATTTATTGGTCATATTCCGTCTGTTTTTTAAAGGAAGAAGACAATTTTATGTTTTAGTTTACATGAATAGCCTCAAATCAAGCAAAATCAATATAAATAAAATCGTTTTTTATTAAAGTTTACGCATCACAACGATTTAAGTAACTTAAAGTCACAATTTCAGTCTTTGGCCACATGGGATGACTCTTAAGAAAATAATACTATAAAAAAAGACAGATAATAAAATAAATATTTTTTTAACAAAATATAAAGTCTAACAAATAAAAAAAATAAAAAAATTACATCTTATGTTATAAAATAAAAATTTTGACAACACCTCAAGATAAGGTATTATTGAACATCGATACACAATGGCTTTCAACATTGTTGGCTAACAGGACGATTGCAGTCAACATAAGTATGTCTTTTTATATATCTTATGGGGGCAAAGTATACATGTTTTTCAATAACCCAAAACTATTTTTTTAGCTTCATGTTCAATAAATGATAGATCAGATCGCGAAACGCGAGTCAAAGTCATTCTCAATTTTTAGAGTAGTTTAGTATACGAAACGCGTCTTTTTATTTGATAAAGTGTTATTTTCTTTATAAAATGTCGTCGTCCAATTCTTTTGATTGATGTTGATTATAAAGTACCGATATATTTGTCCCTGACGTGCTTGGTCGATCATTTTTTTCCATTTTATCATAAAAACTAAAAAAATTGAATCTTTTTTTAGGTAAATAATATTTATATTACTAAAATATATGACAAACAATGCAAAATAATATATGATATATAACAATAAAAACATTTGAATACAAATAATACAATTAAAATATTAAAGTATATTTTGTAATATTATAAAAATATATGGTGTTTTCAAATCATTATGTATGGGAAACATGGACGTCGGGTCTGACAGACCCAGGCCCCGTTTAGAAAGTTAAATACTCACGTGTTTTGGACCCAGAGACACAACCACTGCTATCTACATTCATTTTGGCATTAATACGAAAGGTACTGAGCGACTCAGTGGCGGAGGTCACCGAGAAGTGGCCGATTTGTAGAATTCGTAGACCTAGATGGGTCTGTGAGACCCGACGTCCATACTTAAAGGTTAAGTAACTGCTTAATATCAAAGGAAAATATTGACATTACAGCTTAATATTAAAAAAGCTGCAAAATATTTAAAATCACGTAATAATTTGTGTAAAACAATAAAATGTAAATATTTAACAAAGATTCAAAGAGCCACGATGACCTCGATATACAGATTAACTCGACTCACGTTAAGAGGATAAAATCAGGACAGCCTGATTCAGAGTATACGTAAATCTTTAGAGTGTAAGATTGAATGTTGAAAGTGTTGTGGTCCATTTAAATTGTTGTTTTTATTTAGTGTTATATTAGACTACTTGCTCAAGGAAACTATCTAAATGTAACTGCACTGGACAATTGCGGTTTAATTATTTATCGAGGTAAGTTAATATAGCCGCTATGTATATACATTAGATATATCCTATCGTGTAATGAGTCTCCCTGTTGAATAATCTGTAGACATCGATTTTTCATTCATCACCTATACTCTATACATACTCAGGCGGGCTCTGTCGCCTTCGGTGACGTTCGGTAATAGATTGCTGCGAGATTGTCCCTCGAGGCAAGTAACATGGCAGATTAAACTTAGATTACATTCTTAATTAAAATATATTATGTGGTTTACAATTGTGTTGATAATTTCATGCCTGAGTGCTATAAGGTTAAGAAAAGGTAAAAATGTAAAACTATACTCTTGATGAAATTACGAGTAATTTGGTCGTCCATCGCCTAGGATCATATTATTTGTACATATATATATGATACAAAATAAGAATAAAAATAAATGACCCGCACTTCCCTCGGGACGTGCCAAGATGGCTAATTTAAAACTGAATACATCGTGGACATTGAATTTGTTGCCTTTATGAGAAGCCGCAACACGGTGCGCCTGGCGTGCCTCCAGTCTGGCGGATTGTCAACTATTTCTCCACGTAATTTCTATAAAGGATCATTTTATTTCACCTTTCGGTCCGTTTTTGTTTGTATTGTTAATAGTAAGAACACTATATTTATTATACAATGGCTTAATTAATTAAATAATTTATACTAAATATTAAAAATGTGATTTTATATGTGAACGTTATTTGAGTAGGAAAAGCACAAACATATTACTTATACGATTACAAAGGAAATTCGTCAAAAAGCCTCTCAAGCGCTGTAACGATTGGAAATGTGTTCGCAAAATCGCTGAAAAGAAAAAATATAATTGGCTAAAATTACGGACTTTCATAATTTTTATTAGCAATGTCTTGTTAAGTCTACATTAATTTATTTAATACCGTATTTACAATCAATTATAAATTTAGTACTACGTCGTTACTTTTGTATTCTCTAATTCTCTTTCTTGAAGCGTAATTAAAATTCACTTTTATACGATAATAGGCATAAAATGAACATTGCTTTTGTATAATGAATTACTGTGTTTATTTTTTATGCTTAATAAAAATATGAATGCTTAAATAAATAAAGATAGCTTCTTTTTACTTTACCCGTAGATATTCATAGGTTGCTTAATTAATAATCCAAGATGTAATTAAGAAAAAAGTTTTAATGTCTTTTTTACAACAAAGCATATTCATGTACCAACAACATTAACCGATCTGGTACAGAAAAAATTGTAAAAGTTTCCAGCGTCAGATTAAAAAAATCTTTTTCTGGAATAAATTAAAACACTTTCAGCTTTACTAATTTACTCGTTGTATGTTCTAAAAGACGTACCGACGGTCGATGGAGCCGATACGTGCTAGAGTGGAGACCGCGCTTAGGCAAGCGTAGTGTAGGACGCCCTGCAGCACGATTTAAAGAAGGCACCGGATGAATGCGAGAAAGCCAAGACCGAGATGGTTGGCGTTTGATGAGGAACTACCTTCGGCCTACATTCAGCAGTGGACGGCGATAGGCTGATGAAAAAAAAATGGGCTAAAATATTATTTGTTAGTAGTATTATAGTACTTTACCTAATAGTCCCACGTCATCTAATCAGATAGCAATAAACATAATTATTCCTTTGGACGTGATTTGAACACAACAATCGGTACAGGTAATGGTGTCGACATTGTGTATCTCTACAATAGATTATATCATTAATACGGATATCCAAAAGTAACATTCTAAAAGGTTTCTATTTAGTAACGGACGAACCCTGCTCTCATTTTTTATGTAGATTGAAGAAAGTTTCATAACATCAGTGTGTGACACCAGACGGCCGTAGACCGTCCCCCGAGAGCCTTCTCTATATTAAATTTGGTTGTATTTTTCTTTAAGCTATTCTAATTTAAAAAATTCCATTGGGATCGTAGTGTCTGAGCGTGATATAAAATTACATGAACTTATCTTATGATAAACCTAAAAGAGAAATGTCAAAATTAAGTAATTAATATAAGCTCTTAGGGAATTTCGGCTTTCTTTTGTTTGAACTCTAATGTAACTATAATATTCCATATTTGCAAAGTATCGTTTTTTTTTATTTGGTACAACAGGTAACTACATATTAAAACTCGTAAAAATTGAATAGTAACTTTTTCTGGATAGAGAGACTTAGATAACGTGAACTAATAATATTTAAAAGCATACTCAATAAATTACGTCTAGTAGAGACTAAATGAGACCAGTTGTTCGAAGCAATGTTGACACAAACATAGTTAATAATATATAATTGTCGCGACCTGCACGTGACGGGTAATTATAAGTTTCAGTGTCAGTGAAGCACGGCGCGGTCCTCGCAATGAACGGCGTCGCGGTATACTCGTAGTTCTGTTGTACATTGTTGCTCCTAGTTTAAGAGCTATTGGTTTGATTCAATTCAGGCAGCTTTTAATGATTTTGCACATGAATATAATATTTCGAAAAAAATGTATATATTTCAATGTGGAGTAAGTATTGATAATTATCTTATTTTATTCTTCTACAATTTGAAACTAAACCTAGCGATCTGCGAGACTGAGTGACTACTAATGAAACATTAGCCAAAAAAAATGTTCTAAATATTAAATATTATATATTTTTTTTATGTGAGTTAGTATATATTATGCAAAATTAAAGTTCAAAAGCCTTAATTTAAGCGGGTCACCATGGACGCTCGTCTCATTTTTTATGTAAATATCGTGCAAGAACTTTTATAATACCAGCTCGTGACGCCAGAGGACCGCGGCACATTCCGGCGGTTATTGGTCTGCAAAATTACATATTTTATTATTTATGAATTTATAAATTCCTCATCAAAAAAGTATAAGGCAAAAAATATTAACATATAGTTTACAAGAATTGTTCCGTAATGTTTGATTTCGTTACTAATTGGGAAAAGTAAACCTTTCCTTAAGAAAAAACAATTTTAATTCCAAGAATGTTTATGACGCTTGTCATGCTATTTAATATCTATGATCGGTTGTGCGCATTATAATTTAACGGAAGTTAGATACAGTTTTTAAACTTTAGTTACCTAATAACTACCAAAGTAACCACCACTCAAGATACTTAATAGTACTTACCGGTGTTGGGTGTGCACAGAAACTTCCAGGCTTTATAAAATAATGAAAATCTGGCTTGCTTTGTCTCTGAATATTTATATATTTTCACATTTTCATTATATGTTAATCGAGCTTTAAACCACATCATATATTTGTCTTCTCATAATTTTGCTTTCATAAAGCATTTTTATTTGAAAATAAATATGGACTGGACTGGAAACTAAGAATGATCCAACACGGCCTTTTCATTCATGAATGAAAAGAGATTTCACGAGAGAGGATTTGACGAGAGGGTTACAAGTTGGCATTCAGCTTTCAGTCCTGTTTAAAAGCGCACTAGATTTCATTTTTATTCAATGACATTATAATGCTTTTGTATGAATGATGCACTCAAGTAAACATTTTGTAATAGTAAAAAACACATCACTTTTAGGTGGATTATTTAAGTGTCTACTGCATGATATGTGAGTACAGTTAAATTTATTTTTCACATTTCAAAACAAATCTGGATTAACTTATCATATTTACAAAATGTTACTTAGTCTGAGCGACTGACAGACCGCCCACAGCCCTGTCGAATGTCAGGTAAAAAACATAAATATCCCCCGGAGAGCGCGAATTTTCACATAAGATAACAGTGGACGAGGCCAAAAAGGTATGTATGCAGGGACTGTAGCGTAAAGGTAAATATAAAAATAATTAAGCAGACAAGTTTAAAATTCATTTAAATTAAAAAACTATCCCATAGGATATTAAAACACTATAATAACTTTATATTAAAAAATATTTGTACAAAAAATTAAAGAATTGCTTAGTTTCAAAATTCTATTTTTATAATTTTCAGTCTACAAAATATGATATTGCTAAACGACTCAGGTGCACCTTTAGCTATTATCATAACGAGAGTACTCACAATACATACATATATTGTTATGATAATATAATGTCGAGGTACAAGATGCATCGTCTGTTCACCGTAAATTGAAATTATATATGTCAAGAAAATTTTAAATTCAAATTCAAATTCAAAATATTCTTTATTCAAATAAACTTTATAAGCACTTTTGAATCGTCGAATGTACATGTCAACAAAAAGCTACCACCGGTTCGGAAGGCAGTTCTGCTGAGAAGAGCCGGCAAGAAACTCAACAGTTGCTCTTTTTAAAGTCAATGTCAAGAAAATTTATAAAAATATGTATTGAAAAATAAAAATTACTACAACAAAATTATGTAATTAAGAAATTGTGTATAACTACATATCTAAATGATTAGGTACTTAACTTAATATACAAATAATCTGAGATAAACTAGCGTTGTACGACTCTACCCATTCCATTCAATATCCATCATCGCACTTTTTCATTCCAGGCCACTTCTTCTATAAATATTGTTAAAAAATATCTCGAATGTATTTTTACTATCATGGATTTTTCATCAAGTCCAAACTGCCGTCATTTTTATCCGTTATAAAATACTTTTATAACATTATATAATACTGGCAGTCCTAAAAGTAATAATACTGGACAAGCGCGAGTCGGGCTCACCCACTGAGGATTCCGTACAATTTTTTTCTGAAATTCTAGCTTAGCTTAGTCTGAGCCTTTTCATTTTATACCTGACTAGAACTAGCGACTTTAATATTAAATTTTGCCACTCTTTTAGAGTTAATATTTTTTTGAACCCTTATAAGATCAATTAGTTGTCACGTCCGACAACAAAGTGATCTTATAAGGGTTCCTTTTTACCTTAAGAGGTACGGAACAAAATACTTCAATATTCATAATTTGAAAACTTTAAACTTTGAAACGTTTCTTCAAATAACCAGTTCCATTTAAAATTGTAATTTCAATGTTTAAAAAAAAAGAAGTGTACTTCCATCTTACAGCTCTACAATAGCAGCGATAAAAAAATATAAAATTTTTAAAGCAGTAACTGGGGTGAATTTAATTCCTGTTTCAAAACCAAAGCTTAATGGCAAAATATAGAGCTATTAAATATATCGTCGTTGCAGATTGTTACAATGTAAATTAATTTATTTGTTGACAAAAAACAAAATGTATCAAATACACATACATAATATGATCGTACATTTGTCATGTTGCAGACAAGTTACCGTTGTTCACAGCGATGATCAAACCTACTATCACGTCGTGCATGTTGCTGTACTACTGAGCCACGATGACCTCGTATACTAGGAACATATCTAAATTATAAATAGTTAATTACCTAATCTACAGTCTAATAAGTCTCCCAGTTGAATAAAGTGAAGAAATTGAATTTTCATTTATCGCCCATACATATTCAATTCGTCGCCTTCGGTGACGCTCAGCAATAGATTGCCCCGAAGGAGACTCTCGACAGTAAATGTAGCATACGAATACCGTATACAATAAAACGTACGTAATTGTTAGTTGTTATGTATGTTGCTAAACATTCTCGACTGCATCTAGTCGGTACTCGTATGGACGGTTATATTCTCATAACACGTGAACTCTAAGTTTACTGTACCTTTATATTCCTGCACTAAACCAAAATAGTAAGTACTTACACACACACACGTGATCAACTATACACGATCGAAGTAGATATGACAAAACTCCTTATATAACAATGCATATTATTTTACAGTAATCAGTTAGTCAAAAAAATATACTGGGAACAACACATAAAAAAAAGATATACTCTGATAAACCCTACCGTATGATAGACCTGCGTTGAATAGAATCAGTAATCGAAGTATTCATAAATCAAATACTTCCAAAGAATTATATATTTGCCGATAAAATACGACACTCGTGAATACATTCATGCCTCGTCTTGACATTTGAGAAAATTTATATGAGAGAGAATTCAACGGCACGTGTTTTTACGCATATTTCACTTGGAATTGGTACGCCCTCATGACTCATACGGTATGTTATTTTGACTTGTATACCTTGTACATGTCGATATTTAAATAAAATCGAATGATTTACTTTGTATTATATTTTCATTGACTGTATTTTTTATATTAAAATGGAACATTATACGATGTTGGATCACATAGTATTAAATAACTTCAACAGACTGACTTCAGTACTGTGTTGCAGATGCAAAAGAAAGTTTTCAACTTCAAACTAATTTTAGTCCTTTGAAGTTAAATAGTGTTTCATGAATCCGTTATCTTCGTTCCTACAATATTACATACAACAATAGTTAAAAACCCAAAACTACCGAAATATACTATAACGTCGCGATCTACTTCCACGCTCGTTCCCCACAAACAATAACGCTCGTACCTCTTTCGGTCTATCACTTTTCGCTTACTTAGAACTAAAGTTTCCACTTCGAAGGAGCGAGTTGGCTCCAGCGGCATTTCCTTGCTAATTAACGAGCGAGTCCGTTGTAGGGTTGATGCTCTTTCAATAAATAATCTATGTTTAACTGATTTTTTTGTATTCATAAATTTTGTAAATTTAATACTATAATTATTACTTACATATTGTTTATATGAATCACTATAACTACAGCTGTTTTTTTAATTGCTAAGTGTTTAGAGGATCTAGTTTGTGTACTAAATTTATAAATAATTTTCAATATGTAATAGGTATAATGCATTACAAAAAATACATATTTTAATTATAATAATTATTTATAGTCAGAAAGTTATTAATTATCACATACTTTCTGTCCTATTTCTAAGATCTTAAACTTATGAAAAACTAAATATGTGAATGTTTCTCAAACACGACCCTATATGGCTGTGAAATTAACTGCGAACTTACTTAAACTTGGTCGGAGAGACTCATTGACGGAGAATGTGCTCGCTTGCTTTACTTATTTAATTGAATATATCACACACATTACGTATTTTGCGTAAAACTGCGTAAAAATGGTAGCACCTAATGGTGGTTTGTATCGTTTCTATGGTTCCTATCATTTTTTTAACGTTATAATTTTTTAGCTATGAGCCTGGTTCATACTTCGGTATAATCGACACATGTACATTGAGGCCGTCGTGACGTAGAGTACAGCGTCTGTCCGTGGCAAGTGGACTTTCTTTTACTTAAAGTATAAGTACAAATAACATCTCTGCCAATACAATAAGTTGGACTATTCTGTATGTAAACTAAAAGTATTTGTGTATTACAGGACTCAAAACGTTCACCGAAACAAAGATAATAGAATTGTTCACAAATGTCTTTCGTAAGTTGTTCCATTCTTTCTCGAGATTAACATGTTTATATGTGGGGTCTATGAACCCGGTCTGAAATACCCTTTATATTTTTTTACTCCTACGTAATCTAGTTTGAGTTCAAAATATATGAATTACATTTAAAATTATATTGGAAGAATATACAAGAAATTTACATTTATAAAACTTGCTGTACTAGCTAAAGTCAAGCTAACATTTTAGCTCTACCATGTCAGTGTGCCGTCTACGCAATCAATATAAGGCATTTAACGAAAACGTACGTGAACAAAGTTTTCAAGTAAATCCCTTATACCCAATATAAGTAAGTATTAAGAACATAGGCAAAAAAAATTGGTCTGAAAGAACTAACACATTCGACTCGTCAAAAAGAAAGTTGCAAAAATGGCGCGCAGAGATTCCTTTTTGACCTACATTCGAAATTACGCATTATATGACTGTAAAATATAAAGTGCTCTTTTAAAATATTATATATAATTATTATGACATTAAGAAGGAATTTTTAATTAAATTTTAAACTTTTTTCAACATTTTTTTTTATTTATAAATATATATTTATCAGGAATGTGCTTTTGATGGTTAAGGTACCTTCAGAGTTGGAAATGGTTGAAAAGCTTGGGCTTTATTTAATTATGTTTAATTATACGGTGGCATTGGTTTTTAAGTAAAACATTTAAATTAAACGAGGCGAACGAATGAAAAATATGATAGTGAATATTATTTTCGTAGCCATTGTGAATAACGAATACGATCATTTTATAATGAGAAAAATGTGTAGGACCATGAGGTGAAAATTATTTGCAAAACGAAAAACGCTATTTTCAACAATTCGCAAGAATTGTCTAATCAGTATAATTAACTAGATTATTGTATAGGTATTATTAACTAAAAGCGATTAAGTCATTACGCACCTACAAGAAAAAGCTTTACGAGTCTTATATTGTGTGCAACTGTAGACTTATTCAGCATCATGTGCTTTAAAGCTGGAGTGGAATTATATTGCAAGTTTTTAAGGTACGCTTTTCTGATGTTTTTGGTAAACTAGAAATATAAAACAAAAGTATTATTTCACTTCTTATATGTTATGTGTCGAAATGTGTATAACATTTATAATAAAATTTATCCATTATAATACTTATATGGAATAAGCATTTATATGTTAAGTTAATCGCTATCTCGAGTTAATGCTCTTCTATTACAACATAGTGTTAAATAAATTATAAGCAAAAAATCATTTTTAGAAAAAGCTTTTATTTAAAAGCCCTAAAAAGGAGAAAATAAAATTTGTCTTTTAAATTTTAACTATCAACTCATAACCTCATTGTACACAATTTATATGATCATAAAAACTTGTCGCGCGATTTACTTGTGTAACTAAACTAGTGCTAATTTAATTATGTAAAATTTGCTAAGTTTCAATTTTTAAAGTTTGAATTTAATTAAATATTGATTAACGCGACAAGCTTTTATGATCATATAAATTGTGTACAATGAGGTTATGAGTTGATAGTTAAAATTTAAAAGACAAATTTTATTTTCTCCTTTTTAGGGCTTTTAAATAAAAGCTTTTTCTAAAAATGATTTTTTGCTTATAATTTATTTTTTACTTTTTAGTTACCACTGGCTAGGTTTCTCACACTAGAGACATGTACCACGATTCCGCTTCTATGGTTAGGAATACTGTTGGCGACACTAGACCCTTCCCGATTACAGTGGGGGTTCACCAGGGCTCGACTCTTAGTCCGTTCTTATTCAATGTAGTGCAGCCTCCATGGCTGATGATGTATGCCGACGACATAGCACTCATTGACGAGAACCGACTGACGCTGGAGCGTAAAGTGAACCTCTGGAAGGGTACGCTTGAGAACGGCAGTCTTAAACTAAATGTGTCGAAGACTCGAGCACGATTCTTGTAGGTCCTGAGCCAGCCGTTAAGTCAGAAAAGTTCAGGTACCTTGGATCCGTTATGCATGAGTCTAGAGGCATCGATCACGATGTCCATGGCCGGATAAGTTGGCCAGCACTATCTCGGCACACTCAGGAGCTTGACGTCACGGAAATGAAGATGCTGAGGTGGATGTGCGGCGTAACGCGGTCTGACCGCATACACAACACATTCGTTCGAGGTAGTCTGGTGAGGTCCGTGACGTAGCGGATAAGCTCCAAGAGCGCCGCCTGAGATGGTTTGGCCACGTTACGCGCCGGTCTAAGAACTATGTCGGATGCCAAGTGCCTTGCTATATCAATTCCTGGAGTGAGACCTCCTGGACGCCCAAGGAAGCACTGGTTGGTTGTCGTGATGCCGGATATGAGAGCCAATGGTCTAACCACCGAGGACGCAAAAGACCGCGCAAAGTAGAGTAGGTTGAGTAGGAAGGCAGACCCGGGCAATAGCCGGGATTAATTTTATTTTTTATTTATTTTATTTATTTGATTTGGTTTGCTAGTGACTATTACATTTTGAATAAGTAATATTACGAGCACAATACAGTAACAATAATGTATAGCCGTTTGAAAGCAAACACTGCATGCGTATATCGTGTCCGGCTTTACAACTATTTGAATTTATACACTAATTATAAAAGATACAATATATATAATAACATAAACATAAATTACAAAACGAAAAAGGAGAAAAGAAAACCTTTTACACAATAATCATAATAAGCAAAAATCATAATAAGCAAAAACTATGATTAAACTTTGCAAAATATTGTTACATTCTTACATGAGTTAATAGAGAGATTTACAGATAGATTCTTACATGAGAAAATACAGCTAGTAATTAACAACAGAAAACCTTTACATTCAGTAACAAATTATTGCTGATTGATTATATGATTAATCACTAAGGTCCTAAAGGAAGTAAGCGTATCCGTATTGATATCCATTGAATCGCAATTTTTATTATACAAATTACATAGACGGGGAATAACTGTGTTAGCTCCAAAAACAGATTTTTTAAATGGTGGTACCAATAAAGAGATAGGCTTTCTAGGGTATCGATATGGTATCCTAAACGTAATTTTAGCTAATAGATTTGGGCAATCTATTTTGTTCCGTAGCAGTTTATAAAGAAACATAATATCCAGCAAGTCTCTTCTTTGCCCAAGGAGATCATATTAAAATATTTTAATCTGCCTTTTAATCTTAGATGTTCCGCCATATTGAATTTAGAAAAACGTCACATTTTTCGAGTTACTCTCAACGAGCCCTTTCAATAGATATCCATATTGTAGAAGTAGACTAAAATTAACTATTCGGCTATCTTGGATGGTCCGCCATATTGGATTTAGAATGACATTAGATTATTTTTCGAGTTACTCTCAATGAGCCTTTTCATTTGATATCCATATTGCAGAATTGCAAAAATAATAACTATTCGTTCATCTTGGATGGTCCCCCATATTGGATTTAGAATGATGTCACATTATTTCCCAAGTTGCTCTTAAGAAGCCCTTTCATTTGATACCCATATTATAGAAGTGCATTAAATATAACTATTCCGCCATCTTGGATAGTCCGCCTTATTAGATTTAGAATGACGTCACATCATTTTTCAAGTTGCTCTTAAGAAACCCTTTCATTTGATACCCGTAATGTACAAGTGCATCAAAAATAACTATTCTGTTACTTTGGATGGTTCGCCATATTGGATTTAAAATGACGTTACACTATTTTTCCAGTTACTCTCAACAAGCCCTTTCATTTGATATCCATATTATAGAAGTTCATGAAATATAACTATTCCGCCATCCTGGATGGTCCGCCATATTGTATTTAGAATGAAGTTTCAAACCTTATCGTGTATTGTCATCCAAGCCAAATGTGTATACAAAATTTCAGCTCAATCGTACGAACATACCTTTCATTATATGAAAGCACAAAAAACTTGAATCGTGTCAATTCTATTGGATTTCAAGTGATGTCACATTATTTTTCTAATTGTTCTCGGCAAGATCTTTCATTTGATACCCATATTGCAGAAGTGCATAAATAATAACTATTCCGCCATCTTAGATGTTCCGCCATATGGGATTTAGTATAACGTCACATTAATTTTAGAGTTACGGTCAACGACCCATTTCATTTAATATCTATATTGTAGAAGTAGACCAAATAGATACTCGGCTATCTTCAATATCCTCCTTATGGGATTTAGCGTGACATCACATTATTTTTCGAGTTGCTCTCAACGAGTCCTTTCATTTGATACCCATATTGTAGAAGTACATTAAAAATAACAATTCCGCCATCTTGCATGGTCCGCCATATTACATTTAGAGTGACGTCACATGTTTTATCGTGCATTGTCATCCAAAGTAAACGTGTATACAAAATTTCAGCTCAATCGGTTGACGATATCTACTTCAAAATTGAGCTCCAAGATTTCACCCGAACCCACATACATACATTGCAAGTTAAATAAAAGCTTTTAAATACATAAACTACCTGAATGAGCCCAGTCATGGGTAAATCAATACACAGTAATATCCGTCTATAGGATTGAAGCAGGCTGATAGTGTCTACATTTCACTTGTATTCACGATTCAATTGAAATTCTGATAAGAATGTGGAGGTATGGAGATTAATCCATAAAATAATCGATCGCACACATACTTATTAAAGTTCGGTCCCCATACCACATACATACTCGTACATACTCGTTTACAAGGATGTTCTTTTCATAAAATACTTTGTACTTGATATCTAACATTTTTTTTCGCTTCCATCAATTTACTGGTATTAATTGCATTCTTACTGACACCCCATTATTAGTGAATTGCAAAATGTAAATATTTTAAAACGAAAGTAAATTTGTATACAATATACATAAAACAAACGAAAATATATAAGAGTCGGAAGGCGATGTCATCTACAGAAATTATTTCTTAATCAGCAAGATATGTTAGATTAACTTAATTTGCTTTTCCCTTTAATGAACATATAATTCTAAGTTGGGGGATTTTAATAGACATTGTTTTGTACATTTTAGGATAGTAAAATGAACATGAAATTCAGTTAGAAACACATGAATTCGGCAGAAAAGTAGCTATATTCGGACAAATAGGATTGATGGTCAGCGAGACAATTGTAATCAACCGGAATGGAAGTGGGACGCCCTTATAAAACCCCTAGTAAATTGATTGCTGCGGCGAGAACTGAGTTAACTGATTACATCGCAAAAGAAATACTTGATACTTTTATATTGGTCCTGTACATTTTTTCTGATTATTATCGAAAATCAAACTAAAATATTGTAGTTTATTTTCTATATTTGATTCACAGTTATCTAATAAGAGTTATTAAACTCGTAATAATAGCTCACTTGAAACTAATTAGATACTCGGTTTTATTTATCAAACATAGAAGTAAACTTCAGTAATTTATAAAGTAAAAATCTTAAATTATTAAGGAACCCAATTTAAAATATAAATAAATCGCGAAAATTCCTTAACTGATGAGCCAAAACAGAATCCCTTCAACATTTGTTACAGGTCTGGCAGCGAAACTTTTATTCCTACAATTTGGACGACGGACCTACTATGAAAACGTTGCAGGCAAAATATTTTACATGACTAGCAGTATCTACTGTGAATCGGTATAGCAATTTCATATTATCAAATTATATTTTCTTTATATTGACCGTAGGTGTAACAGTGTTCCGTCTCTCCTTATGGCTGTATCACAAGTATAAATCGTTGAATCATTGTGTTTGGCATTTTTCCATTTTCTTGTGTTCGACATTTTATGCAAGAATTAATTAATTGTATTTTAAGTTTTTTATGTATTCGCTTAGTTAGTTAGTTATTCGCTCTGGTGACGCAAAGCGTGGCGTTGAGTTTCGCCAGTCAACACGCAATGCCTCCGAGATTTCACGGAAGGTAGGTTCCCAGGTTCCTATGCTGCAAATTACATGATACAGCGTAGGCTAATATATATAATGTTTACTCAAAGTGCTATTAGTGTCACTGTGGCTAGTAGCCAAATAGTGTTACAAAATCTTTTCTCGCATAAAAGTCAGAACATTCGAGTCACGTACTCGTATGGGGCCACCGCCTCTCTATCTCCCTACTTTATAATACATGGTAGCAAGCGCCGGGAGCTGTTTGCATCTCACCTTTATATATACTTACTGCTGTGCATGTACCATGTAGGTATATTCCACGTGGAGTTCAAGTAAACATTCAATAGTCCAGTGACTTTTATCAACGAATAAATATTGGTAAAAATTTAGTATTTGTAAAGAAACTTATTGACGTAACAGAAACGTGTTATTTTTTAATCAACCTGTAAAAGCAAATATAGTCGTGGCGTAGCTTAGGAAACTGTAATTAACAACCAATACATATAAATTTTCGGGTTAAATTCGATATTTTTTTGTCAATATACTATAGTTTTATTATTATATATATTTGTTACAGATACTATACTATATTAGCAAATGATCTATTTTGTTTTATATATCTTTTTCATCACTGCACTTTTGAATCGTCGAATGAACAAAAACGCTACCACCGGTTCGGACGACAGTTCTGCTGGGAAGAGCCGGCAAGAAACTCAACAGTTGCTTTTTTCAAAGTCACCTATGGTACTT
Source organism: Heliconius melpomene rosina (assembly GCF_056956725.1). Classification (NCBI taxonomy): domain Eukaryota; kingdom Metazoa; phylum Arthropoda; class Insecta; order Lepidoptera; family Nymphalidae; genus Heliconius; species Heliconius melpomene. The sequence continues at coordinate 12,910,494 of NC_140403.1, forward strand.
ATAATTTAATTATTACGTTAACTGGCAGCTATTCTGCTTGACATTTAATAGACATTCCATATCTTCCATACATGTTGGTAAATTTTTTACATATACTTAAAATTATGGTATGGTACACTCAGACATTTGGAGGCGAAAACTTATCTTTATTTCTCGACCCTATCGTATATTTATCACTATTTTTACTATGACACTATATTTTGTCGGATGTCTGAGTTTATCCGCAAGTGGTTCCAGATGAGTGTTAAACTTGAGTTTGGAATCTATAGGTTATACCTAATTATATACAACTTAATACTTTTAATAGCTGATTCTGACATACTGACGGGTTTCTTCTTTAATTACTAAACTAAAATTATGTTTTTTAATTTATTTATAATATTTGCTTTACCAAATGGTAAAGCAAATTCAATACATTTAGATTTTTTGGCATTTAATTCAGATTATAAATTTCAAACCAGTGAAGAATAGGTGATAATTCACTTCGTCATAATTTGTTTTATTCCTGACCACCTTAACTAGTAAAGAGGTATCATCTGCGAAGAGTACAATATCACACGATCTTAGAATATATTCACTTTTAATAAATACTAGCGACCCCCTTGCGGCTTCGCCCGCTTTTACTACTGGATTATTCATATAATTTATGTTTGCAAAGCACTTAAGATAATGTGAAAATTAATTAAACCCTAATGCAACCCGCATTTTCGTAATTTCAATAAGGATTTTCCAATAGTTTTACACAGCAAGGATTTTTTAGTAGGTACCGTAATTTTAAATCTGTGCTACTAATCTTTTCAAGTACTTATTAAAATATATTTAAATGACTATTTTTAGATAGTTAAATGACTATTTTTAAACGGAAGAAATTATAAACAAAAACCTACCTACTACTAACTACTACAAAAATGTGAAACCAAATATATCGCGCTTAAATAATACATTCAACTCAAAATCTTCGTTGCTATAGAGGCAGCCGGGTTTTTTTTTCAAGCTTGTGGTTAATGCTGAAGGGGGTATTCTGTCCCTGATGAAAAGCAAGCACGACGTGGCTGCCTGTGAGGAAAATTAAATATAGAATGCATGGGCCGGGAATCGAACCCGGGCCGCCCGCGTGGCAAGCGAGCATTCTACCCCTGAACCACCGATGCGTGTAAGGCAAGTGGGCACGGCGGACGCATGGCGAGTGGCGAGCCGTTTCGCAGCAAGGATTTTTTTGATATTGTAACAACTTCTAAAGTACTTATTAAAATGAAAAACTGTAAAAGACAGTTTTGGTCTACATTAAATGGCCAACGTAACTAATATACTTATTTATATGCTGAGAGTAAGGGATAAGTGAAATTTGAGTAACATACAGCTGATGTGTCAACGGCGGGATGTGTTAACAATTAAATGCGTTTTTCTGTAAAACTATTCGCAATTTCGAAATATTTTAAAAAGCAAATTTTATCTTCGTTTAACGTAGAAAATTAATAAAGTATTTTAAAGGATAAGGATTAATACCATTATGGAAAAATATCCCTCACAATAAAAAATATATTGAAGTTATTATTTTTAGACAGAAAAATGATCACTACACGTTATTCTTAAAAGATACGAATATGCTCTCGCGGACTTTTTTGTAGATCTTATTAAGGGGAACAATACTACAGTACATTTTTTTCATGTAGTACTTACCATTAGAGCAGCGCATGCCCGAAAGTGTCTCAACGGGTAGGACTTTATACACATTTATCGTATTTATGATAATTTACATAAGAATGTACAAATAATAAACTATATATAAACCTTCTACGAAAAACACTCGACTTAATGGTGAAGACCGCATCAAAATCCGTTGGGTGGTTTAGAAGAAGAAGAGTTAGAAACAACAGACAGACACGAATAGCGACTTTGTTTTATAAGATATAGGATAATGGTTTCATTTCTCTCCTCTGGCACCAAGGCCGCCACTAAATACGTTATGCCTTGAAAAAATCGATAGAAAGTGGGGCACTCAGTGTCTTCACACTAGGTTCCGCTGAAGGCATTGCGTGTTGAGTGGCGGAACTCGACGCCACGCTTTGCCGAGGCAAAGTGACTGTCTGATATCGAGATATTAGAGCAAAGAAATGAGAATATAAATTTAAATAAATACTTCATTTTTTCGAGCGGGGATTGAACCCACAACCAGTTTGTCTTACAGTCACACTTTGTGCTACGCCCGGCCTCAACATCAGGCACCTACTCTATCATATGATATGTCTAATTTTGTCATATTTTTTATTGTATGTCTCATAGACCATTCAGTACACTGGTGACCATGGGAGCGATACTACAGATTTCTTTGCTGTGTCTTCTCGCCTCTATATATGCGTATGTATTTTTTTTTACTAACTATTTAATTTTTGATTAATGTTAATTACGTTTCTCTTCTGCTTATGCTATATGTGACCATTATCTAATATTTTTTTAGCTTCTTAAATACAATAGGGCCACAAATCGAAAAAAATCGTTTTAATACACTTTTTTATTCTTAATTTCTTGAATAGTAAATGGATATATACTTTTATTATGAAATAATTTAAGGGGGAAATAATAAAAATAATTTGTTATCAATTTTTATTTATGAAATTAATAAAATTAACAATTTTAACTTACATTTATTAGTCAAGGCACATGTTTAACAGTTTTTGTGAAAAATTACAACAAAAACAATATAAAATATTTTTTCTTCTAATAGATTAAACATAAAAACAAAATAATACTTATACTGCATCAAAAAAATAATAAAAAAAGAAATATTTAGCTTATTATTTTGTGCAATTTTTACGGACGAAAATGGCATGTTCTATACCTATCACTAATATTGCATTGGTAGCAAACGTATTTAATCTTGCTATATTTGTTGGTGTGACATATTCCACACCACTATATAGATTTGGCTACCTTTTGTGGTAGTTCTTTCGAGGATTCACCTACATGATCTCGGATTCTTTTACGAAGTTCTGTGGGCAAATGTAGATTTATTTCCTGTTTTGAAAATATTCTGATGTTATACATTTCAAAGATGATAATTCTTATTTCAAAGTTTGTGTGAATCATTATTTCTTGTAAATTATCATTAGTAAAAAATAAGTTCCAACATACATCAGCTGTTTTAGCAGTTGGCCAATAGACCTGACGAATTGCCTTACTCTTACACAAACATCTTACACTTACTATAAACCGTTCCAAATTTTCCCAGCTCTTTGTTGTGGGAAAAAATGGAACGAATTGGTTTACAGTACACCTTTGTTAGATTACTTTTCTGATTATATAGGCTAATTTCCGTTATCCAACTCCTGCTCTGTGTTACTTTCAAAGCTTCTTTGATTAACATTATCGATATCACTACCAGATCGCCAGAAGAAATGTCTTCTGCTTCCTCAAAACGACGTAATAATATGTGTTGGTTATCTTTGTATGACATTCTATATTTTTACTCTAAAAATAAAGCAACATAATGCATAAAATAATAAAAAGAAAATAAAATGTGTTTGTTCAAATTCGTTACAAGTAGAGTAAGGTGGGTTTCATAGACCCGTTGACAGCTTCAACATCGTCCATACTGCTCACTGAGCGGTAGTTGCCTAAAGTAGGCAGGTGACGCTTCTGTACCTCTTCCCGCGCAGCTACTCAGACGCGGAATGCGTAATCATAATTTACTATTAAAATATTCGTCCATTCTTACGGGTCTGAGTGTACCACGCCCAACTTTACGCTCGTAAGGTTAATAATATATTTTTAATTTCTATTGCGATAAATAAAGTTTAGTAGTACATTAATTATCAAAAATCATATATTTTGTTTAGGATTATGCGTATTTTTCTAGTTTTTTTTTTGTTATTTCTCTGTAAGAACTATATTTAGTTATTTTCATTACACAATTTGGCCGTATTCTTCGTGTTAAAAAATTAGATTATTAGTCAAAGAGGATAAAGACAGATGTTTTGAATATATAAATATTCAAACTTGTGACCAATCCTATCCTATATCTTATAAAACAAAGTCGCTTTTGGTGTCTGTCTGAACTTTCTAACTCTTCTTCTTCTAAACCACCCAACGGATTTAGATGCGGTTTTCACCATTAGGTCGAATATTTCTCGGGGAAGGTTTATATATAGTTTATTATTTGTACATTCTTATATAAATTAACATAAATACGATAAATGTGTATAAAGTCCTACCCGTTGAGACACTTTCGCGCATGCGCTGCTTTAATGGTAAGTACTACATGAAAATAATGTACTGGAGTATTGTTCCTCTTAATAAGATCTACAAAAAAGTCCGCGAGAGCATATTCGTATCTTTTAAGAATAACGTGTAGTGATCATATTTCTTTCTAAAAATTGTAATTTCAATATATTTTTTATTGTGAGGGATATTTTTCTATAATGGTATTAATCCTTATCCTTTAAAATACTTTATTAAATTTCTACGAAGATAAAATTTGCTTTTTACACTATTTCGAAATTGCGAATAGTTTTAGAGAAAAATGCATTTAATTGTTGACACATCACGCCGTTGACACATCAGCTGTGCCGACTCAAGTTTCACTTATCCCTTACTCTCAGCATAAAAATAAGTATATTAGTTACGTTGGCCATTTAATGTAGATCAAAACTGTCTTTTACTATTTTTTCATTTTAATAAGTACTTTAGAAGTTGTTACAATATCAAAACATCCTTGCTGCGAAGCGCGCCCCGCGACGTTTTGCTTATACAAGCGCGTCATGAGCAGTTATCGGTGGTTCAGTGGTAGAATGTTCGCCTGCCACGCGGGCGGCCCGGGTTCGATTCCCGACCAATGCATTCTATTCAATTTTCCTCACAGACAGCCACGTAGTGCTTGCTTTTCATCAGAGACAGAATACCCTCTTCAGCATTAATCACAAGCTCGAAAAAAAAACCCGCCCGCTATAGAGGCATAGCAACGAACATTTAGATGCGTTTGCACGTATTGGATAATTGGAGTTGAATGTATTATTTCAGCGCGATATATATGGTTTCATATTTTTTGTAGTAGTTATTAGTAGATAGGTTTTTGTTTATAATTTCTTCCGTTTAAATAAAGTTTAAAAATAGTCATTTAAATATCTAAAAATAGTCATTTTAATATATTTTAATAAGTACTTGAAAAGATTAGTAGCACAGATTTAAAATTACGGTACCTACTAAAAAATCCTTGCTGTGTAAAACAATTGGAAAATCCTTATTGAAACTACGAAAATGCGGGTTGCATTAGGATTTAATTAATTTTCACATTATCTTAAGTGCTTTGCAAACATACATTATATGAATAATCCAGTAGTAAAAGCGGGCGAAGCCGCAAGAGGGTCGCTAGTATTTTTATAATTATCTTAACAGAAATGATTATTTTTTATATGCAAAAGGACCTTGTGGGTACATATTTCTTTCTTGATATCACTTACATAACAGTTATGTATGTCATTAAACACGGTAATTATAGCTAGCTTAGCTATTCTATAGAAATATTTTCATTCGTTGAACTTCGCAATACAACACGATAATGTTTTGAAAATTGGGCGGAAATTGAGGAACGGTATATCATATACAGTTTGCCTACGCTGTGGGGAAACGCATAAATCTGTATTTTTAAAGTTATGAAAATATTTGTTAGGCAAAACAACTATAATTGTTTTGGTAATTATCAATGCCAAAGGTTCTGGATCAGTTATAAAATATTATTTATTATTTTTTATCTTCAAATGATACTCACTAATATATACAAATCTGCAGTTCATAGGTGACTGATAAACATTAAAAGGTCTCTAATATTATGTAATATGATAACAGATACATTGAATTCAATGCCAATAAATTCTTTATCTAGTTGTGTTTTGTTTTTGTGGACAAAAAGGTGGAAAAGGCCCCGCCTTTTATTAAGATTCCACTATATGTCTGTCTGTCACTAGACTATATCTCTTGAATCATATTAGTTAGACAGTTAGTTGAAATTTTCATAGATGATATAACAAGAAATACTAAACAACATAAACAGATTAATATTTAAGGGTGCTTCTATTATAATAAACATGATTTTTTTGCTTTTTTCGCTCAATATTAATAACCGCAACGCTTGAAATATTCACAGAATATTTAGTTATTTATATTAAAAATAAATAATTAAATTACAACACAATAAATATTTAAGGGCGCTACCATGAGCCCGCTGCCGCCTATTACGTTTCGTGCGTGAATTCGACCCGCACTTGACTGACTTCGCATAAGCTTTACTCGTATGTAATTGTCAAGTACATATTAAGAATAACACTTTAATAATGTTAAACATTAATATCAAGTGTTGTGATAGTTTATACACATTTTGCCAGTTTAGTTTTACACCCTTCCTCATATATTACAAGGTAAGCAGCTAACCCATAAGATATTCCATTTCCCACGAACCAGCCCATTTACCATACATTGCCTATTTTCTTTCTGTGTTTTTTTTACCAACACAGAAAGAAAATGAAAATACTTTTTCTAATTTTTCCAACAGTTCGCCCGTACCTACATCGTATGATACGATAGTAGTGGGTCTTGGGGCAGCAGGTGCGACTGCGGCGTCCACTCTAGCTAAAACTGGGAAGAGAGTCTTGGTTTTAGAAGCTCAGGACAGAATCGGTGGTCGAGTGAAAACTGTTCCATTTGGAGATGGTGTAGTTGAAGAAGGTGCGGAATGGTAAGTTGACTTGTTTTCATTTTTTCTTGCCTTAAATCTATGGAGTAGGTAGAGGGCGTATTGCAAAATTCAACTCTGCGCCCTTTATGATAGCGAGAAAATTAATATAATTACTTCCTTCAAGTGGGAATCGTATCCACCAAAGTTAATAAACGCAACCAATTTTAGGATCCACGGCACGAACTACAGCAGAATATACGAGAGTGCGGTTACTCACAACATATCAGTATCATCACAAACTCAGGGGTTCTTAGTGTACAACTCTGACGGCACTCCAGGGAACACCAGTTTGATATCTGACTTGTTTGAATATTCCGGTTCTATTGAAAACATTCCAGCGGAAAAACCTGAAGCTTTGGGGAATTATATAACTAGAAGGTAAGTTTTAACAGAATATTTACAGATTTAAGATTTGATAGATAGAGGTCAGGTGCACAAGAATGTAGGTGTAATAGTAAATAGTTTATTAGGATTAACAGCAACACTAGGTTCCCTCGTTCCCTTGTAATTGTGGATAAAAATAAATAAAATAGTAAGATAAGTGATTTACTAGAATTTTTATAATTTAGCTTCACTTGCGAGTAATCGGCGTAATTTGATTGTGTCAGATTTTTATTTTTCCTTACCAAATTTCTTTATACTCCATGATGAAAGCTGTCCTATAAGTTTCTATTTTGGCTTTGGACTATAACTATGCCAAAATTTATTCATTTCCATCCAATAGTTGTCGTAATTTTTAGTAATTTTCGATTGTTTAATTTTTAATGAAATTATACTGAAAATCGGACCCTAAGGTCATCACCAAACAAAAAAAATTAAAATGGCATTATTGTTATATTATTGTTTGTTATATTTATCACATGTTAAATGTTATATTATTGTTTATCTTAAGCTACGTTCATATTTATAATGCTATGTTTTAAGCGCGTATGTTTTTATATCCGTTCCTTCGTTCCCTTGTACCTTAAGCCAGTTAACTGATTTTGATGAATAAGATGTTATTGGATTTGTCTTCATGGTATCATACTTTTTATAAAATTGTTTGTTTTGTTTTTAATTCATTTGTTTTTTTTTTATGTATATTTTAGCCTACTCAACCATATTAAAGACAATCATGCGGAAGTACAGAACGATGAGGCGTTTCTGAATGAAACGTTGGAACTGTTAAATAAATTTATAAGTAATGATATCGCGTCCAATGATTGGAATGATATAAGTGCACAATCGCATTTTAGAGAAATTGATGGGAATCTAGCCACAACATGGCATCGACATGGTTACAAGACCTTCTTTGATATTTTATTGGTGAGTTTAGTATTTTATTATCGATTATTTATATAATAATAATAATCTTTATTTGGTATAAGAAGGTAAGTACAAAGACAAATGAATATTATAACATATCAGGTCTAAGGGGATACAATAAATCAAGCTTCTAAGTAAATATGTAATAATAATGCATCGATTGTGCTAAATTTTGTATAAAACTCACCCCGTAATCAAACCTATCTGGTACTTTCCTTTAAGTTTTTTTACCACTCTACCATCTAGTACCAAAGTACTCGTTAAGATGATTGATACAAGCCGAAATTCGATGATTCGAATATTGTAAATTCCCGTCTTAGCGAGCACCTGCGTCCTATAGCCTACTAGCCTTTGCTACTAGTAGTAGTAGTAGTCTTTATTCTAGAAAAACGAAACATACGTCACCTATTTATAGTAATAAATAATTTTATTTCCTCTCACACAGAATACATACAACAACGGCCCTGGTTACCCAAATTTGGATATAAAACTAAACAAAGAGGTAATTGAGATAAAATGGCCGCGGAATTCTACCGGAAGTGTACAGGTTATATGTAAAGATGGCGACGTGTATACAGCTGATAACGTTATTGTTACCGTTTCTCTTGGATTATTGAAAGAAAGGTTGGTGACTTGGTAATATACCTTTTTCTATATTTCTTTATAAGAACCTACTTGTTAATTAAAATCAGTGAATAAATAAAATTAAATCAGAAAATAAATTTGTATGGTACATTTTTATTCATAAAATATTCATAATACGACAATCGATCGATCGACGTATCTGTACATGTAAAAATAGGAGCGAGATAACAAAAAATAATAAATATATTAATAAAAATTAAATTGATTATAATAATAACATTTTCAGATACGCTTCACTTTTTTCACCATCGCTGCCACAGGAAAAAATACAAGCCATAGACAAAGTGAATTTTGGACTTATAGGAAAAATTATATTATCATTCCCAGAAAGATGGGTGCGTGAAGAGAGTTACAAGTTGTTCTATTTACCTGGTGATAAGGAAAAATTTGGCAATGACACCTGGTTGACCAAAATACGAGATATAACAACTCCAGCCGGTTCGTCCAATACGGTGACGCTGTGGACTTGTGGTGAAAATACTAAATTCGTTAGTTTTATTCTTTGAGCACTATAGACCGCGTATAGTGCTTAAGCACTATTTCAATATAGGAATATATATATATACATAGTATATATACATAGTATATATACATAGTCATATTAAAACACTTCCATTACCAGAAGGGGAAAATGCAAATTTTAAATATTTCATTATCCCAAATCGAAACCACAACATCTTGAGCCACACTGTCTTGATATTTTTATATAAAATTAATATTATATTGTTACAGTAAAATTTAAATCACAAAAAATACTATAAAAGATAAGGATATAGACAAAATAAGACTGTTCTGTGTAAAAACAAAACAAAAATTAATCCTACATAAGAAATGGCATATCCATTACAGGTAGAATCATTACCAGAAGACGTTGTTAAGAATAAATCTATGGAACTTTTGCATCAATTTTTGGGCAAAGATATGATCATACCAGAGCCAACTGGGATGATACGGTAGGCCAATATTACTATTATTAAACTGTGCTCATGAAATAAGTACACTATTTGGTATCTTTGTTAATTTTTGGTCGTGAAAAGCTTTGCCTCGATACTAAAGCGAAAATATAAACGTAAATAAATATTTCGCTTCCTCGAGTGGGGATCGAACCCACAACCGTCGCGTTACAGTCACACCCTTGTGCCGCTGCGCCACGACGACCTTTTTTATTTTTGTTTTTAATTTTTAATATAACATTTTCAGATCCACATGGTACTCGAATCCATTTACTCGTGGAACGTATACTTTTGATGGTTTAATTGTACACGAGTATCCGAACGCGAGAGCTGTACTCGGAAAACCCCTTGTAGACGCTAAGGGGAATCCCAAAGTTCTATTTGCTGGAGAAGCGACGGATGTGATACACTTTGCAACAGTTCACGGAGCCAGTGACACGGGCTACAGAGAAGCTATGAGAATATTAAATTCGAGTAAAGCTTAGAAAATATAAATATTGACGTTGTAATTAATCTATTATACCCTGACTAAAATCAAATCAAATACCAACGATGAAGACGTTATGTATGTGGAAACCATTTTGATGAAATATCCGAAGAATATGAGTGATTCTCTGCGAGATATTTTCAAATAAATTAAAAGCAGAAAATCTTTTTTGGAAAAAGATTTTATTTAAACGCTCTAAAAAGGAGAAAATAGAGTTTTACTTTTAAATTTAAACTATCAACTCATACCCTCATTACACATAATTTATATGATATTAAAAGCTTATCGCTACCTAGTTACGTTAGTTACCTAAAAACAATGTTTTTTATTTAAAGACAAAACCCGATTTTCTTTTCTTATTACATTTACGATCCTACGCTGTGGAGTGCAAAGTTATAACTATCATATAGTAACTAATACAACTATAACAACATAAATGTTAAGTATATTCACGTTGTTGATGCTCGATAGAGTGCCGGGAAAGTTTGTCTGGTTTATTTTCATTACTTTATTACATTCGCTCGCAAGTCACAACAAAATGTATTAAAAATGGTATAAAATATAGTAAAAAAACTATTTTTAAGCTTTATGAAATTGTTATTTTTGTAGCAGTTTTTATTTGAATTCAGCTTACAGTTAATTTCAAACTTAGATTATGGTTAAGATATGGAATTTTTCATTCTTGTTTCCGATCTAAACGGTTCTCTTTGCCCACGTCGTGAGTGATTTGGCTTTAAAGAGGAAAAAAATGTATGTTTAAAATGAAATAAAATTTAATAGTGAATTATTAACATGGTAGCAAAATATGAACGTCATTCAATCAATAAAGGAGGGAGAGTATAAATCGTATTACAGGCCGTCGACGTGGTCTGACCCATGATGATAAGTTAACGAAGTGATACGCCGCTCGTCGAACTTTACGTAGATGCTGTATAAGCTGAGACGTGACTAGAAACCTGAAAAACTTAAAAGGCTTGTAACATAGTGTATGGGAATAGTGTCTGAGATAGTTACAAGATTTCATTATAATGTCATGAGGCCATTGTGCCGCAATGCGTCAGCGTTTGACTGTAAAAATGGCGTTGTGGTTCATTTCCCTTGCTCTGGTGAAGCGCGGTGTTGAATTCCGCCATACAATTCATAAAAACACAAATTCATAAAATACAATTCATAAAAACACTAATTCATAAAATACAATTCATAAAAACACAAATTTAATATATGCCAATTATTATGGCATTTACAGAGACGCATCCTGTGGATTCGAATTCGAGGACAGGATGTTTTCAAGCCAGAGAATACAAGCTTAATTTTCATATACTATTAGAAAAAAAGCAAGTATAACGCATCTACGTATGAAATATTTTCAAAGTTCCCATTTTACTATGTAATCGGCATTTTAAAATTCTTCCATTTCACGTCGAGAGTTGGTTTTCAGTCTTCAACTTTTCCAACACTTTGTTCGCTTATTGACTGTTCTTACTAAAATCATAATGTTGTTTTGCTTTGTTGCCCAAAGAGGCGTTGAAAACTTTTTTCGTGTATAAGCTCATTATCAAAGTACCTTTTATTTTAATATTTTATTTGTTTAAACGAAATATGACGGAAAGTGGGAAACAGGGAATTTAACACTAGGATCCCTCTGCATACCCTGCTGTGTGCGGGATACAGCGTGAAAATATTTGCTTAAAAATAACTTAAGTAAATGATTTGTTAAATTAAATCTAATAAAAAAGAAAATGATAGTAAAATTATCTTTTTATAAATATAATACGTATAGAAATATTTTGTAAGTGCCAACATTCCAAGAACCTAGGTGCGAGAGATGTCGTATAGTACGTATAGGAATTCCTTTTACACCAGATAACACCGCAAACTTTTGATAGGAACGACGCTGTCTCGTAATATATTTGACACGCTTTAAACGTTGAGGGATAATCCCAGATTACTAAGTTCTGTGGAATAGAACTAATTAGGGTAATGTATTTTGGTGCATGACCAAACATAGTATAGACTGTATATTTAATTGTAAAATAAACATAATATTTAATTGTATTATAATAAGTTTTTCATTTAATTACTATGTTCGAATTATTCGAACTCTGTAAATATTGAAAAGCTGATTTGTAATTTCTTTAAGGGTCTCATTAGAATGATCTGTAGATTAATTATGTAGACATTACCGTTTACTGTTAGATATTTGCGATCAGAATATATAACGTTCTTTTATTATTTCTATAAAGAAATTTACTTTCAGTATAAGAGTGTAAATTATATATATATGTATTATATATACAAAATAATAGATAAAGACAGACATACAAATTGTGTCAATGTATACTTTTTTTGTAGTCAATAGAAAAATCAATCAGATGTTGCCTCTTCTTTCTGCAGTTAATACTTTTCCACTTGGTCTAATATAGATAAATGAAAAATACACTTTTATTAAATCGAACCTTTATTCTAAATAGAACAAACCATATTCAAGTATATAAAACGAAAATAACATTTAGAAAACCAATAAAATACATATCAGGAAGCAGAGGGAATACCGTCGTAAGATATATTCAATATGAAAATGTTCACAAGATAATGTAAATCGACGAATGGATACTTATTGGAAATATTTCAATTCAGTCGGAAACAATATTAGGTGCATGAATAAAACTCCCTTACAAATGAGACAAAGGACGTCAGATTCATCGGAGGGTTATATATAACGTGCTAACTCAAGTAAAGGACTGGAACACGAGGCTCTACTGTCCGTGGGGTATTTGCGAACGACACTAACCTATGAATACCAAATATGATTTTCATATCCGAATCTCACTTCAATTCGGTCAGAACAATCCATTCATAGTAGAGTACGATATGTTCTTTCACAATTTTCAATTGGTTACAAAACCTAACGAGTAACAGTTGAATATTAAATATTAACACGAAGTATTTAACTCCAACCAAACAAAACCGACTCTCTCGACTAATATTTTCAATCGAATAACTAAATGTCATGAAAGATCTCTATGATGCATATAAAGATATTTATTTGACAAATAAAATTGAAATACATTAAAATATCTTCGTCAAATTTCAATATCTATTAAACATAGCTGATATCTAGCATTTCATATAATCGGATACCAGTTGGGATCGTTTGAATTTCCAAGTTATTAATAAATAAATGAAGGTAAAACGCTATGTATACAACGATTATAGTCGTGAATGACTGACATTAATAAGAAGGATTTCTGAGACGGCGGTATTTGTGTAGGGATTGTGGACGTAATTAATACCGATCGTTAATCAAACACCCTGTGAAGGCTATGACGACGAGAAGGGCCCAGAGATAATAATGATATATTTTAAGATTAACAAGACGTTCTTGCACTTCACAAAAGTATTAAATTACTTCTAACTAAGCCATGGTAAAAGCTATTTATATTTGTATGAAATTACAGGATGATCAAAAATTTTGCGCTTCAAATACAACACTACCTTTATGATTGGTGGAATGTGGTAAATGAGCAAGCCACTCTGTAATCTGTCCGCGTGAGCATCAATTAGCTGGAGTTAAAAGCTCCCTTTTATTGGAACGGCCAAATGAATGGGCAGCGTCGAGGAGCACTTTGCCGAATTTCAGGCTCAAATCGTACGAGTAATAGTGTGAGCTGTGCAACGACCGCAAGCGTTTAAAACTGCGTTGTGCTCGCTCGAATCGATGTATGACATCTATCATGACAGGTATTAACCGTTTAAGCATTTTGTTATTGTCGTATTATGAATATAATATATTTTGATATAACTATGGTATTGGTTTAAAGTATTTACTTTTTCATATTTTAAAAGCGTTATTCCACACTTAGGTAAAATACTTTTGAATCCGTGCCTCTTGAATGAAATACGTAATTCAATTAGCTGATTGGGCGAGGCGTTTTCTTCAACTATTAAAGCGTCAACTCAAAGACCGGGCTCGCCGTCCATTTACCGAGGGTTAATCCCTCTTTCAGAGTATTAAAATCCGTATACGTATCTCTTAATACCTTAGTTTTGTAATACCCACACTCAGCCTCGGGCGCTTCCTGCTATTTACCAGATTGTTTTGTATTCAAATTCAAATTCAAATTCAAAATATTCTTTATTCAAATAGGCAATTATTATAAGCACTTTTGAATCGTCGAATGAACATATGAACAAAAAGCTACCACCGGTTCGGAAGGCAGTTCTGTATGAGCATCTATATAATGGCATTCGAATAACGCTTGGTTGACGTTCATTAATTAAGTTAAATTGATTTATTAGGTTCATTGAGTGAAGCTCCTAATTAACTAATTGTTGATATGTAAACGTATGGCATAGTGTGGCAATAAACCTATTCTATCCTTGTAGGCGCGTTCAAGTTACACACAGTAAAATATATATTTTTTTACCGCTACCCCTCAAATACTTTACGCCTATCGTAATTTGTAGTAAAGCTTACAGTTTTAGCAATTTTCTAATTTTATTTTGAATCCCACCAATTATAATAAAAACTAAAAAACAAGAAAAAATTACAAGAAAAAAGATTTTTTAAGAATTTCAAAGCAAGTTGCCTACCATATAGGGCATTTTGAATTTTAACATGATGTCAATCAACGTTATGAAGTAGAATGTATGGTAGTAAATAGTAGTAGGTTAAAATAAAGTACCTAAAACAAATCTATTTCAAAGCAAACTTTTACCTGATATGCGAGTCATGTTCGGGTGGAATGGTGGCAAGAGCGCTGACATATTCTTCTATTGAAATATAATGCTTCTCTACCAGAAAAATGTTCTACATTCATGACTGCATATTGTTACATAATGTTTGTGAAATAGCCGTAACTTAAGTAATATTTAAGTCTGCATTATTGTACAATAGTTGATCAATTCTATTTTGTGCCTCCAAAGAACAGAAACTAACTAATATAGGATAAATACTACATTATATTATACAGTGAAAGAAAATAATATTTATGTTAATATAAATTGCTCCAAATTTAAACAATATAATCAAACAACAATGAAAAGTCTTACTAATTATCCTAATTAATTAATGTAGATTGAAATCCGTTCAGCCTCTAAATCTTGATTGGGATCTTGTCTTAACGAGCAAATGTCAGAGACTGTAAGGACCAAGCGCTGCATCTATTCATGCTCTTGAACCCGCAGACTTCTATGAAGGGTGACGTCGCCTGTGGATAGGTAAGGCCGATATGGATTTGTATTAGTAAATAATATCAATGGTTTATTGTTATTATATAAATAAAAGAATAAAAACATGACTATTTTAGACGAAGCAGCGCATCCTTCTTGTAACATTGACGACTTACCACATTTGATATTTGCGTTCCTTCCATTTTAGTTTAGGCTTGAAGTAAGATATGTTCCGCACAAAATTTGGGGGTCTGGTTTTTTCATCATAAATGTTTTCTTTATAATTTGGCGATGACCTTGGATTAATTAAATTATTAGGATTATGTAAATATAACGATTTTTTTTATTCTTACAATAAAAAAGTATTTTTTTGTTGTCCGAAAATAGACATGGAAGAATCGCACTAGCAATGCACTTTGAAATATTTCCTGATTTACATTTAGGAGTTAAAACTACACAAAATAATTTTTAATTCTATTATGTATTATATTCTGAATACAACGTTATCTTACGAAAGGTCAAGTTAATTAAATGCTACTGACAACCTCAACTAAGCCTTGTCGCTCGCTAGACGTGCTCTAATGCAAACTAATCAGACCAACGTGTAATGAAATCACTGGATTATTTATATGACAAGACGTAAGGGAGCATTTAGCTTAATTAACATGAATTATTTATATTATTACCATATAATTATATATACATATATAGCGCTATATTTAATGAGCAAAATTTAAAAATGTTTATATTTATTTTCTAGTCTTAATTCTTTCTAGTAAATTATTTTTAAATATATTTAGTCTATCCTACAAACTGTATAATATGGTAACTGTTCTGCCTATAACATATAACAAACATTACATAATTAACAACAGAGGTCTTTAACAATAACAGATACTTTATGTACAAGAAAATTCTCTCCTTCACATTGATTAAACGGCCTCCGTCTTATTATGCAAGTTAAACAAGCCAAACTGAATTCAAAAAATACAATCTTTATTTTATATTTTTCCTTCAAGAATAAATTTGCATTCCATTGTCAGCCATAAATATTTTTGTTTCAAGAATAAAAATATACAATTAAATCACATACAACTCGAACTTAAAATCTTTTTCATAAATGACTATTTTGAGTAAGGTATGTTTACGAGTACGGTATGTTTAAGTAAAAAGTAAAATAATATGTTTATATAGAAGAATATTTTTTTTATGAGACGTGAATTTCGCAAATAGAAGTTTCCTTAAGATTCGAGCAGATTCAATATTCATTCAGAATACTAAATAGAACACAGATAGGAAAATAATTTTATTACACAAAGGGATTGCATATAAACGGCAAAGAAATAAGGACGACATTCCATATTTCGGAATTTCCTAATAAAAATGTGATGATAAACACTTTTCTATTGAACTGTTGTAGATAATGTCTATAGGTGAGAGTTTGATAGTTGATGTTTTAAATTTATTATATTTATGTCAACTAGTCATACTGAAAAACAAATTAAATATTTCATTCGTCATCGTCCTCAGTCGTGGCATAGTCGTAGTCTCCTGATCTGAAATTGGAATGATTATGGGTTCAATCGGGGAAGTTATAGAGAGAGAGAGAATAGAATTTGGATTCGGAAGAAGAAATTAACTTTTACTAACATCTATTTAATTTTCAGCTCAACGCTGTATTCCTGTGGAACCTAGAGTCACAGATTCTTCTTCTTTCTGGCATTCGAGTCACAACGTGTCTACTATATATAAACAATTATTCTATTTATAGATATTGCTTGCCTGAGATTACCAAGATGCTATAATACTTTTATAACAACTGACTGGAGTGAGATCTTTTAGCTTTGCAAAGCGCAATTTATATAAAATGAGCACTTTGCGACAGTCGCATTCGCATTTCAACTTTAATTAATTCTACAAAATCTATGTTCATGCAATTTGTTGTTCACTTAGCGGTTATTACATTTATTATGCAATATCTGTGAAATATTTGTAGTGCTGTAGTACTCTATTTACTATATTTTTTGGGATAACTGAGCCTGCCTATATAGGTACTCAATTTTTGATAACGAACATTAGGTACGTATTATAGTACGAAATAACATCACGTCAAAAAAAATATTTAAATTGTTAAAAAATTATAAGTTTGATGTGCGACACTTATACGACAAGAAAAGGTACACTGAATAGGTGCGTAAGCATATACTTTATCAACTACTTTGTCACGTCACTGAAGTGGCAATTGCTAAAGAAACGAAAAAAATGTTTTTTCAAAACGTTTTTCTCATACACAGATCGACGCATACGTGATTGATTTATCTTTCCTAAAAGTCACCTAATAAAACACTTAGTTTTTCTGGTCCAATGATGTAATTAAAAGTAATTTTGATACTTGTATAACAGCTTCACCTGTAGAAAGAACCTGGTGTTAATATACTGCTTACTCCACTTTCCGCTCAATTTTCATGACATTTCGCGCTTTGAGTGGTGGAACTCGATCTTGTTGCCAGCACCAGAGAAATTAAAAATTCATTTCCGCGAGCGGGAATCAAGTCCACAACCGTCGCGTTTACTCACACGCTGTGCCACTGAAACAAAATAATAATAAATACAAATGTACAAAATAAATTTCTGATTTAATTTATCTCTAAGTCCTATAGATAAGAACTATAGACAACTCAAGAGTAAAGTTTATTCAGAATCTAGGCCAAAGTGTGGCACACGACAGTGTCTTATTAGATTTGCTCGATCGCTCTCACAAATACTGCCCTGGACGAGCTTCTATCGGACGTACTAATTGCTTTAGACTGCCCGTATGTACCTGTCGTCTTTGCGTAGTACGGTAACTGATTATTTGTTATCTAAAATAGATGTTAGCAGTATATGAATATATAATGCTGTTTGAATATATCTCAAATTGCCATTAATTGGTTTGCTAAGTAATTATTAATCTCAAACAATAATGACAATATTCGAATACCATAAAAATAACTTATAATTATATTACATTATGTATGACTAATTATAAATAGCAGTGAGGCCGATTGGACTGTAAACGGGACTGGCTGTGGGTTCAATTCCGACTCGAGAAAAGATTCCGGAATAGAAAAAGATTCCGACGAATTGAGAACCTCGTCCTTTTTTTGAAAGTCGGTTAAAAACTAGATAGTGTTTCCAGGTCAGTACGATATGGGTACCTTCAAAAATCGCGTCTATCTCCACCTCAAAGACCGGCAACGCACATGTAGCTCCTCTGGTGCTGCACGGGGTCGGCGGTCGTTTGCCTTGTCCTTTTTCCATAAAAAAAACTAGGTTCCCAATATCTCTCTGCCTACCCTTGTAAAGTGCGAAGCTAAAAAATAAAAAATGTTGATATTGAATACTAATTTTATGCAGCATTCTTTAATGTGCATATATATTATGCGAGTCCAATTCATGCGAACCTACCAGCATAATAGAACAGTCGTTAAGCTCGAAGAATGGTTGGTTGGCGAAACGCCAGTTGTCGATACACACCAGTACCTCCGATGTCGCTCCGTGACTGCCGTTAATTGATTTTATGCAGTGCTTTTGACTCCAATTTCTTTGTTTTGTAATGATTTAATAACAAGTTATTGCTTGTTTCTTTTTTAGTTTAGTGCACTTTGCGTATTTAATTGTGCGCAAAAAGTGATTTGATGAAAAGTCATTACATTTTCATTATTTTGTATAGAGAGCAACATCACGTGCTGATTTCCGGATTCCTTACTCTAACAAGAATAGTTTAGGCGAGGCTAGTATATTTGTAGTTCATTTTATGCTAAGAAAATACATGCCCATGTACCTGCTACCTAAAATTGTTACGGAACCCTCGCTGGGCGACCGACTCGCTCTTGACCAGTTTTATTTATGAATTAGATGAATAAATCCATTAGTATTTGTAACATTTTATATAATATGTATAATATAATGTATTATTAAATGTAATAGCGGACGATATAGTATATCAGGTATTTTAATAAAAATTATAAGACTTCTAAATTTTACTGAAAATTTCATCTAAATATAATCAACCTTCGATGAATAAAGAACATCATCTAATTAAAAGCCTTATTTACCTTCATTTTATTACTTCATTAATTAGGGACGTTCTTTGTACACAGTTATTATATTACGTTATTTAATAACAGATAATTAATTAATGTTCATCTTAAAAGACCTTATCAAAAACATCATAATTTCAAACGCTAACTTAACTTCTTTTATAATATTATGAGGAAATTTATTCCTATGTGCAACTAAGGTAATTATTAATGTGTATACCGCAAACATGAATACGATTATTTCGCTTGCAATTTATTTGCTTGCTACTGTATCCTGACTCTACCTGCTAAATGGCGAAACTAAAAATCCCATTTAGTTTTAACGGGCTAAATATTTTTAGTGTAGAAAACAATCTTAAATTAAGTTCTTTGAACGTAAAGGGAATAAATTTTAAATTCCATATGTCCTCAGAGTAATATGTTTCGCAAACTCGTGCTGTCCCGACTCAGAAGAATAAAAATGTAAAAGAGAACATTGAGATAACTCAGTCTAACACGATTTGCGCATTAGCCGTGGAAGTAGGGAGTATATGTGTGATAATTTAAAAGCTCGCTTGTTTTCCTTTTTGTTTCATTATTATCAGTATTGAGTAGATGTTTTTTAGTTGTTTGTAGTGTTTTAATTATCTGCAATATAAGGATTTAAAATACAAATATAAAATGAATTGATAAAATGAATGAACAAATATAAAATGAATTTATTTTTATTTTAAATACTTCATTTGAAATGTATTTAGTATTTTATTTGAAATATTTTACATAAATACATTTTGTATTTGTAAAGTGTTAGGAGTGTTATGCTCACTAATCAAATGTTAGTAAATATTTATTTGATAGTGGGTAGCTTTATGTAGACGTAGTGTGTTATTAATTGTGTAAAATGAAGGACAGGACTGTTTGCTTGCTAAAATATTATACTATTGAAAAAAATGGTAACGGTGCGACTTCCAATAAATAATTATTAATTGGAATATACGATTCGAAAATATATACTTTTGTAGAGAAATAAAATTCGTTTCATATAGTAAGGCTAGTGGAGGTTCATTAGTACAGACAGACTTGGCTTCTTGGTCTGAAAGAATGAGTTTTATGTATCTATAATTTTGCATATTTAGAAAAGCGAAACCTTACCAGTTTTATTGCTAATTTCAGAAGAATAACTGGAAACTGATGATGATTTCACTTATATTCATAAGCGGAAAACCGCTTATGGTTTCCAATTATAAAGAACAAACAGTATTGTGAAATTTACCGTTAATAGAATGGAAAAGTAAATTTAACAACAAAGAAAATCTTATTCTAATTCGGAAATTCAGCTACAAACCCTTTCTGAGAAAAATATTATTTTGTAATTTTTGCGTATTACGGAGTTATTTCCCCTTTATAAAGACATAACAACAACTCTGTTACAGAAATTGAAAAATAACAATAACGATAGATGTTGATTTTATAAAGACTCTTTGTTTATGGAATTTATAAGATTGTTTTTACATAAAATCATTTTCAGCAAAGTAAAATATGATTTTTAATAATAGTTTCGTAGTAGTACGAACATTGATTTAAGGATTCATTTATACAAAGAAATATACGATGTTTACGCCTATTCCATACAACCATTAATTATTATTTATTTTTATTTACTCTGTTTACTGATTATATAGGTACATACCATTATAACTGCTACGCTGCTGCTGAGAAGAAACTTATACAAAAGCGAAAGACTAACAATCGATTAACTTCTTATCCAATAATCTATTAACAATCGCTTTACGACTCAATATAAATATTAATTCAACTCCCATTTCGATTACATGGCCCCATAGTGTCAAGAGTCGTCGAATTGATGCCCCCGCTCCGACCGAAGTCATGTTCGAATTTCCATAATTCAATTAAACTGCTGTAATTAATAGAAAGTGTAGAGGATAATATTTCTGTATAACTTTTATATCTTATTTGTACATATTTCTTAACAACTTAACGCTGTTTAATTTAACACCGTTTTGTCATGTTACCAAAACGAGAACGAAATTGAACCCACAATCGTTGCATTTAAAGTTTTGTCGCTGCGCCGGCCTTAGTTGTACATGATATTATAATATTAATATTGAAAAATTTCAATATTTAAAAAAAACGTTCTCGTTTCTCTGGTCTTGTTAGATATAGGTTCCGCTATAAAATCTGACAGAGAAGGTAATCGACGATGGAATGATTATTTGCGAGAGATGCTACTTTATGTAAATATGTTTTAGTTTGAATAATTATTCGTAATAAATTAATTTCATTATAAAATTTACATGATTCATTTAAAAATAATAAAGTTTACAACATATAATAATTAAAATTTTAGAATGAAAAATTGTTAATTCACATCGCTATTTTATAGACGCTACTAGCTTAATGGAAACTCAATTTGGAACAGTTTTTCACGTGATTTAAAATTCGTTTATCTCTCGCTCGCACAGCTTTTTACGCGATGACCGATGCCGGATATTTTTCCGCTTTTAATGAAATTCATCTGTCCCTGCGCTGTGTCGGACCATCACGGATAGCGTGGTCCAAACAAATAAAAACAAATATTATCTAATTGATTTTACCACAGTGAGACCGTGAGTGTGTATGATGGTTGTGGGTTCGATTCCCGAAATTTACGAATTTCTTGCCTATCGCGCTTACATCGGTACGCTAGTGCCCCTGCACCACGACTGGCCTCACTAAGAATTATATCTAAAATATTTAACTGCATTGCATACATTGTAATTTAACAAAATATAATGTTTTCTCTGCTGTGACTATAACATTTTTTTTTTGATTCAGCATAATATTGAAATTGGATGGATTGGAGACAAATAAATATTGTACCTATAGGTATAACATACCTACTTTACATTGATGAAAAACATATAGAATTTCTTCCTTTTTGTTATCTGTGTCCCGTGTAAGATCGTCCGTCCCCTCACTTCATGCCCAAGTTTTCAGATATTGTTATTATTTTTGCTTATATCTATTCAATAATATTTTGTATATTATGTAAAGAAATAATAGTTTCAAATAGCTTTTACTGTATGTTTATGTGCTTATTTCATTTTCAAAAGCCACCTGCAAGCTTCAATAAGCCACGAGTCACGACTGTCGGACATTGAACATCAGAATAGCAATTGTCAACATGTGGTATTGTGGTCCGCGTCGAGAGCGCGCTCTGCAACTGTTCCTTATCAAAAGGCTATTCTTCTAAAGCTTTAGCTTTATGTATACTTTAGATGTATACGATTTTTCCTTATTTTTTGAATTTGAAAATGTTCACCCTATTTATGTTAATTATTTTTAAATTATATACGTAATAATATTTATATTAATAATAGCATAAGTATTTTGAATATAAAATGTAAATTACAATGCATCCTTTCGATATTTAAGATATATATTAAGTTTCGGATGGCGGACTAAAAGTGAAAGCACAACGTAAAGTTAAAGGAAAACATAAGTCACTATATTACTACTTTATAAGATTAAATACGTGACACCAATATTATTTAATCAAAATTATGAACAAAAATGTTTGAATCCAGTTATAAATATGATTGGAAGAATAGTAAAACGTGAACTGGAACAATCATCTCCAACAGTGATGGAGTAGCTATGGAATATTTGATATCTGTATAGTGAGCAGCGTCGATAGCCACTCGTACTCGTATGTATGAGAATGCTTTCATAGTTGGACAGCGTTCCTTTAGAATATGATCAGGATTTTTTTGTATGTGTATTATCTTTTTATAAGTTCATTCAATGGATTCAAAGCTCATCCGTTTTTCCTTTGTATATTTTCGGTACAAATAACAGATTTGATCCAATTTGCAGCAGAAACTGAAAAAAAAAAACAAATATATTTTAAATATAACGCAGAAGAATTTTATTTATATTACTTTTATCATATTACATTTTTTCAATTAATAAATCACGCATTAAAATTTTAAGTTCAACCTGATAAGCTAAACAATTAACATTGTATTATCTAAAACGATAAAATCAGACGATCTTACTTAGGTATATTCGTTTTACATTACAATTGCCTTTTGTACTTAATCAATTAACAAAAGTAATAATCAAAAAATTTTGACTTTCATAAATAACAGAAAATATATCTCCTAAAAGCTAGTAGCTAGTACTAACATAAAATACAAATCTAATTAATGTTATAACATATTTGAATGTAATATTTGAGTAATTATTACACAAAGTACTTTTGGCAGGAATTCAAGATAGCGAATAGACTATAAATAAACAATTTTCCATCTCATAAATTGCGTACAATAACAAGAAAACTGCAAATTTATGCAGATTTCATGGGAATGTCTTTTAAATGTGAGTTGGCCCGCAACAAAGTTAATCTGAATGTTTAAAGGTTTTAGAGGAATCAAAATACGGCCTGTATTAAGAAGAATATGATGTCTTATATTACTATGATTTCGAGTTACATTAGAAATTGTAACTTCTTTGTTTAATCGGACTTAACATGTGGAGCTGCAGAAAAATCTGGTGTTAGAATATTTTTAATAATGTAGATACAAACGAATTGCTATTATAAAGTATTCATACATATTTTAATAACCTTAGATAAATACGTAAGTATAGAAATTCAACAATGTTTTATTGTAGTATTGGAAAAGGTTAGCAGGAAAAAATAGTGAAGTTGGTTTCAGAAGCATTTGACGATAGTAACGACTAATCCAAATGGTTCGGTCGGCTGTCAAACTAGCCGCTGCCTATCCCGAGACCGAGTTTCAATTTACTCACGTCGTTTGACAAGGACACTTGCTCTGAGATTTTAATATAAGATATATCTGTGACTTTAGTATAGAAATAGAAATATTATTTAAGCTTTTGACAAATAATATCGTCACACCTCGGCCTCCTTTTCTGTCTAGTGTTGTCAAGTCATGTTCAACTTATTTATATAGACTGGAAAAATTATAAGATTTCTAAAAATATTATAAAAAAATGTTTTATTTAACTTATTTAAGACAATTCAAAGCAAAAGTAATTTTATTTTATAGCATCGATTACATTTATACTTCCTTTATTACAAAAGATTCACAGCCACCGAATATTTTTTAAATAAATAAACCTTTAATTTTCCATTTTACGATCATACAAATCCACAAAATGGTTTCGTTTGATGATCAAACATGCCAATTCAAGCCGCAAGCTCGAACTTCAATTTACCATCGAACCATTGAATCAATGCCTCTATGCCTTTTCCAACGAAGGAATAAAGTTTTCGAAATTTTTTTAGAAGCATCAATAAGATATTAGTTTACTTACAAATGCGCTATTTTTGACTTAACACAGTACGTTGCGGTAGTGAATAAATTACTTTTTCGACTTTATACGTACTCTATTTTTACATAAATGCAGTAATATATTACTAAAAGATCTTCAAACTGAATTTAGCTTGAATTATAAGTCAATCTTTTAAATAGATACTGAATAGAGATTTTTACCCAGATTTTCTTCATTTAAAGATACAGATCACGTTCTTTTCGTATAAACTTTTCGTCCTAAGTTAGAATTTAATTATTTCTTCAGGTTTATTTTAGAGGTCACCACAAATCACAGACATTACAGTATGACAGAGAATATTATAAAAATACACGTGTATATATAATATTCTTTATTGCACAAAATATACATAAGAAAACAATAAGATACAAATTAGTTGACAAAGGTGGACTTATCTCTATAAGAGATCTCTTCCAGCCAACCAGTGGATGTGGATGAGTTACAAGTAGCGGGTGAGACCATAGTACAATTAAGTTATTATTTTAAACATTTAGTTAATTAAGCACAAACAAAACAAAATACACATATTATATTATAACAAATAAATACATAATTAAAACAAATATATAAGTCGATATACATATACATACTATATAAAATATATAGATGTTTCATACATACACATATATATACATATTGTATATACATATAGATATATAATAAATATATAAAATAATAAAAAAAAAATAAAAATAAAAAAAATACATAGATATATGAGATGAAAATGTGGAAGTAATCACAATATGAAGTTTACGAGTTTAAGGTTGCGAGCAGATATTTTTTAAGTTGGGATTTAAAGGACATTATAGATGGACTTCTCTGGATAGGTTTAGGAAGTTGGTTCCATAGGGATGCGGCATAAACAGAAAAGGATTTTTGGAAGAATTTAGAGTTACTCTTTGGTATGTCAAGTGTCGGTATGACACAAGAACGCCTAGAGCGTGTGGGAGTGGGAAGTAAATGAAACCGGGAGCGAAGATAAGAAGGGAATTTTGAATAATTAAGGATTTTATAAAGGAGTGAAAGGATGTGCATATCTCGGCGAAGGCGAATTGGGAGCCAATTAAGCTGAGCTCGAAATTGGGAAACGTGATCATACTTACGAAGACCGTAAATGAAGCGTATGGCGAGATTTTGAAGGCGCTCTAACTTATTGAGTAGCTCCTCGGTCACATCCAAATAGCAGACATCAGCGTAGTCGAGAATTGGCAGTAGAAGAGATTGCGCAAGCATAATTTTTGTTTTATGAGGGAGGAAATATTGGAGACGCTTCAGAGAATGATAAGAGAAGTGCATACGTTTACTAAGATCATTAATATGTGATGCCCAAGTCAAGTTGCTGTCGAAGGTTAGACCCAGATTTCTCACTTTGTCGTAATATGGAATTGGAAATCCAGAGTAGAGTATCTTAGGCACTGAGATCCAATTGATTTTACTACCAAGTCTGCTACTGCTTATTATAATTGCTTGCGATTTTTTTGGGTTAACTGATAGGCCAAAAGTTTCAGCCCAGTCTTGAATCGCAGCAAGATCTTCATTTAAAAACGCGATGGTCTCAGGCAATTCATGTAAGTAGCCATGTCGATACAACTGCAAATCATCGGCATACAGGTGGTAAGGAGAAGAAATTACTTTTGAAATATTGTTAATAAAAACCGAAAACAGAAGAGGAGAAAGAACGCCGCCTTGAGGAACACCAGCAGTGAGATCAAGCCAAGACGATGTATTGTCATTGGCTTTCACACATTGTCGGCGACCGAAGAGATAAGAGTGAAACCAGTTTAAAACTGTGGAAGGAATGTTAACTGCACGAAGAGTAGCAAGAAGTATGTCAAAGTCAACAGAGCTAAAAGCATTGCTGAAATCCAGTAATACCATTGCAGTGATCTTGGTGTTATCCAAGGCACATCGAATGTCCTCCGAAATATTCAGCAGTGCGCTAACTGTGCTGTGGAAGGGACGGAACCCGGATTGGTAAGGACATAGAAGATTGTTTGAGGAGAGAAAAGAGTACAGTTGATTATGAACGATGGTTTCAAGGACTTTTGATAGGATAGGTAAAATGGATATAGGACGATAGTCAGTGATAGCGGAAGGGTTCGAGGTTTTGGGTAATGGAATGACATAAGCATTCTTCCACTGTGATGGAAAGACATTACATGACAGCGAAAAATTGATAATGTGGGTGACCACTGGTGCAATGACATCCAACACGGGAAGAAACATCTCGAGACTGAGATTGTCACTTCCAATGGCTTTAGTGGAGATGGAGCGGACACACTTCTTGACTTCCTCATCAGATACAGTTTTAAATGAAAAGGGAGTTGAGTCTGGTAGGACACTTTGAGATAAAGAAGCAAGTGTATGTGTTTTTATGTGGGCATCTATTTTTATATTTGAGTTTGTAAAATGAGAATTTAAGACATTAAGATCCACTGAGATCTGATGATCAGCAGTGGCTTTACCTACACCAAGCGACTCTAAGAATCTCCAAACTTGCGCTTGAGAGAGGTTCTGAATGGTATTGTGAATGTAGCGACGCTTAGCATCCCTACACATCCTGTTGCAAATGTTCCGCAGTTTCTTGTATGCTGTGAGATTTTCTTCACAAGGAAATCTTTTGTTTTTAGTTTTCGCTCGATCGCGCTTAGTCATAAGTCGTTTAATAATTGGCGTTAACCATGGTGCAGGCGCATGCTTGATACGAACTGGTCTTACGGGGGCATGAACATTAAAAATGTTAATCAGTTCAGAAGTTAGCGAGTGTACCATATCGTCAATATTAGTTAGTGACAATGTGGTTGACCAGTCGATGTTTCTCAAATCATCCCTGAAGCGTTCCAGATCAATATGCTTAAAATCGCGCTGAAAAAAAATTTTGCCTCTAACCTTGGGAGGGCGTAATTTATAAGAAAGAAAAATTAAATCGTGAAAAGAGAAAGGTGCAGTCATTTGACCATGAGAAATAATAAAATTAGGGTTAGAGACGGAGATAATATCAATCAGAGAAGGACGACAGTTAGGAAAAAAATGAGTGGGGGAAGACATAGGTAGAATATGTAAGTTATATGACTCATTCAGTGCCTTGAGCTGGTTGCTTCTAGTATCATTTTTTAACATACAGGTATTTAGGTCACCCATGCAAATTATATGGTCATAATGTTGAAAAAGACTCTCCATAATATCTTCCAAAGCACTAAAATAATTCACTTTAACATTAGGGGAATATAAAACGCCTAAAAGAATTTTTTTATGGTGTAGTTCTATTTCTAAAAAGAGATATTCAAGAATTCCTACAGCCTGATTAGGGGAGCGAGAGACGACCCTGGCAGGGATGCTGTTACGAAGGTATATACCAACGCCTCCACCAACCCGCTCAGTGCGGTCATTCCGGAATAACTGAAAGCCTGGAAGAGAATAACAAGCTGATAAGAGGGACGGTTTTAACCAGGTTTCCGATACAAGTACACAATCGACTACTCCGGAGCCAAAAGATGCGAGAAGATCAGTATAATGAGCTGGAATGCTCTGTGCGTTGATATGCACTAAGGAAAGCGAACCGGATGGGTTATTAAAGATATTCGATAACTTATCTACAAGCGAATCTGAATCTGAGACTGACGAGTTATTACTATCAGCACTATCATAATTACTAGATGAGCAAGAAAAGAACTCATCATCAATATTCATATGCTTTGTATTTTATAAATATGTAAATAAAAATAATAATATAAATATACAATAATAAATAGTAATATATATACTTAAAGAAAAACAACTAAATATCTATATATAATTATATATAAAAACGTATTAAAATTAACCAAAAAAAAATCCACGCGCACAGGTTGACTTTTGGAATAATCTGCACATTAAAGTAGTAAAGAAAGAAATACAAATACAAAAAATCAAATGTAAAACTAAATGGAACGCAATCGAACATAGACAATTATAAGAACACAATAACAATAATCATTCATTTAACATTATATCATATTTATGGTATTATCTATTATACTTATTTACATTCTACGGCAAAGTGACACTTGTCAAATGTGTTATTGTGTAAACAATTTATTACTGCTACAGTTATACATCAATATTTTAAAATTAAACTAACATACTAAATACTGAACGGAAATGAATTGTAAAACTGTGAAATTTAACAAAAACAAAATAGCAAGAAAATGTAACTTACGGTCGAAAAAATTACAAAAGAGTTTAAATATAAAATAAATTATGTGTAAACCGGCTGAGTTAAAATGATACATATAAAGAAAAGCTACCCGACTAAATGTTGATGGTGGACTTCATTGAGGGATTTTGTTCTATTAATAGTTTAAGTTCTGACAACGTAGAAATCTTGACTCTGGATTTGTTAGTGAGTAGTATCAC
The DNA here is from genome assembly GCF_056956725.1 of Heliconius melpomene rosina. Classification (NCBI taxonomy): domain Eukaryota; kingdom Metazoa; phylum Arthropoda; class Insecta; order Lepidoptera; family Nymphalidae; genus Heliconius; species Heliconius melpomene. The sequence continues at coordinate 12,939,597 of NC_140403.1, forward strand.
TATCATGCCATCAGCCGACCAACACTTTTTTATACCAAAGTGATTGCGGGCGGCGACAAAAACTTCCTGGCGCGATTTTGTTAAGAACTCCGTCAAGGTTATTTTGGAACCTTTTAAAGCGGTTTTTGCAAGCCACACGCTGGCTTTCACACATTGTCGGCGACCGAAGAGATAAGAGTGAAACCAGTTTAAAACTGTGGAAGGAATGTTAACTGCACGAAGAGTAGCAAGAAGTATGTCAAAGTCAACAGAGCTAAAAGCATTGCTGAAATCCAGTAATACCATTGCAGTGATCTTGGTGTTATCCAAGGCACATCGAATGTCCTCCGAAATATTCAGCAGTGCGCTAACTGTGCTGTGGAAGGGACGGAACCCGGATTGGTAAGGACATAGAAGATTGTTTGAGGAGAGAAAAGAGTACAGTTGATTATGAACGATGGTTTCAAGGACTTTTGATAGGATAGGTAAAATGGATATAGGACGATAGTCAGTGATAGCGGAAGGGTTCGAGGTTTTGGGTAATGGAATGACATAAGCATTCTTCCACTGTGATGGAAAGACTAATGTCTTTCCATCCATGCTTGTCATGACAGCGAAAAATTGATAATGTGGGTGACCACTGGTGCAATGACATCCAACACGGGAAGAAACATCTCGAGACTGAGATTGTCACTTCCAATGGCTTTAGTGGAGATGGAGCGGACACACTTCTTGACTTCCTCATCAGATACAGTTTTAAATGAAAAGGGAGTTGAGTCTGGTAGGACACTTTGAGATAAAGAAGCAAGTGTATGTGTTTTTATGTGGGCATCTATTTTTATATTTGAGTTTGTAAGATGAGAATTTAAGACATTAAGATCCACTGAGATCTGATGATCAGCAGTGGCTTTACCTACACCAAGCGACTCTAAGAATCTCCAAACTTGCGCTTGAGAGAGGTTCTGAATGGTATTGTGAATGTAGCGACGCTTAGCATCCCTACACATCCTGTTGCAAATGTTCCGCAGTTTCTTGTATGCTGTGAGATTTTCTTCACAAGGAAATCTTTTGTTTTTAGTTTTCGCTCGATCGCGCTTAGTCATAAGTCGTTTAATAATTGGCGTTAACCATGGTGCAGGCGCATGCTTGATACGAACTGGTCTTACGGGGGCATGAACATTAAAAATGTTAATCAGTTCAGAAGTTAGCGAGTGTACCATATCGTCAATATTAGTTAGTGACAATGTGGTTGACCAGTCGATGTTTCTCAAATCCTCCCTGAAGCGTTCCAGATCAATATGCTTAAAATCGCGCTGAAAAAAAATTTTGCCTCTAACCTTGGGAGGGCGTAATTTATAAGAAAGAAAAATTAAATCGTGAAAAGAGAAAGGTGCAGTCATTTGACCATGAGAAATAATAAAATTAGGGTTAGAGACGGAGATAATATCAATCAGAGAAGGACGACAGTTAGGAAAAAAATGAGTGGGGGAAGACATAGGTAGAATATGTAAGTTATATGACTCATTCAGTGCCTTGAGCTGGTTGCTTCTAGTATCATTTTTTAACATACAGGTATTTAGGTCACCCATGCAAATTATATGGTCATAATGTTGAAAAAGACTCTCCATAATATCTTCCAAAGCACTAAAATAATTCACTTTAACATTAGGGGAATATAAAACGCCTAAAAGAATTTTTTTATGGTGTAGTTCTATTTCTAAAAAGAGATATTCAAGAATTCCTACAGCCTGATTAGGGGAGCGAGAGACGACCCTGGCAGGGATGCTGTTACGAAGGTATATACCAACGCCTCCACCAACCCGCTCAGTGCGGTCATTCCGGAATAACTGAAAGCCTGGAAGAGAATAACAAGCTGATAAGAGGGACGGTTTTAACCAGGTTTCCGATACAAGTACACAATCGACTACTCCGGAGCCAAAAGATGCGAGAAGATCAGTATAATGAGCTGGAATGCTCTGTGCGTTGATATGCACTAAGGAAAGCGAACCGGATGGGTTATTAAAGATATTCGATAACTTATCTACAAGCGAATCTGAATCTGAGACTGACGAGTTATTACTATCAGCACTATCATAATTACTAGATGAGCAAGAAAAGAACTCATCATCAATATTCATATGCTTTGTATTTTATAAATATGTAAATAAAAATAATAATATAAATATACAATAATAAATAGTAATATATATACTTAAAGAAAAACAACTAAATATCTATATATAATTATATATAAAAACGTATTAAAATTAACCAAAAAAAAATCCACGCGCACAGGTTGACTTTTGGAATAATCTGCACATTAAAGTAGTAAAGAAAGAAATACAAATACAAAAAATCAAATGTAAAACTAAATGGAACGCAATCGAACATAGACAATTATAAGAACACAATAACAATAATCATTCATTTAACATTATATCATATTTATGGTATTATCTATTATACTTATTTACATTCTACGGCAAAGTGACACTTGTCAAATGTGTTATTGTGTAAACAATTTATTACTGCTACAGTTATACATCAATATTTTAAAATTAAACTAACATACTAAATACTGAACGGAAATGAATTGTAAAACTGTGAAATTTAACAAAAACAAAATAGCAAGAAAATGTAACTTACGGTCGAAAAAATTACAAAAGAGTTTAAATATAAAATAAATTATGTGTAAACCGGCTGAGTTAAAATGATACATATAAAGAAAAGCTACCCGACTAAATGTTGATGGTGGACTTCATTGAGGGATTTTGTTCTATTAATAGTTTAAGTTCTGACAACGTAGAAATCTTGACTCTGGATTTGTTAGTGAGTAGTATCACTATCATGCCATCAGCCGACCAACACTTTTTTATACCAAAGTGATTGCGGGCGGCGACAAAAACTTCCTGGCGCGATTTTGTTAAGAACTCCGTCAAGGTTATTTTGGAACCTTTTAAAGCGGTTTTTGCAAGCCACACGCTGGAACGTACCTTTAGGTTGCAAAACCTAACGAGGACAGGCCTGGCGGAATCTTTCTTGGCACCCAGTCTATGGCAAGATTCGATCGAAACAGACGAAAGGTCGGACAACTTCATGTGCCTGGATAACACCTCCATTGTCTTCTTTAATACGTTCTCATCTTTCTCTTCTTTTATGCCGTGGAACAAAAGCACCTTTCTTCTGGAATGTGTCTCCAAGCGATCCATACCGTGTGCAACCAACTCAATCTGTGACTTTAAAAGACTAAGTGACTTCCACACTAACGTCTTAAAAGTATAGAAATCAGCACTCAGTGCTTTAATTGTGGGATTTGGGGCTGCAGAACTTGGCTGAGATAGGTTCTTCTCAAATTCGGCCATTCGAGAAGAGAACATAGTGGAAAGTTCATCCATATTCTTGAGTAAGTGTTCCATTGGTGCTTCCATATTCGTAATAAGTGCAAAATTGTGTGGGAAAGTGGAGTTGGAGTCAACCTAAGCACAGGTATTTAAATTTTTAACACATATGCTTATTAAATTAAATAAAATTACTAAAAAAAATGAGAGCTCTTAAAAGTACGTCTTTGCAATTGCGAATCTACGTGTAAAGTAGGAATTTCCTTCCACGCGCCACGGAACTGTGGAATGGTCTACCAGCGTAGTATTTCTAAATCGATACGATATGGGCCTTCAAAAAGCGCGTCTATCTCCATCTCTAAGGCCGACAACGCACCTGTAGCTCCTCTGGTGCTGCACGGTGATCACCTTCAGGTGACCCGAACCTTTTTCCATAAAAAAAGTATAATATTACTATATAAATCTATTATATATAGATATATATATTTTTTATTAAAAGTAAAGTGATTTCAGCTAATGAAGATGTAACGGGCTATGTCATCAGGGTGAGTATTATTCTGCACTTAATTAAACTTGGCCATCGCTGGCTTAATTGCCTCCGCTTGCCTTCACTGCATATGTCGGTATCGATTTTATCATTTTCTAATTATAAAATACGTTAAATTTTACCAGTAAGTCCACAGTCCATGTAAATGACATTACAACTTTAACATAAGACAGAATATTTTTTATTCACATGATGTTTTCATTGTTTTATTAAGTTGCAAGTTAATTTAATTTGTGTTCTGTCATTTAACATACAATGTCTCAAATACGGGAGGCAAGCGGAGAAAAGAGTGTCTTGTCACTAGGTTATGGTTTACCAAAACTATTGAATTTTTGGGCTTGCGTAGATTTCAATTGTACAATTAAGGCACAGAAACGAGTATAAATATATTTTATTACCATTTTAGTTATGACATTAATTAAATATTATTCGTTCAAAACTCGTATATGTATCCATTCGAGAATATGGATATTAGCAAAAACAATAAAAAGTAGTAATCCCGGCGCACGTTTTCTATTAAATCTGAGACGCATTCAGAAAATTTCCACTTTGTAAATCTGCACTTCCTCAACCGCACTAAGTAAGTGACCGCGCCTAACCACAGCTTGTACTAGCAGCTACTTAAGATATTATAAGTGCTATACGTATAAGTAGTATAGTTAATAGATTTTTTTACTATTGTTTTCGTATTAAACAAATGGTCAAGTGTGAGTCGCCAGACTTGTCCACCAACAGTTCCCAGTCAGTTTCAGGACTGTAGGTCAATGGGAACTAAAATATATAAAACTTGCGGCGTATGCACTCATTTTGTATGAAATATACTACCAAGCTAAGGCAGTGATAGAGTTCGTTATATTAGTAGTTTATTAATTTAAATATAAAAAGAAAAGAACCCTCAAATACTTTAAATGAAATAAAAAAACCTTAACAGCCGCAAAGCAGAACTTGCACCAGCGTAATCGATTCCGTCGCGCGCTCAGCAATGAATCACCGATGTTTTCCAAGATTTAGTTCTTTGTGAGTCTGCTCAAGCGTTCTCAACTAACAATTCGTTTCCGTTATTAGAACTTTTATATTAAAATTAACATTTTTTACAATAGAGACTAAATCGCAGTGAACGTTGAACACTGAAGTGCTCGATCTAAGACACTCTTTTCTTAATAATTTTTTACTTACTATTTTTTATCCATAAAATATTTTTATAGTGGGCATAAAGTGTGACTGTAAAACCGACTGGTTGTGGGTTCGATCTCCACTCCAGGAGACGAAATACTTATTTAAATGTATACTTCCATTTCTTCGCTCTGGTGTCGAGGCAAAGCGCGGCGTTAAGTTTTGCCACTCAACACGCAATGCCTCCAAAATTCATCAGAAAGTGGGGAACGGAGTGCCTTAACTAATGCCACAACAACCTTACTCAAACAATATCAAATTATTACGCCTGTTTGTTTTACTTTACCTATAAATAAATCACGAGTAAATTTTACAAAATAACATGAAAAGCAAAAATATACACTTAAATGTGCTATTGAAAAACCCAACCTTTATATTACATACACTATGCTTTTAGAAAAATATCTTTCAAAGAAAGGTCGCTTATTATGCCTCGTAAAATATCAAAGTAGATTTATAACAATCCTTCATCCTTATAATATTGAATCTTTATGTTTTAATGGTATATCATTCGTTCGTTTTCGGTAAAACATTATTCATAATTCTAATACGCACATTAGTAAAAAGGTACATTTATTGTGTAGAAGTATTTGTTGACTTTATGAATATTTTTATTCCGGTATAAAAGAATTATACTTAGATATCTTTATATGTAAAAGATTTTAATTACAATAAAAAGGAACAATTTCTATACTTGTACTTAATAATATTGTAAATAAGTTAAGGTTATTGAGTACTATTACAAGCTTGACTAACCTGCTTTGGTTTTTTTCCTAATACATCTTTATATTCATGTATAAGTTAAACAAAATAATCTCGTCATAACATTTCGTCGTTTTTTTTCTAAGTCATACCGTGTGCCTCTCTCAATCCTAAATGAGCTGTACATCTGAAGACGCAAAATTATAACTTTTAGAAGTATTTTAGTAGGATTTTAACCTATTTAGTTTTCAATACGTCGAAGTTTAGATTCTTTCATACGAATTGGTTCTATTATGAGACTGAATAACCAAAAATAACTAAGACAAAACACCTCAAAAGAAAGTACCTGCAATTGTCATTGAAGACTAAATCTAAAGCTTTAAACAAAAAAAGACATATCAATGAGGCAGGATGTGTATTTTAGCTCCATTAGATAGCCCTGGATACTATAATGTACATACAAAGTTCAACGATACGAAAGATACGAGTAAAGGGCATCGGAGCATTCATTAAAATGTCAATCAAGCGCATAATGGGGGGTTGGGTTCATGTCATTGTGATTTTAGATTACCTTTACTTGATATGTGAAATATTGTTTATTTAAATAATGATGTTTTAACTTTGTGGTGTTAATTGTAAGTATAAGTATAAACACTTTAACTCATATTCATTGTTAATAATTAGGTTTTTTATGACAATTATTCACTGTGGAAATGCACGGAGGGAAGCAATAAAGTGAAAGAAAATCTGTGACGAAACCATTATTTTAATTAAAACTTGTGTTTTTTAAAATATTTTTAGGTATATATGTCTATGTAATGGCGTACTGGTATATTTTAAAAATATTACTGAACATAATATTAAACATAACTGAACATTGAAAGTCCCTTATCATATTCTATCCTCAACTCGCCCGTGATGTTTTGCAAACTCATCACACAAAATTGACAGTAACAAACATCTAGAAATTTTCCTTAAAGAAAATCACTAGGCGTAAATCATAATGGCGGCAATTTTTATTATATAATATTCATCAGGTTAAGAAAAATTATGATGAAATTTAAAATTTTATAGTTAATGTGGGCCCTAATTATTGTATACGTTTAACTTTAGCAAAATTGAGGAATCATAGTTTTTATAAACTTGTCAATATATAGCATTTTTACAAATATTAAAATTAAGAGGTTATATGTAATGACAGGAGATTCTTCACTCCAGAGCCCTAGCCGCCGTTGGCCTGGACTCTTGGCTCAGTCGGGAGAGTATTTTTTTCATATTATTTATATTTAATGCCTTAAAAGTAAATAAAACAAAACAGATAATGTGTATATACTTATAATTTCAACACCAAGTTAATCTAGTCACATAGCAAAATTGATTATGGGCTGGCAGAACTATGGAACCCGAAAAACTTGCAACAGTCCGCCTCAGTCGGTCCTCCTGAGATTAAAGAATTTAACAAAGATAAATCAAGAAACGCCAGATTCGGCAGTTGCTTTTAAACAAATGATCTCCTATTTCTCTATTTACTCTAGATTGAGATAATGGTGTATTTATTGAATGAAAGGGTCTTATTAGCCACCTTTTGAACTCTTGTTTTGTTTCATTTCATCTTATTATCGGATTATGAGCTTATATCTGAAAAGTGCTCCGAGTTAGTCCGCAAATATTTTCGCTTGTTTTAGTTTGGTAGAATCTGGTTAATCTCTCGTGAATCCTCTTAATATTTCCAATAGCCGCCGCTAGTAAACAAAACTTTAAGTCTACTTTAATATTAATTAAAACAGATATATTATTAAAAGCTATGACAAGGAATTGTCTATTTCACATTTAAAAATAAGGTTACATAAATATATGCACAAGCATATATATTAATATTTTTTGTATAGCCGTATACTCTTTAGTAAAAATATTTTTCCCAACATGTTGTAGAAAATTTATATACATATGTATATTGAAATTTAAATTTAAGCTCGTGGTCGAGGCCGTCGTTGTGGATTCGATTCCCACTTGTGGAAATAAATAATTTGTTATTTAACACGCAATGTCTCGTTAATTTGAAAGAAAGTAGGGTGGGTATTTTACAGTGGTAAAACAACCGCCTGTTCTTACCTGTTGTATGAGAGAAAAAAAGTTACATGATCCTCAAGTAAAGAAACATGATTTTTTATATTCTTATAAAGATAATATAACATTTGTAAGCTTTTAAATTTTGCTTTAGCACAATTTTTTTAATGTTTGTTATGTTGTTATCAAAATAGCTAAGTGAGTTATTTATCAAACTTAATGTTGTAAGAAGTTTTTAACCCTTAACTGCTCGCATGGGGTCAAAGCACTTTCACATATCGAAAAAATGCACTTGCAACGGTTGGAACCTCCCCGCACGCCCGCTAGTCTCTTAATATGCGCTAAAGAATATACTTTAGTACCGTTTAGGCCTCTGCAGGTGAATGCTAAGCCTCTGCTCTCTTGAGCCGTGACCCCGTGCGAGTACTTACGTAACTTTTTTGAGAAAGGTAAGCTTTTTATATTCTATTGTTTTTAATTAGATATTGATATAACTTTGAATGAAATATTATAGTGAATGATAATTTCTTTCGTTTTACTGGTTTAATTTTTTTTTTTGTATTTTAATATGTTATTTACATAGGTCTTTTTTTATTCCTCAGTTATCAAATATTCTTGCGACAACTTGCAACGGAACTTGTTGAAAGTCATGAAAAACGTCGAACCACGCGGCTATTGGAAGTACATGGTTTGGAAACTCCACCTGCTCCACCTACCACTAAACGTGGGCGGTACTGGGCGTGGGCGTGGGCGGTGCGGTGCATGAAAAAGAGTGACTGAAAAGTATCCACAAAATGCAGTTAAGGCAAAAAGTTTTTGTGTAATGAGCACTTCATTGTTTACTGCCAAAACTGCAATAACGATGATTGCCATAGTTCCTAAATATTCATGATATTTTAATGCATGATCTCATGTTGTGCCAAAAATGTTCCTTATTGTAGAAGTTTATATTTTAGTTATTTTTATGCCTTAGAAGACTTTATTTTAAGTTGTGGTTTTTATGTCTTATAGATTAAATAAAGTACTTTCATAATTACTATTCGCTTGTTTCATTAAAAAAAAGGAATCATTAAATTTTATCCATACAAATTGGGGTCACCACGGACCCCGTGCGAGCAGTTAAGCGATTTTCTTCGTGCGAGCAGTTAAGGGTTAAAGTCTAAGAAAGTAATTACAATATTTTGTTACCTAAGTTACATTTTATCAATAGCTTTTACATTCAAACGTGGAGATGTTAGTTTATTTCTTAAACGAGCACCTGATATATTCCAATTCAATGATTCAAGAACGTAAAACGAACTCTGACTGGAAAAATTTAAGAAGCTATAAAGTTGGGAGATTCCGTCATCATAAGCGTTGGCGTATACCATTGACTACACTATAAATTGATTTTCATTTTAAATTGGATTGGATGCTTCAAAACTTCGATATGGTGTAATACACACTATATCGAAGTGAACTTTCTTGTGTTTTATTACGTTAAATACTCGTAAAAATATAAAGTAAGTAAATATATTTTATTTTAAATAAATTGATTTTGGTTCTTGCACTTTAACTTCGACTTTTCTAGGACGCACAGAGTGAAAAATAAAGTAAAGTTACTATTACTTTTATAATAACTCTTGAGGCAAACCCCCAGAGCGTACGCAAAGTATAAAATAGACACATACGTAGTATTCAATAGACCACAGTTATTAATCAAGATTTTGCTTTAATTGAACTTAATTTTGTACAAACTATTAATCAATTTACAATATAAACATCCCGATAGCATCCGCTATCCGAATAATTAATTATTATTTATAGTGTTTACCCTCATACGATGGTGTTTGAAGTTCACACGTGAAGGCATTAGATGTTACATTATACATACTAAAACCTTTGTAATTTATGATCTCTGGAAGTTATAGAATTAGCTACAGTAATACAATCGAGTATAAACGTGTGTTTGTGTATTTTGTCCTTGTCTATCTATATATGTTTGTCTCGCTTCCCTGATTGATGGCAGCGGAGATTGCATGTCAGTATTACAGCTGCGGGGATGTACGGGTCACTTAGTTGCTGAGGGAGGAGTAAATAGAGCGCACTACATATCACTAAAGATACTTATAACTGTAGATTGAAAAATTCATGGCTTACTCTTATATTATACAGTTGTTGTGTCGATTGATTTTATGTCATGTCAAATATAATATTTTGTGGAATGTTTTTTTTTTATTTTAATTTATATATTATTTTTTAACAAATAATATTTTTAACAAATAATACATTTTTTCCCTTGTGAAGTTTTAGCCATTATGTTTTCGCGGGTAGACATCAAACTTGATAGACGTGTTTTTAAAGCTCTGTATTTTTTTTAAAAAAAGGCTCTTAAAAGTACATATATGTGGTGAAAGATTGATTACCTGTGTTTAAGTCAATAAAAACTAAACTCACTCACTGTTTTCTACACTATATTTACAATGACTACTCCTGTGGAGCAACTTATGAAAGGTATGGATGAACTGTCCTCTATGTTCTCATCCAGAATGGGTGAGTTTGAGAAAAACTTAGTACAGTCCGGATCTGCAGCTTCCAATCTCACAATAAAATCTTTGGCTGCTGAGTTCAACACGTTCAAATCCGTGGGGTGGAAAGCCCTTGGCTTATTAAAGTCTCAGGTCGAACTGGTGGTTGTTGGTCTGGATCGCCTTGAAACACAGTCCAGAAGAAAAGTTCTCCTATTCCATGGCTTGGAAGAGGATAATAATGAAGATGTACTGCAGAAGATGCTTCATGTATTGTCCAACCACTTAAAGATGTCTGACATTCAGTCCACTGCAATTGAGGCGTGCCACAGGCTGGGTGTTAAAAAAGACTCTGCCCGGCCCGTACTTCTCAGATTCACCAGTTGCCATGTTCGTTCCAGTGTATGGAGGGCGAAAACAAAGTTAAAAAGCACTAAAATAACTATGACGGAGTTCCTAACAAAATGCCGCCAAGCTGTGTTTACTGCAGCCCGTAACCATTTTGGTATTAAAAAATGCTGGTCAGCGGAAGGCATGATTGTTATTTTGCTACCTAATAAAACTAAAATCAAGATCTCCTCACAGCGCGAACTTAAACAACTCATAGAACAGGGCTCTGTGACTAAACCCTGACAGCAACTTAGTAATTTGTTTACATCACTTTAATATGGCCGGTTAACACCTCAATATAGACTTTATTTTACTTTTCCATTGTAGGGTACATTCATATTTATGTTATTATTCTTGCTGTGGGAATTGTAAAATGTATTTTAATTTTGATGTTGGCTAACATTTTGTTTACAACTCGACTTTAAAATGTATCTCTTAACACCAGAAGCGCCCCCGTCCCATTTTTGACCCAAACGCAAGTTTGATTGTATATAACTTTTTTATTTGTTAATTTATGTAGATGAAATTTTTTTACTATTACCAATTTTACACCTTTATTTAATTAAAGATATAAATAATTTTATAGCAGTCATACTTTTTGAAAAAAAATTAGATTTACCTAGAACTGCCGCTGGGTCATTTTTGTCCCGCCATTATTATTTTGTTATTTGAGGGTATAATTTGACATATTTTCATGCCTCGGGGACTAGGTGGAGGTGAAAGGGCGATGCGGGGGCGGAAAAAAATTGAATAGTAGGTTTAGCAGTCAATGCCTAAGTTTTTAGGGTTCTGTAGCTTTTAAGGAAAAAAAAAACCCTTATAAGATCATTTTTTTGTCCATCCGTCTGTCTGTGCCTTTATTTCAGGAATGCTTGGAGAAATCGAGTTGATATTCATATGAGTATATGAATATTAACTATATGCCGATCTACAGTCCCTTAATTTCCTGAAAAAGCGCCCTTAAAAAAAGATATGACCATTTACATAGTAAAAAACGTGTATTTCGACACTATAAAGGGAATCAAATTAATAAGGTACTTTCAGTGAACTTAGAATTATGAAATTTGGCAGCTAGCATCTACATGTAGTACAAGTACAGGAAAAAATCTGAAAAGTATACATTTATGTATAAATCTTAAAAAATAATAGCCTGAAAAGTGGGGTAAAATTGGTGTCAATACTAAATTTTGCCGCTAGTTCAAGTGAGGTATCAGATGAAAGGATGACTAAGCTAGGCTTGAATTTCAGAAAAAACACTCGATACCAAATGTGGACAATTGTAGGGTAGGTAGAGGGAACCTGGGAACCTAGTGCTATGCACTCCGCTGGCATTTTCCGCCAAATTCTGGAGGCATTACCACGCAATGTTCATCATCATCATCATCATCTGTGATGTATCACTGATGAAGAATATATTAATGCATTACTTGGCCTAATAATAATATTAACTAATTTCAATAACTTATAATTTTGTAAGAGTTATTCAGTTAGTTGTCACGACCTTAGAACGTATTTGAAATATTTGATTCTTTCTTTGTGTTTTGTTTTTTGGTACTTTTATGTTTGTTAAATAATAAGAATTGATTATTAAAGATGGTCTACATACTTTACGATTTATTTTAATAATATTTTTTTTGTATTATACCAACAATCAACATAATAAGTAGAATGGGACAAATTTGTCACGACGGCGGTTCTAGGGGGGTCTCAATCTTCGGCACTTCTAGTGTTAAGTCATATGTTTGTTTGCACAATTTGTCTTGTTGTACGTTCCATTTTATGTTACGCCATTTTTCTAGTAATTCTGTTTTTTTTTTAAATTCATAATTTTAAATGTAGTGTAAATTGTATTCTTTTCGACTTGTACAGGTAATTTATTTTGTAAATTTTATATAGTATAGTTATATATTTATTTAATTGGTTTTTATATATTTATTTTATATATTATATATACTTATTTTAATATATTTATTTATTTGGATATTTATATAATGTTAAATGTAAATGAATACTTTTCTTGTTCTTCTAGTGTTTATGATAGCGCGGATAGTGATGTCGATTCTGATTCAGAACCACTCTATGATAAGCTGTCGAAAACTTTTAACAATAATTGTTCTTCAACCCTCTCCCTGGTGCATATTAATGCGCAGAGTGTTCCGGCTCACCATTCCAACATTCTCGCTTCCTTTAGCTCCGGCGTAGTTGACTGCATACTTTTATCCGAGACCTGGCTGAAACCATCGCTTTCATCTGTTTCCTATTCTCTTCCTGGCTATCAGCTATATCGCAATGACCGCACTGGCAGGGGCGGTGGTGGCGTTGGTATTTACCTCCGTGACTACATTCCCGCTAGTGTCGTCTTTTGCTCTTCACCCCATCCTGACGGCTCACTAGAATGTCTTTTTCTAGAGTTGACCTTGCGTCATACTAAAGTACTGGTCGGAGTCGTGTACTCCCCCAATGATCAAATCGATTATTTTAACACTTTGGACGGCATTTTTGAGAACCTTCGACCCCTCTACGAACACATGATTTGCATGGGTGATTTAAATACGTGTCTTTTAAAAAATGATCGTAGAACTCATCTACTAAAGGCACTAAACGAGTCCTATAATTTACACCTTTTACCTATGTCTTCCCCTACTCATTACTTTCCTAATTGTAGACCTTCTCTTCTTGATCTTATTTCAGTCTCTAACCCTATACTTGTTTCTTCTCACGGTCAAATGACCGCTCCGTTCTCCTTTCACGATCTTATTTTTCTATCATATAAACTTCGTCCACCCAAGGTTAGAGGCAAAATTCATTTTCTGCATAGTTTTAAGCATATGGATCTTGATCGCCTAAGGGAGGATGTGAGGAACATCGACTGGTCTTCCGTTATGTCGTCTATGAATATTGACACGATGGTACAATCTTTAACTACTGAACTGATTAACATTTACAACATCCATGCCCCTGTAAGACCAGTTCGTATGAAGCATGCGCCTGCCCCCTGGTTAACACAAGTTATCAAGAATACAATGGCTAAGCGTGACAGAGCAAAATTAAAAAACAAAAAATCTCCTTCGCCAGAAAATCTTTCAACCTATAAAAAACTGCGTAACATCTGCAACAGAATGTGTAGGGATGCTAAACGTCGCTATTTCCATGACACTATTCAGAATCTCAGTCAAGCACAAGTGTGGAGATTCTTGGAGTCGTTTGGTGTAGGCAAAACCACTGAAACTCGTCAAGTCTCAGTGGATCTTCACACTCTCAATTCTTTTTTTACAACCCCACCATGTAATATAAGTCCCCTTATAAAATCGGAAACATTATTACTGCTATCACGTCTCAACCTACCAGACTCCATTCCTTTTAATTTTAAAGCTGTGTCGGAAGATGACGTCAAGAAGTGTCTCAATTCCATTTCCACCAAAGCCTTTGGAAGTGACGATCTCAGCCTTGAGATGATTCTTCCTGTGTTGGAAAGCATTGCACCAGTGGTCACCCACATTATCAACTTTTCACTGTCAAGTAATGTCTTTCCTTCACTATGGAAGAGTGCCTATGTCATTCCATTACCCAAAACCTCTAATCCCTCCAATGTCGCTGATTACCGCCCCATATCCATCCTCCCTATTCTATCTAAGGTCCTTGAATCTTTAGTCAATAACCAACTTTACTCCTCTATCAACCAATAATCTACTGTGTCCTTTCCAGTCCGGTTTCCGTCCCTTTCACAGCACAGTTGGAGCTTTGTTGAATATAACGGAGGATGTTCGGTGTGCTATGGACAACACCAAGCTCACTGTTATGGTTCTGTTAGATTTCAGCAATGCTTTTAGCTCTGTTGACTTCGATATACTTCTTGGCACACTTCGAGCAGTCAATATTTCATCTGCAGCTATAAGCTGGTTTCGTTCTTACCTTTTCGGCCGCCGGCAATGTGTTAAAGCTAACGATATAACATCTACTTGGCTTGATCTTACAGCTGGCGTTCCTCAAGGTGGCGTTCTTTCTCCTCTTCTCTTTTCTGTCTTTATTAACAATATATCTAAAGTCATTACTTCTCCCTTCCATCTGTATGCAGATGATTTGCAAATTTACCGCCATAGTAACTTAAATGGATTGCCTGAAGCTATCGATAGTTTAAATAGTGATCTCGATGCGATACGTACTTGGGCCGAATCTTTTGGCTTAATTATCAACCCCAAAAAATCTCAGAGTATTATCATAGGCAGTAATAAATTAAGACACAAAATCAAATGGGATACTGTGCCAGCGATACGCTACTCAGGTGTAACGGTTCCCTTTTGTAACGAGGTTAGGAACTTAGGACTTATAATTGATTGCAACATGTCTTGGGCACCGCATATCAATGCAATCAGCAAGCGCATGCATTTCTCCTTCCATTCTCTTAGGCGTCTCCAATACTTCCTTCCTCACAAAACCAAAGTTATGCTGGCGCAATGTCTTCTCCTTCCTATACTCGACTACGCTGACGTCTGCTATTTGGATGCGACTGAGGAGCTACTTAACAAATTAGAACGTCTTCAAAATCTCGCCATACGCTTTATTTTTGGCTTACGTAAGTATGATCATGTCTCTCAATTTCGTGCTCAGCTTAAGTGGCTCCCAATCCATCTTCGCCGTGATATGCACATCCTTACCTTACTTTTTAAAATCCTTAACTACAAAAATTTTCCTACATACCTACGCTCCCGCTTCAACGTTCTTCCTCCTCCTTCACGCTCTAGGCGGTCGTGTGTCGTTCCGGCGCTTGATATACCTAGGAGCAATACCAAATTCATGCAGAAGTCCTTTTCCGTATATGCCTCATCCCTTTGGAATCAACTGCCTAATCCTATCCAGAGAAGCCCTTCCCTAAAATCCTGTAAATCCCTATTAATAAAGCATTTACAAACTGGGAACAATTAATATATATTCCGACAGAGTTTCAAATTATTGCATTTCATTTTTCTTGTCATTTAACTCATCATAATAATATAATATTTATGTATTTATATAATATTTATAATTATGTATGTATTTTTTTTTTATAGAATATATATGTGCGTATATATGTATATGTAGTTTATATATATATTATTGTATATTTATATTTATAGATTCAAATATAATATTTTTCTGTTATGCACTATACTCTCCCCGCTGTTTCACAAATATCCACTTCCACTGGTAGGCTGGAAGAGATTTCTTTTAGAAATAAGCCCACCCTTGTCAACAAAATTTTTCTTCTCTTAAGTTTCTGTATTTTGTTTTTTGTGCAATAAAGAATATATAATAATAATAATATACATATA
The DNA here is from genome assembly GCF_056956725.1 of Heliconius melpomene rosina. Classification (NCBI taxonomy): domain Eukaryota; kingdom Metazoa; phylum Arthropoda; class Insecta; order Lepidoptera; family Nymphalidae; genus Heliconius; species Heliconius melpomene. Next base: position 12,955,609 of record NC_140403.1, read on the forward strand.
TACACAATTTGATTAAATAAATGTATAATCAAGATAAACTAAAATCTGCTGTAAATCTAAAGAGAGAGCCGTCTAGAGACTGACGGCAGAGGCACAATCTAATTTTCTTCTCGTTTTCTTACTTCGCGTCAAAGTGATGATAAATAAAACTTGACATCTCATAGAGTTGACTCCATACCTTCATATACAAAATTATGTTATTATATCGTTATATATTTATTTTCAAGAAGTGTAAGTTAACTCAGCCCATCTTACCAGAGCCACGAAATGGAAATAATTAATTGCCCCCAGCTGGGACGAAACCCACTACTATTCTTCTTTTGCTGGTCAAATTATGCCCTGAGTGTAAAGGTTTTTGATATTCTATCTTAGATGCATTATTTAGATTTAAATAGAACATGATGTAATTTACATATTAATATTTGCAAAAGAAGAATTTGCTATATAAGTAGATTTGTGTTACGTTATGAATTTCTTCGTCGTTCTTTAATAAAAGTCACTGTAGCTTTTCTTGTCCATCATAATTTATTATAAGTTTCAGTTTACAACATTTCTGCGCTACTTCGCAACCGTAGCGTAGTTGGGTATGTAAATGTATGATTAAATATAATAATGATGATCGTAAGTTCGATTTCCACAAAAAAAAATGCTTATTATTTATTAAATACTAAATTGAAGAAATATTTGTATGTTTTGAAATTATAATCAAAGTAGTGGCTTGCTTCTTCTGTTCTGTGATATTATGATATTCATGTGAAAATTTGGAAATACTTTGCATATATCGAATACGGGGAAATTCTGACAACAAAGAAGTAGAAAGCAGTGCCTATAAAAGAGCTGGATTGGATCGCGTTTGACAAAAGGCCAAAGATGATGACGATTACCACGACGAACGCAACAAAAAATGTGTTATAAAATGATTAAGATTTTAATTATCTAATAATGTTTCTTGATAACCTATAACGTTGATTTTTTTTATTAATATTTTTTAAATTTTAATTATCTAAGAAAATAAATAAATCGTTTTTTGTTACTTTTCATTTTCGCTTACAGTTTCGTAAGTTCTTCTGAAAATAATTACATTACAATTATATTATTTTGTATATTTAATGACATATACTCGTATATAGTACGTATATAATATATTTTATCAAAGATTGTTTGCCAAATCTAAAGATAATTCGATTTCATTAACCAATTATTAGGTAATTATATAAATTCACACCATTTTATCCATACTGTATTATACAATAGAATAGCAGTGAATGCATAATTTTGATCTATTTCTCTAATACTCCATTATATATTCTGTCTGGAATATCGCTCGTCGGTGTAGTGTTCAATATGCATAATTTCCTATTCGCCGTAGGTGGTTCGTGTATTAGCACTATAATTATTTCATCAGCTACCGACCGCGGGGCTCGGAGCTGCTGAACTATAAAACAAGGCATTAAGATACGTACGAGGTTGCATTAACATCAATGGTAATCCCTTCTTTAATAAGCTTTGAGTGGAGTTGAGTGTGAAACGACTCAGCTATAGGTAATTTAATCTGTTGCTATTGTGACGTCGACACTACTTACCGAACGAGGTGTTTGTAGGTTGGAATATGTATAAATATATGGTATCATAGTAGTCGGGAAATATAAAATTTTAAAATATTCTGTAACCGATAGATTTACGTTTGTATAATACCAATATCAAAAATAGTTTACGAAACGAAACCTGAAAATTCTCAACAGCAAAAGTGAAATATGAAAATTGTACAATCAACTTCCTTTATTAAGAGGAAAAAAGAAGTTTTAATTGAACTCGCGTTCCTGTAAAAGCTTTTATAGAACAGAAAAACTAAAAAATCCAAACAACCTTTGCACAGTCAGTTTGCACAAATGTTATACTGGTGTGCATCTAGGTTACAGTTTACACTGTCATTTTTAAATTTATGGTAAACGAGTGTATGTTGCAAAGTGAAACATAAGATATGTCATAAAAAAATTAAAAAGGCAAATATTTCATGTTAAGATTGCAAATTTTGTAAAACATTTTTTTATTAATAATTTTTCAATAGTGTATACGTTACTACAGCTTAGTCCTTTAGAAGTAAGTAGGCATGTAGGTATATCTAAAACTTAGTAATACAATTGTCTACTTTCGGTGCATTTGAGAACATATATTATAATGGTATGAATGACGCGTTCTTTTTACTTCAAAGTGAAAATATTTTCATGAGTTAATAGTCAAATCATATATTTCTTATACATATAAAAATAATTTCAACAACCTTGAGCCTTAAAACATGTAAAATGTAAAATTTTAAAGAAAATTTCTTCTGTTCAACTCATATAGAAAATTTAAAATTAAAGTAGAAATCAACTTGGCATGCTGTATACAGGCAAGATGAGTGCTGAAAATACATTTTGCCTAAAAACAAAAATATTTGTAAAACTTTAAAATTAGATAGCTAACAACAAGGAATAAACTTTAATAAAATTTTTGACGCCCCACATTGAACAATAAATAACTCGCGGTCTTCGAGAACTCGTACAGGCCCACTGGGACGAATTTATTTTAAAGTTAGTTTGTACTTGTTTTTTGGCATTATTTAAAAAAGTCCAGTAAAGTTTAACATGTCAGAACGAAGTATAATAAAATAGTAAACAAAAATAGAATAAAACCAACTTCAAAACTACAAGTATAGTTTTACAACAATTAAAGTTCTAATACTACTCGAGTTGTAATATATGTATGTACAAGAAATATACCAGAATAAAAGGAGAAAAGTTAACAATGTATATCTAAGGAAAATTTATTTCTTGTTTTTATATTGAATAGAAAATATTTTAATTTTATTAGCAATCAAACTCACGACCTTAATAGTAGGTTCATAATGAGACATTATAAAAGCATAAACATTACAGTACAGATCGCACTCATCCAGTGTTATTGCCGAGAAAGTGTCAAAAAAGAAAAGTCAAACAAACATGCCAAATATATGTATGTATTCAAAACAATAAAATCGATCAAAAAGCGAATAATCTATCAAAGTCACTCCACTAAGCGCTGTTACTACGAGGAAACACCTTTTCCCCAAAGTTTTACCTATCGAGGCGTATGTACGTATGTGTGATTGATGATCTATTTATACAAACGAAGTCTGATGGGGTATTTGTATGGATGTGTCCACATGTGACCATCGACGATAAATGAGTCTCGAGAGAGACGAGCATAAAATCATGGAAGAAAAATAGTAAAACTTGCTTTTGAGCATTTTTTGTAAAAAAATATGTACCGACATATTAGGTTAACACTAGAAGCGCCGCCGTCCCATTTTTGACCCAAACGCAAGGTTGATTGTATATAACTTTTTTATTTGTTAATTTATGTAGATGATTTTTTTTTACTATTACCAATTTTACACCTTTATTTAATTAAAAATATAAATAATTTTACAGCAGTCATACTTTTTGAAAAAAAATGAGATTTACCTAGAACTGCCGCTGGGTCATTTTTGTCCCGCCATTATTATTTTATAATTTGAGGGTATAATTTGACATATTTTCATGCCTCGGGGACGAGGTGGAGGGGAAAGGGCAAGGCGGGGGCGGAAAAAAATTGAATAGTAGGTTTAGCAGTCAATGGCTAAGTTTTTAGGGTTCTGTAGCTTTTAAGGAAAAAAAAACTCTTATAAGATCATTTTTTGTCCATCCGTCTGTCTGTGCCTTTATCTCAGGAATGCTTGGAGAAATCGAGTTGATATTCATATGAGTATATGAATATGAACTATATGACGATCTACAGTCCCTTGATTTCCTGAAAAAGCGCCCTTAAAAAAAGATATGACTATTTATATAGTAAAAAACATGTATTTCGACACTATAAAGGGAATCAAATTAATAAGGTACTTTCAGTTAACTTAGAATTATGAAATTTGGCAGCTAGCATCTACATGTAGTACTAGTAGAGGAAAAAATCTGAAAACTATACATTTATGTATAAATCTTAAAAAATAATGGCCTGAAAAGTGGGGTAAAATTGGTGTCAATACTAAATTTTGCCGCTAGTCCAAGTGAGGTATCAGATGAAAGGATGACTGAGCTAGGCTTGAATTTCAGAAAAACACTTGATACCAAATGTGGGTAATTGTAGGGTAGGTAGAGGGAACCTGGGAACCTAGTGCTATGCACTCCGCTGTCATTTTCCGCCGAATTCTGGAGGCATCACCACGTAATGTCATCATCATCTGTGTTGTATCACTGATGAAGAATATATTAATGCATTACTTGGCCTACTAATAATATTAACTAATTTCAATAACTTATAATTTTGTAAGAGTTATTCAGTTAGTTGTCACGACCTTAGAACGTATTAGAAATATTTTATTCTTTCTTTGTGTTTTATTTTTTGGTACTTTTATGTTTGTTAAAAAATAAGAATTGATTGTTAAATATGGTCTACATATTTTACGAATTATTTTAATAATATTTTTTTTGTATTATACCAACAATCAACATAATAAGTAGAATGGGACAAATTTGTCACGACGGCGGTTCAAGGGGGGTATCAATCTTCGGCACTTCTAGTGTTAAAGGTTACACTACGTACTTAACATCTCGCAAAGCCTCGAAAATTCGGCGGAAGAACGAAATGTCTTTACATAAGATTTCTTGTATTTACTCTACTATGTACGGAATACAGCGTGATGCAAAAATATATTATAGGCCTGCCTATACCCTTGTATATATTTTTTTACGTTGTAATGAAACTATAGAAGCTGTAAAAGTATTTATTTGAATTGTGGCTTCTATTTCCACTGCGGTATTACGAAAATATTTTGTTTCTAGCAAGCGATTGATACTCGCTAGGCTCTATTTGTTGCCTCATAGTAGTAGAATAATAAAAATCTATACTTGACAGTTATTAATTTCTCTGTATAATTTTGAAAGACGACGACGACGCAATCATAGGAGACCCTATTATAGTAGCTACCATGAGCAACAAAACTTTAAAACTATAATATTTAAAAATAATTCGATAAAAATAAAGTTGTTTAAACAATTTGATCCAGTTACAGTTTACTAATTTATTTAATTAGCAAACTTTTATTGGATCAGATTAATTAAATTTACTTTACAAATGACAAACGATATTAATGCGAAGGGTCATCCTGTATGACATATTAAATTCGATATCTGAATCCACTTTAAATTTGATCATGCAGTTACTGAGTCCCGGTCGTTCAGAGAATTAATTCTCAATCATTCATCTATATATATATAAAAGGACTTGTCCTCACTGACTGAGGTAAGACGCACGCACAGGCGTAACCGCTGTGCGTAGAAACGTGACATTTGGACAGATGTTTACTTTCGTAATCTGGACATCCATTAAGAAAGGATTTTGAAAAATTTTAACTCTAAAGGGATGAAATAGGGGTTAAAAGCTTGTATAGAAAAAAAATTAAATCGGCACCGATTTTTATAAAATTTGAAATTTACATTTTTAAAAATATTTCATTGAACACATGTTTCGTGGTTTATTAGAAATCACCCCTAAATAAGCAAGCGAAGCTGCGCGCGTCCGCTAGTCTATTTATAAAAGAGCAAACGTTGTATAAATAAAAGCCACTGCATCATTTATTTAACGGCCTTATATATAATCATTTATTAAATTACGGAGTAAGATGGCGATTATTAGAGGTAGGACACTATGTAGACACTGATCCCACTACCACATATCATAATGATTATACTAAGTACCTGTGTAAAGTAAATTGAGATAATTATAAACATATCCCGATGCTGCATTGTTCTATAATAATAATATTTAGTTATAGTAAAAATATGTTTTTGCATACATTTTAGTTATATCAATAAAAATAAATATATATCTCTTGTACATAAATAAGCTATTTATTCAATCAAAGCATAAACTGAACGTTTTGAACTAGCTCCTGTAGTTATATATGAGTTAGTTGGTGCGATCGATCGGTGTGAGCTCATTTGTTCGTGCGTATTTCACAGTTCTAACAAATGGCATTTCCAATAAATTCAGGACATTACAATGAGGATTACACATCAAAGCCACTCGATAGGGGTAATCAGGTTATGTACGACCTAGTGAGTGAGCTGACATTCCTTAACTGGTCCCTGGAAATAGACTGCTTGATGAAATTTAACTATAATTTGTTGTACAAAATTAAAAATTACTCAGATTAAATACAAAATTACTCCTTTTTTAGACTCCTTTAATTGTCCATTTTTAGACACCGTTCCTCCCACCAATTCGGAAGTTGCGTAGTTGTGTATTGACTGGCGGAACTCAAAACCGAGCATTCTCCGAGAGCCAGCGACACCACAACGACCTTAAATTTAAAAATATTAAATTTTAACTTTGGCAATAGCGAACTGGGCCATACGATGGAATTTAAAACACGAAACTGTCGAAAGTGTAGAACTAAAAGTTAATTTCAGAGAAATTTTAAGCGCGAATAGTTAATGGGTTTTAACTTGATTTCAAAAGGCTAATTTCGTTTAAAGCTCTCTGGCTTCAATAAAATTATGACAAGTTTGGTAAATTTTCCTTCCGATAAAACGGGTTGCCTTTTAATAAATTGCTTAAAAAGAGGTAAAATGTACTGAGTTCTATACATATTTCAACTTTCTTGTTCATAAACTGTTATAAGTAATTTAATACATTCGTTTTTTACTCACATAATGATTCTCAATTCATTTACAGAATATAGTTTAGTTATTTAATTTCTGTACTGTACTATGATCTCTAGCTATATTGATATTTTCATTTCCTCTTATTTAAATGCCCAGACCGGAGTTCAAGAAATATAAATATTTTAAGAAACTTTTGTAAGATGAATTCTCTTAAGACAAACTCATCATTTTAAAACGCCGGAATCCCAAGTCAAACAGATAACAATATTTAATAAGGCCATTTGCTAACTTCTTTCTAGATTTGGAGGCAGGAATTTGGTGTAGAATACTTAACCTAATTTAAATTTAATGTAATTTACTGTAAAGATATGTTCGAATCTTAACTAAGTTGTTATCACAGATAGCCAATAGACATGATCTTTCATCGATGTTATATTTGTTACTAGCGACCCGCTCTAGACTTCTCTCACTTGAGTTACACAATCATGTATTTAATCTACTAACTATTGTGCTCTAAAATGCAGTGCATTTTTTAAGACAATAAATAATCTTATTATTGTATCTAAACAAAAAACATTACATACTCAAAAACTATGTAAGTTGACACTTCTATAATTTATCTTTAAAAGAAGAGAGAGTTTTCCGCTATTAGTTAGAACTGATCCATTTCTTGTAAAGAAGAGAGCTGGAGCCTCGCCAACTCCCCGTCTGCCGCGGACACAGCAATGAACGGTGAGCAACGACTGACATAAATCGCCTTCATTGAATTGCGATTGACTATATTTGAAATTCTGAATCGATTTTTGCTTGATTTCTTTTTATGGGACATGACAAAGGTTACTGTATTTTTTTTTTAAATTGTAATTGAGATTTAAATTTTTTTTTACTCTCGATCACTGATCTAATTCATACTTTATTTATAGTTAATTGCTTAAACTATATAATTATAGTAATATATTGCCATTCCTGCGCGTTTCTAATACCGAAACTTCTCTCTAAAGTTATGCCACTCTTCTACATGGTTATATTGTATATAACTAAAGAAAGTGCATAAATATACTGATATACTCGTAAGATAAGAATAATTTATAAAATAATTGCCATACGAAAAATTCTCATTCTACAAGCCACTTCGCTATTTATCTATTGATATTACAATTCGGCGAATATACCTCTGTAAAGAATTAATATCACTGTGCTTGTAACGTGCTCACACGTCAAAGGCTTTTACGGGTATAAATACAGGGATATGACATAAACTGATCCATGTAATTAGAACCAACACGTTCGGTGGTATTATTAAATGTCTGTAATAATCCTCTGAATGTGTCCACAAGCACGTATGTATGTGATATATGCCTATATTCCGTAAATATTCACATTCTATTACGTTCCAACTTAGCCATAGGTTTCATAAACTATTAATAACAAATTCCTTGTTACACACGAAATTTAAACTAAAAATATTTTAACAAAGGTGAAACCTGAAGAAATGAGTGAAAACTTTTAGCATTCAGCAAAATACTGTGCAACATATAATTCAAAATTCTTCTATACGTATTATATTAATAAGTGAAGCAAAAAAATTGTATCCCTTTTTATACGTATCAATTGGTTCTCTAGTACATATATATATACACTTGTAATTATGTGATAGCAATAATCATATGAATCTAACGACCCAACAAAAACTAAGAACATCGTAGATACGGATATTAATTATGTACATACAGTCATTTATGTACGTGCTGATTATTTAGCAGTATTCTCGCAATCACCATATGCTACGCAGCCTCGCGCTATGAAAAGGAGATAAGAAACAAATATGGGGCCTCCGAGTGTTATGTTTTCGCGTTTATTGTACTGTTACTGGTATTGTACTTACGAATTTGTATTGTTTCGATTTGACCGACTGACTTTTTTAAGTAAAAAATATGCCTTCCGGAAACGTCATGCGTCAGTCATTCATTAGTTCGTTCATTTAATTATATACAAAATATAAAATACTAAATACAACCTCAAATCTTCATATACCAACAAATGTATGTACCATGATATCAATTATTTTTAATCGACGCCAGATACTAAGCAGATACGTCCGTACACGGCCATATAATGGATAAGGATTTATATCGCAATCACCACACTGGTTTGGAACCGTTCCAGGAATGATATCTCCAATTGCTCCAAACTTTACTGTTATCTCTGAATAGACGTAATTTACCCACTTGTAAGTATCCACTATTAAACTAAACCTTTCATCAGACTATCAAATTCTAACTCCTCGGATTCTGCTAATGCTGATATGCTACGGAAGTGAAGATTTGACTTCATGAATAGAGTCTGCCGGTACTGGGCTTAATACAGATAAAAATATAAACGGAGAAGCAAATGCAAGGCAAGGTATAAAATTGTTATTTCTTTATTTAAGGCTAATTAAGAATTAAACCGTAATGTTATATAGCTTATAGCACTCCTGAGGAATGTAGCTTTCATACAAAACTAGTTCACAAAAAGTCAAAAGTTCTTAGGCCGCCTTTAACAGAAGTCGGTTAAACACGTCCAACTAAATCGTCACATGTTCTATCACTTTGAACCTTCACGGCGCCCTCAATACAATCAAGACACCTTAATTTTTTCCAGCAGGCAACGAAATATCAACCTAATAGGCAAACTGGAAGTACACTAACTTGCAGATAAAATACATACAAAAACATGTACATCAAAAAACATCTAGCGAAATTAATTACTAACTGCAAGTACCGACCGACTCTACATCCATGAAAATTGTGAGTTATCGATTATATTTCAACTATGCTAAAAGTAACAATCATTTTCATTCAACTAAAACACATAAAAACAATTGAAATTGTTTCCTGCATACGTTTTCACCGCAGAAAATCGAGATAAAATTTATAATCTGTTGCAGTATGATGCATTTTTTACAAGCGAGCTACAGCCGTCACGGACATGTTGTGAACAAAAACATGGAAATGGTTGACTGGTGCATTCCAAACAGGAAGTAGCATTTTATTGCTAACAACCTTTTAAACGTCGCCTCGTGATCGGAAATTTCAGTGGCTATTTAGTTTATTTGTATTAGAATTGACAAAGTTGCAACAACACACACAACAATTTTATTATATTTTTATTTTTTTATCGATTATTAGTAAAAATATAAGAATAATTGTAACCATAGAATAGGTTGTCATATAGTAAATATACTTTAGCTTATTGTCATTGGAAGTTAAATATTTGTATATTACTTATCTCCGTGTCCGTTTTAGTATTATGGAAATGCGTAATATTTAAACAGCTGAATAAAATAGCCGCCGAGACAAGACGTCGTTAGCTTAATCGGTATCTACATTACCTGTAGTAAGAGTCCGCTAGATACTCGTATAGCGTTTATAACATCTTACCATCTGTAGAAAATGTTAGTGACTCATTTATCATAACACATTTTGTACAAAATGATTTGTATAATCTAATGGAAATATGAGTTTTCTACCACAATACATTATATAACACGTGAATACATGAGTTACACCATAGAATATTATTTGAGTTATGTTTCATACTGCGAACGAAGGTTTGATTTGAAATGTATGTAATATATACAATAATACGACGATATTTCTTTTTACAATCGTCATTTGTCTAAGTTTATCACAATCAGTTGTAAATATGTTTAGGAATATTGCCAAATATCTTGTTCGTGTTCGCAAAACTATTTTTTATTATTAACACTATTGTAAGTAGACTGTTAATGTGAATCATTTAAATCGGTAATTGCCGAAGGCAGCTGGCGTTGGAAGCCGCCGACACAAGCAGCAGGACTTCGATAAAGTTCGATTAACGAGTTCTGAAGATTTAGTGATGCCGTAATCGCAAAAGAATTATATCTTCCAATATTTTTTCGCTATTTTTACTAAGCTGCGAATAGATGTATAAAAAATATTATTTAAAATATTTGTTTTAAGACCGTCAAGGCGCAGAGGCATAAACGTGCAAGTGTAATCGTGACAGTTGTAAACCCGATTCCCAATCGGGAGAATGAAATATTTTATTTATTATTCTCGCTCGCTCTGATAACAAGGTAAAGCGCGCCGTTGTGTTTGGGGGAAAGGGAGTAGCGGAAGTGTCTTAAAAGGAACCGAATGTCTTAACAGGGATTAGATTAGATTAACTAGATTCGCAGGTTCCTGCTTCCTTCTCGCCTATCTTGCTAAGTGCAAGATTCAGCGTAAAGCTAAAAAACACTATAAGTAAGAACACTATTTTACTATTTTGTCTATGATTGCATTTATTCTGAATATCGGCAAGTAGTCGTTATGTCAATCGGTGTCTCCTTTGTCTGCGCTATGAATTTTGGTCAGTATCGTTTTGTGAAGTTTCAGACACATTTCAGAAATTAACAGTTAAAAATTTATACTAAATTATTATAATTAAATATTTCGTAAGCTCCTTTTAATGATAGATACCTTAATTTTCTGCGACACGGAATACAAAAAAAAATTAAACTTAAATGTACACGTATCGTCTCTTTGAAAATATAAGCGAACGTAGCTGAAATTAGTGAGATTTAAAATTTAGCTGAAAAAGTAGGTCAGAGCGAGCACGTAGCGTGAAATGTACGTAATAAGTTCACAGCTCTGCTAATGTGAGTAGAATTTATGCGAGCTATACATACTTATTTTAAAAATTGCCTAGTAATATCTATACTCTATACTAATATAATAAAGCGGAAGAGTTTGTTTGTTTGTTTGTTTGTATGTTTGTTTGTTTGAACGCTAAGATCTCTGGATCTACTGGATCGATTTACTTTGTTTTTGTTTTGTATGAAAGCTGTATTCTTCAGAAGTGCTATAGGCTATATAATATTACATTACACATATATACTAATAAATTAAAATACTTTCTAATTTGACATGCAATTTATTCTGCCATGTTAATAACAACCGTCGTCGCTACGCGACCGCGTTCGTTACCGCGTCATTTTGATATTCATCCTTATGAAAATAAATATAATAGTCACTTTTAGCATTTCATCTAGATTGAAATTATATTTCTATAGAAATTATATTCTTATATTTCAAGCAGGCGTAGCCGCGTCCGGGTCCGCTAGTTTACTTATATATTTGGTATTCCAGCCTCTTTAAATTCTAAGACACTGATTAATAGAAATATGTATACGAGTTCTATACATTAAAATGTTATATACTAAATATAATAGTATACATATTTCGTCGTATTTAGCTCTTATTTGAAATATATGTAGTTATTTTCCTATAATTGCACTAATTGCCTCTTGTTGTAATATAACGTTCTCAAACATTTAATTAACTATAAGCTAGGAGAAATTTAGGAGAGTTGGCGAGGAGTCTAAGCTTCACTGAATACATTATTCGGAGCAACGACGACGAGGTCAAATGTACCGAAGTTAGCCTCCTTAAGTGTATTGCGAAGTTACACGATGCAGCGTGTGCGATAAAGCTTTTGACACACACGGTACTGTAATAATTACATTTTATATTATTCCTTATTATTATTTTTTGTTTAACTGTTTGACCCGTTACCTGCCTGCTGAATTCTTTAACCGCACCGTACATCTCAAATTTAAATACTATCTACACCATTTGGATACATGGCACTGTGCGGTTCATAGGTTCAAGGAGCTTCCTTCCACACGCCATGCAACTGTGGAATGGCCTACACGCGGCAGTATTTCCAGGTCGATATGACTTGGGTACCTTAAAAAAGCGCGTTGATCTCCACCTCAAAAGCCGGCAAACCGGCAAACCTGCAGCTCCTCTGATGTTAAACGGGATCGTGGGCGGCAACGTTCACTTACCTTACCTTCAGGTTACCCGTATGCTCGTTTGCCTTGTCTTTTTCCATTATAAAAAAAATGTCTTGGTAATTTCTTCGGCGTGATTTAAATTTCGGTACCTCCGTGTGTTGAACACTTTACGCATGACGTCAGTGGATTGTTACCATTACTCGCCGATGTCATGTTTTTATTCGCGTCACTGAGAGAAGATCCACATTTAAGTTATAAACAAACAAATACGTACGTATCTAACGAGAACTTTTTTCAATAATTTTATTTAGCAATGAAATACTAAATCACGATACGACCAATTTCAATCACGCTTCGTCGTTTAAAATGTTAGTTTCGAATGAAATGTTACTTTATGTTCGGATGCACAATTTGCTATTTACAACCTTTGTTTGTTTTTTTTTATATATAAAAATCAGGCTGTAAATATTTCAGTTTGACCTGTACATATTGAAATAGGTAGCTACGTGTATACAGATATTGGCAGAACTAAATTAATTTATATTGAGACCCCTATTAGGGACCCCTGCAGGGTCGCGTCGGCATCATTGTACTCGCAGTATACAACAGAGTGCCGTGAGCCATTACACATCAAAGCGAACGCTACTCTCGGTTTCACCTTCGCAGCACAACTTTTGCTGAAGCCACATTAGACCCTCATCTACGCCGTGATTCTAGTTTATGAGGGTTGAATTAATTATTATTCAATATTATTCCTTGTTTACTATAAATTTGAAACTGTTGCTCTGAAGAAATTTTAAAAGTAGGTAAATTATATATGATGTAACGCGATCAAGTGTATACTAGCGAGGAAGAAAACCTCAGCACCTATCCATTTCACTTCCATGTCTGTTAACCAACTTTTAGTTGTTCGGCAGAACGGTTTCGTGAAGAAAATTGACAATTACCACCCGGCTAGAAGACAATGTTTCTCTTAGTATTTTGAAAGTAGGTACTGTAGTTACATAATATAAAAATGAAATAAATTAATTAAATGCAAAACTATGCATATGCACAGCTGTAAATATTAAAAGGATTATACCTAGAACGTTAATTAGATGATTGTATTGTTTATTAATATATGGAAACATTTATGAAAGTTTATTCTGTAATTACAACACGTTCGTACAAACTCGTAGACTAAGTTTGGTTCAAAATTACTTTCGATAATATATTTATTCATTGCTGTCGCCGAGATTCTGTAGAAACATTATTTATTTTAAATATAATATCAATCAAACGTCGCTTTTGATCGTGCGTCGCTCTTGAGTTATGACGTGTTACGGCAGTAAAGTGAAATATAGGCTTCCAATAATAATATAATGTTACATAAAAAAATATGTAAAAGTATTTATTTCGGCGTTTTATTTTCTATAACGGTATATTATTAATAGTTTAAGGTATGCTTAGATCTTCACGCATACTATATAATATGAAAAAGATTGGTAATAGCGAAATAATCACTTAATGTTTCGTTTATGCATAATGACTTTTACATCAGTAAGCATCGAGAGTATATAGAAACATTATTGGAATTAAACACATTTAGATTAATAATAACTACCAGAGTGCGATCTAAGCCTCATAAATAAATAGGTCGAATGTGAATAGATTTACACTAAAATAACTTTAGTATAATTAGTTTATATCATGGAGTAAATAACAGTATAATATGAAAATAGCATGACAATGTAGCTGAATGAGATCGCGAGATGTTGATATCAAAACCTGAACTCTATATATCGGTATTAGCTTTCTACTGTAGAACAACGAAAGCTTCGTAATGGCTACAATAATTATTTTTGTATTTTCTAATAAATATAAACATAAATACCTAAACATCAACTTTACACTTATTTTTTTAGCACGAATACACGTGGGACTTACTAATGAAATCTAAATACGACTTATTCTCTAACAATTGCACTGCGTCAAGCAACTTATAATAGGTACATACTCGTAATTGTGATATAATATGCTCGTGTATCTTTAACTTCTTATTAAGATATCGAAAAACGTGAGTTAATTATATCTATTCTTAAATGTTATTGTGTTTTTAAAATATTTTTTTTTTAGTATTTGTGAATTGTCTGTGCGAAAAGCAGTCGAAGCTCGTAGTAGTATGGAATAGGTTACAAGATTTAACAACTTATGTAACCATCGCTATGCCTTTTATTATTTTTATTTCTCAACAACAACAATGTTCTTTTATAATCTTTTATTGAAAGTCTTCAAGTTAAAGAGATTTTGTGTGAAATATGTTTTTTACGAATAAAGTGTATTTCTTTACTATTACTGAAAAAAGTAACACTTGAAATAATAAATTATACGTATAGTATCTACCAGGGGCGGCTCTAGCTCGTGAAGTGCCCGTGTTGAATAAAACCCTGGCGCCCCCTAGCCCTGCACCACGAATGGCCTCGCCATTATTTAAAATATGAAAATCAAAACATACCTATAAAGCGTATAGTCAATCCCGCAAAGCGCGTCGCAATGCACCAGAACGTTCCCTCTTGAACTTTCGTGCGTTTCATGATACTCTAGCAAAAGGAAAACCCCCTATCGAGTGTACCGCGTAATGTGGAGGGAATAATATCGAGTAGTGAATGTACAAAATGATAAAAAATTTTCAATGTTTGTTTTAACATAAACGATATAAAAATATTATGTTTCTATTCCAAACAATAAATTAATTACATGCAAAGGCTTATCAGTAATTTGGTTATTATGACACAGGGCTCATTTATTTTATAAAAAAATAAATAAAGAAGCCTAATAATTTATTTTTATTTATAAAAAACACATATAAAATAGATATAATTCATAAAATAATGTTGCCAATTAAGATTGAACATTGAAAAATAACTACTAGATTGCTGTGAAAAACACGTTCTACGCAGATAAAACGATTTCTTATTAGACTGAAAATCCTATTGAACTGAGGAAGAGCTTACAAAGGGCTATGATTGGCTCTACCCAACCGAGCAGCGAGTGGCGTACTAACTGTTTGATGCAAACCGAGACCCGCTCAACGAAATTATCTCCTTAAATCAGTGAGAAAAAAGATTTTGTTCTTTATTTTACACCCTCAATTTTGTCCCTAATTTAAATGTTCAGACATTTTTAAAGAACTTCGAGTGTCTAATTCTGTTGGTTCTTCTCTTTCCATTTATCATATTTGTGCATAAAATCTTTGCGAGAAAATGATTATATAATTTCTATTATATAGCAGTGACAATAAATAATTGTTTTGTTACAAATGTGAATCGCACTGTGCTTTTATTTGCATAAAATGTTATTAATGATATTAAATTAAACTTTCAGTTGGAACTTTGGATTAAATTGAGTATTACAATATTCTTTGTAATCAAAAGTTCTATTAAATATTCCTCACATTTATCCAGAACCGTTGAGACGACGATTAAAGAGAGTGCTCTATGACATAATATTGAATTATTTATAGGACGCCTGAAATACGTACGGATGTGGCGTACGTTTGTTGAACGCCGGAAGCATTCACCAGTGAACCGTAAATGACCGAGTAATTCTTTATTGTTTCGTACGATATGATTTATAATATATAGGTAGACTTATTCTCCTCAAATTTTGCTTGTGTTAGGAGTGTATTACTATGTGAAGGATTTCATTGCCACCTTTTGTCTCTAAGTCTTTGTCTTTTGTCTCTATTACAAATATAAATGTAAAAGGAGACTTGACTTGATGTTATTATTTTAATTATTGAAACAATACAACATAATGTAAGTGGTACGAGTGTAGTGTTTCTATATCGCTGTGAGGCCAGGCAGTGCTGTGACGTCACTCGAGTAATCGCCGACGACGCTTCCTCTGATTGATTACATTGCAATCTTGTTTGTGACTTGACTGATGTTCAGTTATTGTATCTCTGATGCCTTTCACATCTTTTTTCTTTACCGACAGTCAAAATTAATTTTGATTGACACTGAAAACATTTGTGTAAGCTGTACAATATAAGCGAAAAGATTATATTTAAATTTGTTTGAGAAATTATTAAAAATATTGTCACACTTATAAAGATATTTAAATCAAATCAGCTTCACGCTGTATCCCGCACACAGTAGAGTACGCAAAGGGAACCTAGTGTTTAGACACTCCGTTCCACACTTTCTGCCAAATTCTGGAGAAACTGCGTTAAACCCCACAACCAGTCCCATTTACAGTCACATTTTGTGCCCCTGCGCCACGATTAGAAGAATAAGATATTCCAATTAATTTTAAAAGAGAAACTCACTACTAACTTTTTCTTAAAAATAGAGCTAATTACCCGATCCCTTCTTTTTTATCTCTCCCAACGCAATTCTACTTTAAAAAGAGTCTCTAAAAAGAAAATTGATAATACTGAATAACTGGAAAGGGCGGCAAATGGCCCAATTCCTCAATAAATTTAATTTCTAACGACACACACACTGGTTGTTTGATTCACACAGGGTTCTTATTTCTTTAATAGCACTATATGAAACATATTATATAGCTTATTGCTATGAAGATTCTATTACGATAGGACATCTAAGCATTTACTTTGTAAAGTTTGGAAAAAAAATACTTACACAATATAAACAGCTAATTTATTGCTAGTACAGAGCAAGGCAGGGCTTGTTATTTTATGTAGAATTCATGATTCTGAGCAAACTCGTTAATATGCAAAGCACGAGCTAGCTTTCAAACTTATGATATATTGTATATTAATGTTGTACCTAATATGTATCTTTCTCTATAGTTTTATTTTTGTTTTATATATTTGTACTAAGAAAACATTTTGCTGCATAGTGTTATCTATATATCTATATATCTATATATATCTATATATATATATAATAAAACTGTAAAGGGGGTAAAAATCTGTACATTGAATATAAACTAAAAAAAACACGTCAGGGGGACTCAATACAACTAATAGAAGGTAAAAATATGATTTTTGGAATTCTTGTCTGTCTGTCTGTTGTGACTCTTTAACTCAAAAACTACTGGACAGATTTAAATGAAACTTCTTTTGTTGCATAGCTATTAGTCTTCGGCAACATATAGGCTATAATTTATTTTGATAGTGCGAATACCTGATGTGAGACCCTAGCAGCCCGCCTAATCTATAAGAGATATCAATACAACGAATAAGGAAAAATTATTCAACGTGATGAGCATTTTCTGTTGAAATAAAAAAAATTGGATCCAATGTGAAACCCCAGTCACCCAGCTAAACTTTATTACATATAATTCGTCAGTCGTCTTAAAATAAATTATTCTACGTAATAAACATTTGTTTTGACGTTTACGTAATACCATAATTATTATTTAAAATGGTTCAACACCAAATGATATAAATTTAAGTAAATATTTTTAATAAATATATACAAATTAAATAAAATTTAAAAAGAAAATCCATAAATCATCATCATCAAACATATATGTGTATCACAGATAAAAAAAATTACATTCTTATAATTTTGAGGCCCGTTGTGGCGCAGTGGCACAAGCACCGGACTGTATACACGACAGGTTCTGAGTTCGATTCCTACTTGAAGAAATGAAATATTTAATATTTTCATTACCTCACTCTGGAAGGAGGCAAAAGTAATTCTATAATATCAAAACAATATACGAAATATCTTCTTTTTTATAAAAATTAATCGCTGAATGTGTTGCTAAGCGCAAATCTCGAGAGCAGCTGAACCGATTTCGGTAATTCTTTTTTTATAATACTCCTTGAAGTACGAGGATGGTTCTAACGGACAGAAAAAAAATAAAATTTACTAGAAAAGGTCCAAAAACATGACTTTTCTATATTCCCATACAAAAGATTCGTATTAATATCTACTTAAAAGTCAATTTGGACTTTAATACACTACTATAAAGCTTAAATGTTAGTAGCTGGATTCCTGGAAGGCAAAACAATTGAGTGACGTTAGTATCGTATAAATATTATAGCCCAAGAACCCAGAGCTGCCAGACCGACGTCATTTTAGCAAAGGTGAAATTTTGAGGACTATTAGTCTTACATGTAGTTAAGACGGTATGCTTACTCACTAACTTGAAAATGGGATCCTTTCAGAGGTAGAGAAAAATAAAGGTATATCTCTTTTTGGAAAAATGATAAAGCCATCGGATTGATCTGGTTGCTTAGGGTCTGGGGCTAATAATATATTATAAAGTTTTGATTTACTTTAATGTAATTCGCCCCAATTTTAAAGAACCTTTATGACGTCTGGCAGAAGTAAAGGTCCACGTGAAAGAATGTGAAATATACATTTTGTACTTTAAAACATGTATAAAAACTCTCTTCCTTACTTAAGGGAGCGTTTTCAATTGACACTTCCAAGTGAAAGACCTGTACGCTCATGTGTAACTCTAAGAAAGCTTGAGTGCCCTATATTTAATATCTCTTTCTATGAAAAATCCTTCTCAGTTCAAGCAGTGTGCTTATGGAACTCACTACCTAACTCTATACTGTCGGGCAATCCATTTCTAAATACTATTAAAATCAAATTAAAACAACATTTCTTAATCTCAATTAGAATCTTTAGTAGTCGCTTTGTCTTTTTTTTATTAATTTTCTTTTTCTGTTTCAACTCTTTTATGTCATTGTATATATTTATGTAGGTATAGTAATATTGATTAATATTATGTATATTTGTATGTAGGTTTATTATTATTATTAACATTATATTAAAACTAGCGACCCTCTTGCGGCTTCGCCCGCTTTAACTACTGGATTATTCATGTAATGTATGTTTGCAAAGCACTTAAGATAATGTGAAAATTAATTAAACCCTAATGCAACCCGCATTTTTGTAGTTTCAATAAGGATTTTCCAATTGTTTTACACAGCAAGGATTTTTTAGTAGGTACCGTAATTTCAAATCTGTGCTAATAATCTTTTCAAGTACTTATTAAAATATATTTAAATGACTATTTTTAGATAGTTAAATGACTATTTTTAAACGGAAGAAATTATAAACAAAAACCTACCTACTAATAATTACTACAAAAAATGTGTATATGTGTATTCAACTCCAATGATCCAATACGTGCAAACGCATCTAACTAAATCTTCGTTGCTATAGCTGCCTGCCTGTGAGGAAAATTAAATAGAATGCATGGGCCGGGAATCGAACCCGGGCCGCCCGCGAGGCCGGCGAGCATTCTACCACTGAACCACCGATGCGTGTAAGCCAGGCGGGCGCGGCGGACGCATGGCGAGTGGCGAGCCGTTTCGCAGCAAGGATTTTTTTGATATTGTAACAACTTCTAAAGCACTTATTAAAATGAAAAACAGTATAAGACAGTTTTGGTCTACATTAAATAGCCAACGTAACTAATGTACTTATTTATATGCTGAGAGTAAGGGATACTCTTATCCTTGAGTATCTTAACTTGAGTAACATACAGCTGATGTGTCAACGGCGGGATGTGTCAACAATGAAATGCGTTTTTCTGTAAAACTATTCGCAATTTCGAAATATTGTACAAAGAAAATTTTATCTTCGTTTAACGTAGAAAATTAATAAAGTATTTTTAAGGATAAGGATTAATACCATTATGGAAAAATATCCCTCACAATAAAAAATATATTGAAATTATTATTTTTAGACAGAAAAATGATCACTACACGTTATTCTTAAAAGATACGAATATGCTCTCGTGGATTTTTTTGTAGATCTTATTAAGAGGAACAATACTCCAGTACATTTTTTCATGTAGTACTTACCATTAGAGCAGCGCATGCGCGAAAGTGTCTCAACGGGTAGGACTTTATACACATTTATCGTATTTATGTTAATTTACATAAGAATGTACAAATAATAAACTATATGTAAACCTTCTACGAAAAACACTCGACTTAATGATGAAGACCGCATCAAAATCCGTTAAGTGGTTTAGAAGAAGAAGAGTTAGAAACAACAGACAGACACGAAAAGCGACTTTGTTTTATAAGATACCGCACCCAAATCATTCTTTTAACATCCGCTACATTCAAGGGTTTCTGGTAGAGATCTCTATTAGAGATAAGTTATCCATTGTACACATTTTTTCTGTTATCATAAGTTTTCTATACTTTCTTTATTGTGTGGTACATAAATAAATGAGAAAAAAAAGAGACTTTCTTCTTTAACGCAACTGAAAGTGTGCTTTAAGTTGGCACTATCTCTGAAGGTTTTTTAAGTTAGAGAGTCTTAAGTACATATTAGACTATCAATCCTTAAAATTTCAGCTTTGTTAAAATGATGTAGGTCTGGGGGCCCTGGGATCTCAGTCTATTAATGTCAATATTTGTCAATATTTCTATAGTAAGATGTCAATTGAAATGTATACGTCTCATTGTGCGTCTATATTACTAAATCTAAAAGCCACAAATTTTATAAAATTAATAGTGTTGTGTATTTGTGACTTATAAAAAATGCCTTCTATAAGGCGGTGGACAAATTTAGCCAGAAGAATCTAATCGTACCCAGAACATGAAGATTGCAATGAACGTGACCACGATAGTTGACTGATAATGTTGCAAATTTGAATCGAGCTGCTTTTTGTTACGATATATCAATTGATGCCAGCAGTGCCTACAGCTGTGTTGCTATTGGACCTATGAACTCTGCTTGCCGATATTGTAAGGTTATTGTAAAAACTCAGTTTGCCAATCAATTTGGTGGCGCAATGATTTTATTATAAGAAGGAGGATTGCCAGTGGTTCCACGTTCAATGCAAGCTGATGAACTGAATTCATGTTTAAAGTCCTCGAAATTGTGGAAACATGTCAAGGTATTTAAGCAAGAATATGTGTGTCATGTTGCAAAATGATCAATCTGGAGACATATTCTCTAAACAACTCATTGATATTGGTAATGGAAAACTTCCTGTAGATGCGCTGACTGGCTGCATCACCTTTCCTGATAGTTCCTGTCAGTTAACGTAATCAAAAGATGAACTCATTCATATAGTGCTTCCAAATGTTGCTGATTATTTATTCCATAATTGGTAGAGCGAAAGAGCTTTACTGGCTGCCAAACACACTGATGTAAATGAATTAAATATAAAATTTCAAGATGGCATTCCTGGCAAAATAAGGACACATAAGTCAGTTGATACGGCAACTAATGAACATGATGTCGTGAACTATCCACCGGAATTTTTAAATTCACTTGATTTGCCAGGATTGTCGCCTCACAACCTTCAATTAAATATATTAATCAACTTAAACTTTGTAACGGCACCCGATTAGCGATAAAACAATAATGAATAACGTAATAGAAGCAATCATATTGAAAGGAAAGTATAAAGGAGAAGACGTTTTGATACCCCGCATCCCAATGATTTCGACTGACATACCATTCGAGCTTAAAAGACTACAGTTTCCAGTACGGCTTGCTTTCGCAATGACAATAAACAAATCCCAGGGGCAGTTATTAAGTGTTTGGGGTATTAATATATAAAACTCATGTTTCTCGCATGGTCTGTTGTATGTTGCCTGTTCCCGTGTTGGAAACCATAAGCTCTGTTTGTTTACGCCCCAGAAAACCAAGCAAAAAATAACGTGTACCATAAAGTACTACAATGAAAATGAAACTGAATTTAGAATAAGTAAAAATAAAATAAAATATAATAAGTAGGCATCATAATAAGATATCGGAAATTGTTATTTTTATTATAATTTTTAATGAATATTATAAGAATTAAAAATGATATAAGTTTTTATTTTTTTTATCTTACTAGCTGACCCGGTGTCGCTAATAGCAGAATAAAAAAAAATCGACTGTTAGGCGATACGAAGTTCGCGGGTCTGCTAGTTACTATTAAATACTGAAGTAATCACTTCTATTTCAACATCTGTAACAAATGGCTTAAAATTATAATATTATTCTTTATATTTTTATTATTATTAAAACACAAATACTTTAACGTCTACACCCTTTTTTACTTTTGTGTTTTTGGTTTTATAATTTACCGTTTTGCTTAAAACGGCCAGCTTCTTCAAGCCGTGTTAGTGTTCTTTGTATGACTCTTATATTACTTATATGGACTTGTTAAGGATAAAGGCATAATTTTCCCCCATTCTGCACTATCCGAATAATAATAAAATTACTGAGATTCGTAAAAATATCTATCGTCATCTAGAAACGTTATATAAGATTTCTGCTTACTGATAATAATTAAGATAAAGTATTTTACAATAATTTCAATACCCACCACTTTATTAAGATTCAAGTTTAAATTGTTTCAAGATGTTTAGAGCATTTGTAAAATTTAATTCTAGCACTTACAATACTCGTCGTTTCATTAAATTCCACTCTTCAGGACTTATTTACCCTAGCAACAGAATTACTAAATTTGTACGGGAATTTTTCGAATTCGATGTGATTGTGAGAAATTTAATTTACAAAGGACAGGATAATGTAATATAGATAATGAAATAAATTCTTTTAATGGCGAGATATACAAATATAGTAGGTAAATTTAAAAGAAATTAGTTCACCGTGAAATAAATAAAAACAATGTAAAAATGATGTATGTGAGTATGTCTCATATACTACTTAATTTAATTAATTAATAATTTACATTAATATGTTTTTTTTTTTTTAAATAAAACGAAGAGGTATATTGATATTGCCTACAACTGCGTCTACGACCGCGCGTAGACGTAGGCCTACGACATCGTTACGTTTATATTCATTTACGATCCATACTTTACTGAAGCATTAGAAAATCTTTAGCTTGATATAAATTATTTAGCTTTTTAAATACTATGTCCTGATCCCCTTGTAGTTTTAATGAGTTCTTTGTTAATTTGGTTGCAATTCGTGTGTTTGCTTACAAATGTGATTTTCACTTTTTACTTTACATAACGTTAGCTTGTTCCAATCGAGCTACTGAATATACTCTATGAAAGAACATTGATTATAAATTAACTAAATTCTCTATCATATCATTAAAAATTATTTAGAATATGGTGTTATCAGTCAACTTTATTCTAGTTCCCTCGTAGGTACGCTGGAGTGGAGCTCTCAATTTATTTATTGTTTCTGTATCGAAACTTACTTTTTAAGCGAAACTTTTCCTTTGAGTCGAAAGAAATTAGCTTTAGTTTGTTACTTCTATTAGATTATTGAAAATTCCTATCGTGCTACTAGATAGAACGAGCAAATTTGTTCTTCGCGTTCTTTGAACGAGTACAATGATATTCTTAGATATAAAATATGCGATATTTAATTACGTTCTGGCTAAGTTAAAAGCACAAAATATAAAATAGATACCTACCTATGTACATCTATTACTCTGCCAGCCCTTACGAGGGCTGCAAGGTTCCACAGGCCACGTGCACCTTGGCGTTCCTACAAGGCGAGGTTCCTACGGGTGCGGCGTTGGGGACCGCCACCCAACACGCCATGTCCGGAACGACGGACGAGATGGAGGATCGAGCTACAAATAGCTAAAATGGAATTTAAAAATATATTTATTGTAATGATATCTATCTATAGCACATATCATACATAAGAAAATTATGTATGCCTTTAAACTAGACCCTCTAAACACCTATCCCCTTTAAAAAACCTATCAAATCAATCCCCTATCCTATGTAAACAAATTGTATAAGCTGTAAGTTTATGTAATAATTAACTATAACATTAAATACAATATTCACACAAAGATATTCACTTGCATTATTAAATGAAAGAGCACCAACCCTACAACAGACCGAGATGTGCCCAAAAATGCACACGCGCTCGTTAATTAGCAAGAAAATGCCGCTAGAGCTAACTTGCTCCTTCAAAGTGGAAACTTTAGTTCTGAGTATGCGAAAAGTTATATAGTGAAAAAGATACGAGCATTATTGTATATGTACAAGGTGTACCAGAAAGCCTCCCAATTCAAAAAGAAACAGCCGTAAATATTATTCTATAGCGAATCATAACACCTGCTGCTGTTGAATTCTCTCTCTCATATTATTATAATTTTCTGTAATGACAAGACGACGTATGAAAGTATTCACTAATGTCATTCTATCGGCAAATATGTAAATGTAAATGTATATCACTTTTTCTGAATCGTATTTATAAATACTCCCATTGCTGAATTATAATTATAAAAACTTCCGGAAATCCCGGAAATCGAATTCTCAAAACTTTTGTGACGACAAAACCGTTTACCGTTGTTCAGTTATACAACAAAGCTTTAAATCGTTCACGACAATTGGCCTCTGAATACAAAAAAAATTCTAAACTAACTTAAGCCTTTGAGAAAATTCGCATTTAAAGAGGAAAATCCCATGATTACATTGAAATTGAATCGTTCTAATCGCAGTTCGCTATGTGATGTAATATTTAAGTGGAAAAGTTAGGCCTCGTCGTCATTCTAAGCCGTGGCTCATATGTTGGAACCACTTCCAAGAATTTGAATTATGTAATACATGCATATGTCACACTTCTATACATATGTGTATGTAATACAATATACTCGTACTTTCACTATACTGTAATAGATATTATTATTTTAATAACATAAATGTACATTACTTTTATGAAATAATTCTAAAGCACCAATATTTGATTTGTCAAATATTTCACTAGTTTTAGGGTATGTAATCAATATTGCTTTCATATTAATGCTTAATTTTTTTCTACCCTTATATAATAATTATAATAAATTATTCAATGAAATGTAAAATGAATTCTAACTAATACTTCTTTACATTTACATAGATAAATCGCTTGCAAACAATTTACTCGCAGCATAAACACGCTCAAGTACTTTCTGCGAGTCTTCGCGTTGAAGTTCAATTCTACAATTTAACTTTAAAGAACTGCTTGTTCAAGTTATCACTTAACCTCTTGGCATGTTCTCTCTTAGTCAGTGAATAACTAATTAAAGAAACTAATTACAAGTAGACCCTACGTCTGGAGTACGACAGACTGCTGTACTAAAAACTTTGCATATGTTTATAAAATAATTTAAAAAAATAATATTGTAAAAAACTTATGTTTCATTGTTAGAGATTCAAATTCAGTTCGTTTCATACTGATCAATTTATTTAAGAAAATGAAGTTTATTCCTTCGAAAACAACACCGTAATAACCGTTTCTATAATAAAATATAAATATACCTAAGTTAAAACTAAATCAAAAAAGGTTCAGATTATTTTATATTAATTTAAGGCCAGTAACCATCCCGTGTCATCATTTTATTATTTTATGCGCCTACAAAATATAAATAATACTCTATCATAAACATTTTAAGTAAATTGCAGTTTAACTTACCGGTTACCGTCATAATACGTGACTTTTAGGAGATATCAAGCCTGCTTCAACATTTTCGAAAATTGATTTTGTAAGGGTAATATTATGAATTCTCAGTACGATGTATGTATGTTGGCGAAGTATTAACAATCGATTTATGCGATGCAGTAAAAATAATAATTAATATTGATAATATATATATTTTTAGTCCGTTCTTATTCAATGTAGTGCTCGATACTGTCTCGGCTCACATCCAGGACCAGCCTCCATGGCTGATGATGTATGCCGACGACATAGCACTCATTGCTGAGAACCGACTGACGCTGGAGCGTAAAGTCAACCTCTGGAAGGGTACGCTTGAGAACGGCGGTCTTAAACTAAATGTGTCGAAGACAGAGTACATGGCCTGCGGGAGCCGGGACTCGAGCACCATCCTTATAGGTCCTGAGCCAGCCGTTAAGTCGGAGAAGTTCAGGTACCTTGGATCTGTTATGCACGAGTCTGGAGGCATCGACCACGATGTCCATGGCCGGATAAGCGCTGCCTGGGCCAAATGGCGGGAGGTCACTGGTGTGGTCTGCGACCGCAGAATACCGCCCAAGCTCAAGGGGCTGATATACAAGAGCATCGTCCGACCGGTTCTTTTATACGGCAGCGAATGTTGGCCAGAACTATCTCGGCACACTCAGGAGCTTCACGTCACGGAAATGAAGATGCTGAGGTGGATGTGCGGCGTAACGCGGTCTGACCGCATGCGCAACACATTCATTCGAGGTAGTCTTGGGGTCCGTGACGTAGCGGATAAGCTCCAAGAGCGTCGCTTGAGATGGTTTGGCCACGTTACGCGCCGGCCTAAGAACTATGTCGGACGCAAGTGCCTTGCTATACCAGTTCCTGGGGCGTGACCTCCCGGACGCCCAAGGAAGCGCTGGTTGGATGTCGTGATGCAGGACATGAGAGCCAATGGTCTAACCACCGAGGACGCCAAAGATCGTGCAAAGTGGAGTAGGTTAAGTAGGAAGGCAGACCCTGGTAATAGCCGGGATTAACGCCAGGAAGAAGAAGAAGAATATATATATTTTTAGCTTATAACTTTTAGTTTACTGTACATGCGGGATACAGAAAACACTATCATTTTGGGGATCGTAGTAATGTGGCCGAATACCGTCCGGTCATTACTAAGAGGAATATCTTTAGGTAGATCTGCAAATTACGTGCAATTTGTAAAATTATTTCTATACGACTAAAAGTTTTAATCATTTCATATCAATTATGCACAGTGCGGCTTATATTCTAGACATAAAACAAGACTAGTTTAATATATGGTTACTCAGCATAAAAACAAAATAAGTATAGAAGTATAGATGACTTAATAAAAGTATAATTATTTAATATTGATTACAACATTTTTTCATACATCATCACGTGAAAATCAAAAATATTTAAGAGATACAAATGTATTACTGGCTATAAAGTTCCTATGAAAGTTCAACTGAAAACCTTTCGCAACATTATCGTAAAATTGATCGGAACCGAAAACACTGATTGACGGTCGATTTGGACAGACTGTGTGTACATTGTGACGTTATCGTAGTTGTAAATACTTGTCGCGGTTTGTTGACGTCCGAGACAAATGACAAAGCATTCATCACCGCAGTGTCTCTAAGACTCTGGAGACAGATTTACGATCGACTGAATCTCTCCTTTTCCCATAATTTCTGTTAATTAATAATGGAAACAGTAAGTAATACAGTATTAAAATAAGTTGTCGCTGCAGCGATGTGTGAGCGCTATTTCGCAACTGTTATACAATTGATATGATTAATTTTAACATGACCATTTAGAACAATAAAAAAAACCTGAAATAAATGAATAGACAATATATAGAGAGAATTTTATTATAAATTATCAAATATTTTTTTATTTTAGGTTTTATAGCAATAATTGACAACGCATTCGTAAACTCAAACGATGTAATATTTTCTTCTTATTTTATGGGCTGAGGCAGGGATCAAAATTCGTGTTCTGTAAATATATTTCAAGGCTGATCCCCAGAGAGGGAAGAAAATCATTCCAGGACGTGTCTACGGTGTTTATAGCCCTAGTGAATTATGAGGTACAACATTTATACGTATTTCAGGATATTTACGTATGCTGCGTTCATATTGTAGGTATCGTTACAACGTGTAGCACGATATAATGATAAGATATGAACGCATATTGTTGATATAACATTTCTTTTGATAGCATTTTTTAATGCTATCAAAAAAAATATGTATAGAATAATTGCACAAGCTTTATTTCAGCCCCATTGAGTAGTTCGTTCAGGACTTAATAGTACTATGATAATTAAGAATGTCGAAGAGATTTCAAGAGATGATTATATAAATCATAAGACTTGTATATAACTATCTCTTAAGTAAAAGACAAATTAATTCTATAGTCCAAACGTAAAATATATGTATCTAAATCTAAATTATTATTAATGTAAAGCATTTCATTTACATATTCAACGAGCGTAGCAATGTGTAGGGTCGTGACGAAAATTTGAATTAAAAAGCTCATTGGTCCTAAAACAACCAAAGTTGTAGTTTATTTACACAAGTAACAGCGATCAGTGCACGGCGAGTTAAATATGCGTAGAGTTTAATTATGATGGGAAACAGTGGACTCGGAAGGTCAACATTATCTATGAAAAGCAGGTACTCGTATAATATTATCATAATGATAAAGTTTTCGTAAACATTTTTTTTTTATTGTCGGGTTGGTTTTGAAATAAATTTGATTATGGTATTATTAAATGAATTTTAATTAACAAAAACATTTTTTTTTGTATTCGCAGAGAGTAGAAAGGAGTCTGTCTCCTTTGGTATTGTCCCCAAGAATACGACGTTCAAATTAAAAACATTTATCGTGTTCATATAATATAAGTTATATTTACAACATTAAAGAAAGATTTTTTCCCATAAGATGATGATTTAAGATGATGATGATGATGATTAATAAAGTAAAAAAAATCGGCACAACGCAAATCACAAAATGTTTGTAGTGGTCATTCAGCATAAGGAAACTAAATGCTAGACCTACCTACAATACCCACACCCTTATCACTACTGTACTGAAAGGATTTATCAATTTCCCGACCCCACCTCGACCGCGGCTGCACAAAGACCCGGTTACCATGGTAACTCGGTTTGATTTAGTAAATGAAAGCACACGAGCTACGAACAAATGCGATACAAACCAAATATATAAGTATACAACTTATATATTTGGTTTGTGTCGCATTTTCATACATAACGCTACAGTCTGAGATGACATTTACTCAGTATTATGAATCATCTCTGTTTTAATACAAGTAGAAGATAATAACCCCACGCCTCACTTTACTAGACTAGAGTAAATGAAAATAATAAATAGTTTTTACTTCCGAGTAAAAACTAGAACCCACAACTGTTACACAGTAAAATTTGCTATGTTTGATTTCTTCTTAATATTCGTAACTTGAAGTGACGAATATTAAGAAGAATGTTTTAATACAATTATTAGCAGTAACAGCGACAACCCTACAAGTACCAGCTGTCACAGATTCCTAACAATGAACTGAATATTCTAGCGAGTGTAAGAGCGCGTGTACACTGTTATAATTAGTTCGTATTTGCTATGAAAATTTCGAGTTAAGTTCACTGTATAGGTATTAATAAACGCATAATCCTAACTAAGCATAATGCAGAGTGCATATAATTTTAATTAATTGTAGAGTGGAAAATACGTTTAATTAAAATGTTATCATGTATTACATATTTAA
Source organism: Heliconius melpomene rosina (assembly GCF_056956725.1). NCBI lineage: Eukaryota > Metazoa > Arthropoda > Insecta > Lepidoptera > Nymphalidae > Heliconius > Heliconius melpomene. Next base: position 12,985,183 of record NC_140403.1, read on the forward strand.
TATCATTATGATATTTATATGTATAACATTTATTTTCATTAATAGCTTATTAATAAATTGCTATTGGTAATAGATACTTATTGTGACTGTTGTTTAGACACATAATGTTAAGTTTAAGTTAATATTATAAAACCAGGACAGTACCTGCTTAACCCTTAACCACTGACATGTAATACCGTGACATATCACGTACGTCAGGTACTCGAACTAACCTGCTAAGACACGTGTCACGCATCTGCACATCCCCTCGCAGCACGTCTTTGATGACTAGGAAACTAAAAAAAGGCACGATTCCCGCGAAAAGTTAAGTTATGATCAAAATTCCGCTAAGGTTAGTGATTAAGGGTTAAGTCCCTTGTTGTCGTTTTAAACACATTAATAACTTTTTACTAGCATAATACATTTTTACAAGCGTAAAATGCAAAGCGAAAAGGTGACTCGAATTATTGAAATAACTTATGAACAGAATACTCCATTAAAAGTAGCTTGGGGCGTTCCCTGCATTCTGTGCTTTAATAAAACAATACTATTCAAATGTAAATTTAAACAAAAATCGTCCTTATTGCATTAATAGAAAGTTGTTCAAAAAATCTCAGTTCAGCCATAGCAAAGTTTGTGCAATATTCATAGTCGAAAAACAATTTGTCGTAGTAATGTGTACGATGAATGTAATGCTGATATATTTATTATACAAGAAACTAGTACATTCTAAGAACACATATATTCTTCTCGTGATATTCTGATGAAATTTATATTCTTGTGTGCAGCAAATATATTTGTATTTTAGTTAGAACGATACGTTTGTAAAATAATCATGTTTTCTTCAAATAAATATTATGACATTCATGTAAATAAATATTTAATTTTAACAAATAATCCAAACAGTTTATAAATCAAAAATCTATCAGGAATTAGTTCAAACAGTTTACTTATCAAATTCGACACTTATTATGTTTATTAGAACTAAGTTTGCAAAATCACATAACTATATTGTAAAATACTAACGTGGTGACGAGCGCTACAACCTCCGAATTAAAATGTATTGTGTATAGAAACTCGCTAGCACTATGATCGAATACGGCTGTCGGCTGTCGAAAATAATGAGCGCGACGGCTCTACAAGTCTCCTTTTATCATTTCCTCGAAATAATACACTATATCGCAGAATTTCATATATAATTAAAGCAAACGTGAGATTCAACCAATAATGTTAATTAATTTTTCAGGAGAGACGTTCGAAAACAAATTCGAATAGTTCGCTGCATGTCGGGTGAACTTTTTCCTTGTACTTACCATTTTTAATTTAAAGTTCCTAATTGACAGTACAGTATACACTTATAGATATTAACTGATTATGATTAAATTTGTTGTTATAAGTTTTATAAATATTACCCGCATACCACATAAACGATAAATTCAAAGAGTACCCTCATGTCGTTTCCACGAGAAAAAAAAAATACATTTAATTCACGTTGAACATTAATATTCTCAATGCGATATCGTTTTTATCTTTTAATTACAATCTTCAACGCACCGATGCGGACTCACAACGTTGTTTGGCAAAAATAAATGCACATAAGGGGAGAGTAAAACCCCATCCTCATTCATGCATGATGCATCGTATGCGTGACGCCTGTCATTGGGAACAAACTCCCGCAGGCTTTACACGCGGCCCTTCACAGCGTGAATAGACACACACTACATATATACTATGATTTATAGCTGAGCTTGCAGTTACTGTACATATATACGAGTCCGTATATAAGATCTAAAGATGTAAAATACGCTCTAAATAAACATTTATCTTCGTAGTATCTAATAATGTACATACGTTTGTCGCCTTTAGTAAGCTATTTAGTAAACGTTTGTTAATATATATTTGGTGAATAAAATTGGTTTTCTTTCATCATAAATAGAGGTAATATGGTCTTCAAATGTAAGTGGCACATGTTTTTAGTTCTTTACCAATGTAACAGAAACGCTACATTTTTCATGTAACCGATATGCACATGAATATAAATAATATATCTATATATTCGAAGCATATTATGTTAATTTTTAAATAAATTAAATTAATTTCACTATTTCTAAAACATTATCTTTGCATTTATACGAGTATATCAGGAAGTGTCAATCAATACAAAAACAAAGTAGTACGCGCTATTGCGTAATATTTTTGCGTGTGTATTAATCTGAAGGAAGGGGACGATTACTACGGTTGTATGACTCTATTAAACTTCGTAGAGTTTGATTTCCTCTATTGTAGTCACGGTCCTACGCTTGTTCAGCGTCGGATTACATTACAAATACGCATTTAAAGAATAAAAACTACTTTAAACATAATAAGATTGACATAATGTACAAACTGCGAAAAAAAATCGTTATTCCGAGCATAAATCATACCGAATGAAACAATAAAGAATTACTCGGTCATTTACGGCTCACTGGTAAATTCTCTTACGCGTTCTGCTCGGATATACTGTCTCACCCCTTCCGGCGTTCGACAAACGTACGCCACATCCGCGCGTATTTCAAGCGTCCCATAAATAATTCAATATTATGAACTAGAGCACTCTCTTTAATCGTTTCATATGACATCACCTGAGTTATTATACAAACTTAGCAAAATACTCTTATAATGCTATCTTTGTAATTACACAGTTGATCTCAATTTTTCTAGATATATAGGAGTAATATTTTATAGAACTTTGGATTAAATTGAGTCTTATACTTTAAATTTAGTATAATAAATATATTATGTAAATAAAGCATAGCGCGTTTAATATTTGTAACAAAACAATTATTCACTATTACTACTTTATAGTAACAATTATATAATTTTCTTTCAAATATTTCCTGCACAAACAAAAACTTCCTTTGTCATATATTTACAATTATTAATTATTATAAAAACCATGTCTTGAAGTAATACTTCAGTAAATAATTAGGAAAAAGCAATTTAAAATACAGTAAAGAGATAAAGGAATAGAAATTTGGGATAAAGAGAACTCTGCACAGAATTAGACACTCAACGGGTTTAAAAACATCGGAACATTGGGGACGAATTGAGGACGCAAAATAAAGAACAAAGTCTATTTTCTCGCTAATTTAAGGAGATAATTTCGTTGAGCGGGTCTCGGTTTGCATCAAACAGTTAGTACGTTGCTCGCTGCTCGGTTGGGTAGAGCCAATCATAGCCCTTTGTAAGCTCTTCCTCAGTTCAATAGGATTTTCAGTCTAATAAGAAATCGTTTTATCTGCGTAGAACGTAATTTTCACAGAAATTTGATTGATTTGATTGTAATTATTTGTCAATTTCACGATTTTGGCAAAATTTAGTTACAATATTTCTTTATTTATTGAAATTATTTGTAGTGATGATATATATTTGTGAATTATCGGACGACCATTTCTTAAAGCTTAGTCCTTTTGAGTCACAATGTCTGTTTAATACTGTATGCATGGCATGCTCAAAAATATTTATTTTCATTTCACATTTATATTTAAGCTTGTCTAACACTATTGCGGTATCGATTTCAACATTCATGTGATTTGCCGTTGCGGTAGTTGTGGCTATTGTTATATAATTTTCATATTATAATGCAGATATATTGACTATATATTTCCAATCAGTTCCAATTTAAATTATCGTTATATTATATTAGCTTAGTGTGTTTAATTTAAATTAATTTATTAAATTGTTGATTTCATTATTGTTATGATAACCGTGATGACATCTCGATCATAACATTAAATTAAAACTCAAATTACAAATGGTTGTTTACTGTAATAAGTCTAGTTAATAAAATTACATATTTGTAAATATAACTCAAAGTAATATTTACAAAGAATATAAATAAAACAGAAACTGAGAAAACTGGTTGGTACAAACTTAGTACAAAAATAATCGTTACTTGTAAAAAATCTAATTTCACAGAAGCTAGCATTAATCTCTTACTGAGTATGTGAAGTGAAGTTGCTTATTTACCAAGAGATAAAAAATTCTAAACATAAAATAAATTTTAAAGCAAGAAATAATTAACAATTTAAATTTAAATTAAAGTTGGAGTTTCTAGAATATTTCGTTAGTATGAACTGGAGCTATGATACTGGGAGCAGTGTTCTGTAATACGTATGTAGGAGATGAAACGTGAAGTGCCGACGGCGGACAAGTTAAGTTGTTTCAAACTATACTAGAGTTGTGAAGTCATTCTTTATGCTTTTATATAGTGGAAATGTTGATGGGACCATATATATTACACCAATGTAATATTAATCATTTGAAATGGTAGACGTAGACTTATAAGAATAATATTTCTTTAATCACAAATTAATAAAAAACACAGATAAAATATTTCCAAAACGACTCCAATATGTTTGAATGGATTGAATTTGAAAATAATATACGTAAACATGTATGTAATTCCGAGTAATTGTTCATTTTAATTCAATCCACTTTAATTTCATTTAATCATATCCTTTATTTTGAACCAATTGCATATAGTGCAATTTGAAAACTTTCTAAATGTTATACATAAACTCTCTTAACTGTACTTCTTAGTAATCTTCCAGCTATTAATTAATCTCAAGTAATAAAAATTAAGAAATAATTGTTCTTATCATAATAATTTATGACTTAATTTATACAATATAAAATGCATTAGACTCGGTGACAATTAAACAAATTATAAATTACAAATTCAAGTAATACGCTTGTACAGCTCACCTATATATATATGTCCGTGTTCAGTACTACTTCACAATCGTCATTCTAGATTTGATTGTAGTCATTACACTCATATACAAGGCAAAACCAAACAGCGTTAAAAATGAAAATAATCAGTGGCATCATCCTGGTCGTCGCGGTCGCCGTGGTCAGCGGTAACAACAAGCCACAATACGACGTCAATGACGCTCCGGCATTATTCGAGAAATTTATAAAAGATTACAACAGGCACTACAAGAGTGAGGCTGATAGGAGAGAGCATTATGAAGCTTTCGTGAAGTCCCTACATGACATCAATGAAGCTAATGCTAAGAGTGAATACGCAACTTACGATATAAATAAGTTCGCCGATTATACACCTGAAGAAGCGGAAAAAATGAGGGGCCTTGGACGTGCGTTCTTTTAGTACTGTCGTAAATATACTAACAATATCTCGTTAAATTTTATAGTCCATCTACCAATGCAGATTCCGTCAGTAACGTCAAATGAATCCTCCAAAATCGCATTATTGCATTTCAAAGTAGCATGAAAATTTTAACAGCTTATTCAGATTTTTGTATTATAATATAAATAAAGTTTGGCGAGATCAATCAATGATACATTAGATAATTATCTGTCCTTAACTAATACGTCATTTTACATATCCTGGGAAATAAAAGTTATTGGTTAAAGCGCGTAAATTCTTAACGATAGAGTCCTATGTACGAGTACGAGAAAGTTATAAATATTCTAAATATTAGTTGACAATCAATTAAAACATTTAAGTACAGTATTTCAAAGTTAATATTTATTGACGAGGTTAAATTTTATTTGCAGCGCGCAGAACTTAGTTCCAGAAAATCCTGACCAGAGACAGCGACTAGACGACTATTTAGCTACGTTCAACGACCTACATACATTTGTAAATTCTTAATAAATCATTGAATCAATATTAATCTATTTATTATTAAATAACATAATAGTAAACCTTATAAATTTTTCAATTGCTACATACAGTATGTGTGAGTCGTATATAATTACTTCTAATATTTTTTATCTTGTGACTAATGTTGAGCATTTTAAATCTAAAACGCATTAGACTCAGTGAATATAAAATAAACTATAGAAGTAAATTAGGGATCTAATTAACCGCTGATATGACGATTATACGGCATACCTATGTATGTATATAGTGTGCTTCCCTGCAATAACCAGTATATGTAAATCAAGAGAGCTAACTCAGCTTGTTAAATTAAAACAAGTAAATTTGATAATTTCAAAAATATGTAAATAAAAAGTTATTAGGTTAGATAATGTTTGATATCTAACCAACTACCCTGAATTTTATATCATGACAAATTATTTAGTAACGAATGAGTTAAAACGAACGAAGTTTCAAACCTCAAAATTTTATTAAAAAAAGAATAATATTTGATAATTAAATCAACTCTTAAAGTACAATCACGATGTAGATGAGGGACTAATGATAAACGGTCTTGGTAAAGTCAAGAGAAATGCTCGCTTTGAGGTGTAATGGTTCAATGCCTTCAGTTGCACGCTGGGAGAGTAATGGTACCGAAACGACCTGCAGGCAAGAGAGGACTCTAATAAGGGTCTCAATTTAAATTGATTTAACTTAAATATTTACAGTCTGTCTTTTGTATAAAAAAAACAAACAAAACCTATACATTAAGAATTGTAAATCCCAAAATAAAGTGATATTTTATTCGAAGCTAACATTTTAAACGACAAAGCGTGATTAGAATTGGTCGTATCGTTATTTATTCTCATATATTGTTTCATTTATATATTGCCAAATAAAATAACTAAAACAAGTTAGCTAGTCTAGTTACATGCGTATGATCCTCTCTCAGTGATGCGAATAAAAGCACGTACCGGCGAGTAACAGTGAATGAACACTACGCTTACGTCATGCGTAAAGTGTTCAACCCACGAAGGTATTGAAAATTAAATCACGTTTGAAGACTTTACACCTTTCCCAAGTAGCATCACGTACTATTGACCTTTTTTAGGCCATTAATTATTATATTATGTCATTTTTTTTAGTCAAATAAAATCAAGATCGTCAAAAATATTTCTTTATACCGTATTATACACATATTATGTACGGACTAGTGCATTTCACATTCATGATATAACAATTTCTTTGTAATGATATCCATTTATGTTAAAGTATAATTATTCTACTTGTTATAAAAGATACGGTCATACAACTACTATATTAATATGCAAATATGTATTGCAATCGAATATGTATTTTAGAGAAAACACAATTCTCGGATACAATGCGTGAAACATGGCGCATTGTAAACCAAGCCCGCCCTTTGTGTAAAAGACCGGCGCACATTGAAAAAACATCACGTGGAATCTTTCTTCGACAATGTAATGAGTGTTAGGTTTTGCTTGTTTTTCTTGATTTTCTAAAAGAAATTTCTTGATTTTCTAAAAGAAATTTATTTATACATGGCCGTTTATAACGTAAAAACGCGTATTTAATAATTAAATTTGGCAGTTAGTACTTACAGGTAGTACTAGATCAGGAAAATAAAAATTTGAAAACTATGCATTTGTGGGTAAATTTTAAAAAATAATAGCATAAATAGACAGGGAAAATTTACTATTAAAGCCGCTAGTTCAAGTGAGATATCAGATGAAAGGGCTCTGGCTAAGCTTATACAGCTCACCTATATATATGCCCGGTGCATCTTCAGAAGCGTCATTCTAGATTTTATTGTAGTCACTAGCGTGTGTAGAAGGAAATCAACGTTAATAATGAAAATATTCAGTTGCATAGTCCTGCTCGTCGCGGTCGCTGTGGCCAGCGGTGATGATAAGCCACACTACGACATCAAAGACGCGCCGGCATTATTTGAGCAATTTGTGAAAGAGTACAACAAGCACTACAAGAGTGACGCTGATAAGAAGGAGCATTATAAAGCTTTCGTGAATTCTTTAAATCAAATTAATAAATCCAATGCTGAAAGTAACAGTGCCACTTTCGATATAAACAGATTTTCTGATTATATACCTCGTGAGATGGCAAAATTGAGGGGCTATGGAAGTGCGTTTTATTTGTGATGTTATCTTTATACTGATAATCTATAAGCTTTATTTATTAATGTAGCGTCTGTGACTAATAACGAAGTCTAAACAACGTAGAATCGTCTATCGAGTTTTTGTGTATATTATTTATTAATTACAAAATTTATCGGCGATTCTAATATAAGAAGAATATAAGAAAATATCTGCTGTTACTAGACATTGCTGGTTATAAAATATTTGCTGTAGCAATGCAAATGCGAAATTAATTATTAAATTCTTTACGCTATATTTTTTACACAGAAAAGTGTTCTAACTCAATTCCCCATACTAAAAATATTTACTTAAAAAGGATATTTCAAAGTTATTATTTATTAATGTGATTTAATTTGTTTTCAGATAACCCGTCAGCTCCAGAAAATCCTGATAGACAATAAGTTGTTGCTGCTTTTGCTGTGCTCTTCGACTAGCATATTTATGTATTTTTAGTTCAGTTCTAATATTAAATAAAAGCATAATTATTCGTACCCTTACTATAAATAATCCAATACTTCAATAAATATATCATTATCGAAGTACATTTATTTGATAAGCATCTAATGACTCATATACCTGTCATGTTCATGACATTATCCGAATAAAGCATGTGAAAGCACGTCGCATACTAGTGATTTATTTATACGTATGTAGTAGGTTAACTGATAAAAAACTGGTTGTCTGTAAAGTCGGTTTACGGACGATAGTTTTACGTGATGGCAGATTATTACTATTTTGTATAATACAATCATCACGAACCTTTTTAATACACTAATAGTCTTCAAAACTCGAAGGTTTAAAATATGACAGCTAACAAATGTATGATAAGCCGCCGTAGCGAAATAGTTACGGGATTCAAATTCCAAATTATTTCTCATTAATAATCTAGCAAATAAAGCGACGTTGAGCTCTAAGAGCTACGTTATATGTTTTCTTGGATACAACATTGTAAACACCGAATTTTTGAGATGTGATAGAACTAAATGCCGCGATATAACAAATCGAGAAAATAATATATATATTTTTTTCCGATTACGGCATCACTAAATCTTCGGAACTAGTTAATCGAACTTTGACAAAGTACTGCTCGGTGTCTGACGCCAACTGCCTTTGGCAAAGCTCTCGTTCTAGACATCTCCGATTTAAATTATAAATTCACATCTTGTGGAGCGATAGGAACACAATAGACATGCTGTTGACAGTTCACCTAAAACAGCGTTAGCTTAAAGACTTATTAAATAAAATCTGATAACTACTGAATAATGAAAAATAGTTTCGCGAATACAAGATATTTCGTAGAATATCTTAACATATTCAACTGATTGTGACAATCAGGTAGTAAAAAGAAACTAAACCTATGTTTAGTGAACTCTTACTGCAGGTAATGGAGCTATCGATTAAGCTAATGACATTATGTCCTTGTGGGACTTGTGGTGTTTTATTTAGCTCTTTAAATATTGTGCATTTTCGTAATATTAAAACAGTTATCAGCGTGAAATCATTCTTTCATTTATGGTGATGTTCTTTTTAAAAATTGTCATATATTTTTACAAATAATCGCATCGAAAATCAAGAACTTAAATTATAATAAAAGCGTAAAATACTATTTTTAATGTTGCTGCAGCTGAGGCAATTGTAACTCAAATAGGATAGTTAGCAACTGAAATTTCCAATCACGATGTAAGATTTAAAAGGCTGTTAGTAATGAAATGCTACTTTATGTTAGTAATACATCAGTGAATAGTTTAGTATATTTTTTACAGTTTATAAGCTAAAAAGTTGAAATATGAAAAGAACGCAGTACATTTTACCCCAATTTAAATAGTTCTTTCAAAGGTGACCCGATTTATCGGAAGCAAATTTTACCAAACTCGTCACAATTTCATTAAAACCAACGAGCTTAGCGTTTTGGAATCGAGTTAAAATCCATTAGCTATTCGCGCTTAAAATTGGTCTGAAATGAACTTTTAATTCCACACTTTCAACAGTTTCATGTGCTAAATTATATCACTAATGCTAAACTTACTAAATATTTGAGGCCAGTCGTGACGCAGGGGCAGAAGCGTGTGACTGTAAACGCAACAGGTTGTGAGTTCAATTCCCACTTGAGTAAATGAAATTTCTATCGATCTCCATTATAATATGCTGAATTTACTAGTATTGTCGTTTGCTGGAGCTGTGAAATAATCATGAAGAAATGAGCTCACATCAATTGAAATCACGAACTAATTCATTTATAACTATAGGAGCTAATAATAACCTTTTTTAAAGACGTACAATACGTATATCAAAAAATAAAGTACAGAATAAAAGCGGCTGTTATATAAATGATGTAGTGACTTTTCTCAATACAATGTTTACTCTTTTATAATTAAACTACATACTTACAAAAAAAACCCTTGATTGAGAATTAATTCACATTCGCAATCAACTGACCGGGGTTCATTAATTTTATGATGAAATTTAAATTGTACTCAGATATTAAAATTAATATATAATATGGGATAAGCCTTTAAATTAATGTCGTTTGTATCCATCACATTCAAATTTGCTGATTAATCAATTATAAAAATATGAACTGGATCGAATTGTTTGTGTTTAATTATTTATATTAATTACTACAATAGCATTGATAAGATATTGTTTTGTGAGACGACTTTATATTGTAAACTGTCAAGTGTAGGTTTTCATTATTGTTTTATTCATCGATATATTTTATTGCTCTGACGGGGTAAAAGAGAGTATTTTACTTGGTACTTCAATTTTGCCAGATTCGCAAAAAAATTTTTTGTTTATTCGCGCCGCCGCGCCGTAGAAATCGACGGCCATGATTTAATCAAATACTTCTCTTTGTAATTTTACCAATATGAGGAAATGAAAATAATTAATTCCTCCTAGTGGAAATCGAACACACGACCATCACGCTTACAGATACACAATTTTACTAATGTGCCACCAGGGCTCATGTTTATACTAAACATGTTTGAAATCCTCGATGTTATAGTAAACATTCAATAGGCAGGTAGTGGAAGGTAACGAGTTGCACGCTCTTTAATCTCGCCGCCTCGTCCGCGTCTACTTTAGTTTCCTTTAAAGTTGATTGAGCGCAGCACTTTGTGTGCATACAAGGACGTCGGTGCCGAACTCCCAGGGATTTAGTTTATCAAAAAAGCTCTACGCTTTTAGGAGAATTTTGGCGGTTACTTAACTTAAACTTAATGTCAAACAAACAGGCTTAGTAAAATATTACTATATATAATAATATAATAATATTGTATCAAGATTATTGTAGCATTAGCTTGACACTAACTTCAAAATTATAAAATCTTTTTTTAACTGTTTTGCTTAATAAAATCAAAGTACATTTACTTTATGTAAAATCGATTTATTTTATTAAAAAATTATTTATTATATGTATGTAAGATTCTATTCTTAATTCTTGAAAAAGGAAGTAGGCAATTGTATTACTAGGTTTTACATATACCCACATGTCTACTGACTTCTACACGACTTAGCATTAGTAGCGTATATTTTAGATATTGATAATAGAAAAGAAATATTTTACAAAATTTTTATTGTCAACAAGAATACATGTGATATTTTTACAGTTTTCAATTACATGCCTATCTTTCACTTTGCAACATACGCTCATCCACCTAATTTAATTATTTAATTAATTTAAATTTAGTTAAATAAAAATTGAGTGTACCCTAGATACATAGCAGTTTACCATATACAAACTACTTGCGCAAGGATCGTTTGCATTTTTTACTTTGTATTTTCTATAAAAGCTTCTACAGGTACCTACGCGAGTTCAATAAAAACTTCTCTTTTTGGTCCGTATTTCTTAATAAAGAAAATTGATTGCTCAATTTCCGTAGTTCAGCTACGTATTTTAGAGTTATGCAAGAACAATAGTCCACCAAGGAGCATCAATACGCCGCGGGCAGTCACACTAGTCATACTTCACACTGCACAGACAAGTAATATGCGATGCACTGTAGAGTCAATGTGGGACATCTTACTACTTGTGACAGATATACAATATGACCGCGGGAACTTTACTGAGAAATACAAATCGAAAAAAATCTATGTCTGATCTGCAGAAAGAGTCATATAAAAAAAAATAATTTTAACGGCACAAGGGTGTGACTGTAACGCGACGGTTGTGGGTTCGATCCCCACTCGAGGAAGTGAAATATTTATTTACGTTTCCATTTCTTCGCTCTGGTATCGAGGCAAAGCGTGGCGTTGAGTTCTGCCACCCAACACGAAATGGCTCCAGAATTCGACCTGCCTACCCTGCTGTGTGAAGCTGATTTAATTTTAAATAGAACTAGGTGTCGTTTCATTTTATATTTGTTATGTTTCCTATATATTTATTATAATAATTTATAATTGTCTTAACATATAAATTATTATCATAATACATAAATCGAGTCAATTTTTCATTCTAAACATTTTCATATTAAGTCCAGTAATTAAGCTTATATGTTATGTAAAATTTGAATAATTACATTTTACTTTAGCTACGTATAACTTTTTATAGTCAAGTTTTGATTCGTTACCCATCATGAAATACTTAACAATCAATAAAAATAGCTACAAGGAAACTTGCGTGTTCAGCGTTTAGTTTTATTAAATCTATTTATTTTTTAAATATATGTAGATAAATTTAAAGAAATTATATACTATATCTATTAAATTCACATACTATCTATTGCCAACATAGTATTTGCGGCGGATCAGTGAGACAATAACCATTGTATGCAATAACCCTCGAATGAAACCATATAATATGATGAAGAGGATGATAGAATCTACTGCGAACTCTCTTTTTCATTTAGCACCATTTTGATGCGTCAGCGAAAAGTATGGAAATATTGGACGTTTTATTAGTCAGTCGAAATAAACGGAAGCAATTTTTGAATTTGAATAAAGAAAAACTTTATTTTCTTTCATATATTTGCGTAAAATCATAATTATATCTCATTCATTTTAAAATAATTTTTAAATTTTATTTTTTCAGCCATTTCTTTTGTCTGTTATTCTGTTACTTATATAATATACTAGCGGCCCGATCGCTGTTTCACCCGCGTGAACTATGTTATTATTAATTTCTGTCTCCATGGCTACGTCCTAGTGACGTCTATGCAAAATTTGAGACTCCTAGCATTTGTAGTAACGAAGTTTCATACAAACTTTCGACCCCAAAAACAACCCGTCAGAAGTCGAATATTGCAAATTCCCGTCTTAGCGAGCACCTACGTCCTATAAATAACTCCTATGCAAAATTTGAGATTCCTAGCACATGTAGTTTCTGAGATTTCGTGATGAGTGAGTGACCTTTCGATTTTATATATATAGATTTTGTAAATAATTTATTATTTATTTAAATTACTATTTATTTATTTAACTTATATCAGTTATGTGAATCGTAAAATTGAAATTGACAAGGGGATTTATTATTTTAGGTATTTTTTTATGTTCAAAATAAATAAATAAGCAAAGTATTTCGCTACAAAATAGTTGCAGCATACTCAAAGTTACGAACTAACGATAATGTATTATGTTTCACAAACTTTACTAAAGTCAACATAATTATTATAAACCTTAAGTTCCACTTGTTGTTTTCTATTATCTTTAAGAGCACGTTAAGAGAGCCCTAAGTTATCTATTCATAAACCACTCACATCTGTTCGTGAAGTCTACTTGGGCAGTGACCGTACATCGTGCTTGCAGTTAGCAAGTTGGCGCATATCTGTGTAGATTAGTTGTTTGTAAACTTTCCATAGACGCGTCACATTTTATAGCTTTTACGTTGAATACGGTTTCGATGTTGTCCAACGATGTCATTTGTTAAGGCTTTAGAAGCTTGTAAGATTAATATAGTGATAGGTTTGACTAACAATCTTAAAACAAATATTTAAACTGGCCTATTACTCTATTATATTGTGGAGGAAAATCAAAAGCTCACGAGTTTGATTCCTAAAGAAAATATGCAATGCAATAAGGTTTATGATGATATACCTACATATTTATTTGAATATCTACATACATGTATGTTACATACATATTTTTACTTATCTACATTGCTTCAGCTCTTAAGCTTTTAATTCAGCTTAGTAAAATTCTTTCTAAAATATGGCAATGTGAAGATAAAACTATCTTTATTGGCACAGTGACATTAGGCTCCCATTGCGCTGTTCAATTTAAGCTTTTAACATCCAAAATGGCAGTTATAATACTAATCCTCGCTGAATGTGCAATATGGGGATCAACTTTCAACGAACGTACGTACTACAACGTGAGAAATAATCTTTGTATCTCTTATTTTAGATTTTAGGAATCAAAAATATTGATGTTTTGTCGAAAAATTGTTGTTTGTGTAAAACAAAAATGCTTGAAAAGCTCACCATTCAACATATTGTAGGATAGGTCAATAGAATGTATTCTATTAATTAAAAAATATTTTCATAACTGTTGTTACTTAATTACATAATATTAGTACTATAATATCTTAATCTAAAATGGAAAAATTCCCTACCACTGCCGATTCACTACAGCTTTCCATTAAAGCGGTAGTTCCTAGTTAACTGAGGCTAATTTATGCAGTACACGCTCTGCGAGACAGAATGCAGGGTGGCGCGTTCATTATACGCGCGGTTTGGGAATGAATGCTACTTGTCGATTTGTGTTGATTGTAGAGGACGATTTGTAAAGGCTTTCAATTTTATTTTTAAACGTAGGCAATTTATTTAATTAATGGAGGAGATAATAAATGATGAGCCTACTAATATTATTATTATTATTATATGTATTCATTGTGTTATGTAGGTAAATCTTCCTCCTGGCATTAATCCCGGCTATTGCCAGGGTCTGCCCTCCTACTCAACCTACTCCACTTTGCACGGTCTTTTGCGTCCTCGGTGGTAAGACCATTGGCTCTCATGTCCTGCATCACGACATCCAGCCAGCGCTTCCTTGGGCGTCCAGGAGGTCTCACTCCAGGAACTGATATAGCAAGGCACTTGCATCCGACATAGTTCTTAGGCCGGCGCGTAACGTGACCAAACCATCTCAGACGACGCTCTTGGAGCTTATCCGCTACGTCACGGACCCCAAGACTACCTCGAATGAATGTGTTGCGTATGCGGTCAGACCGCGTTACGCCGCACATCCACCTCAGCATCTTCATTTCCGTGACGTGAAGCTCCTGAGTGTGCCGAGATAGTGCCGGCCAACATTCGCTGCCGTATAAAAGAACCGGTCGGATGATGCTCTTGTATATCAGCCCCTTGAGCTTGGGCGGTATTCTGCGGTTGCAGACCACACCAGTGACCTCCCGCCATTTGGCCCAGGCAGCGCTTATCCGCCCTTGGACATCGTGATCGATGCCTCCAGACTCGTGCATAACGGATCCAAGGTACCTGAACTTCTCCGACTTAACGGCTGGCTCAGGACCTATAAGGATGGTGCTCGAGTCCCGGCTCCCGCAGGCCATGTACTCTGTCTTCGACACATTTAGTTTAAGACCGCCGTTCTCAAGCGTACCCTTCCAGAGGTTCACTTTACGCTCCAGCGTCAGTCGGTTCTCGGCAATGAGTGCTATGTCGTCGGCATACATCATCAGCCATGGAGGCTGGTCCTGGATGTGAGCCGAGACAGTATCGAGCACTACATTGAATAAGAACGGACTAAGAGCCGAGCCCTGGTGAACCCCCACCGTAATCGGGAAGGGTCTAGTGTCGCCAACAGCAGTCCTAACCATAGAAGCGGAATCGTGGTACATGTCTCTGATAATCTCAATATAGGCCTCAGGGATCCCTTTGGATCGCAATGCCCACCAGATACACTGACGAGGCACACAGTCAAAGGCCTTCTGCAGATCTAAAAAGGCCACATGCAGAGCTCTCCTTTTTTCCCTGTATGCCTCCATCAAAGTTCTGAGGGCGAAAATGGCGTCCATGGTGCCCGATCCTGGCTGAAATCCATATTGAGACTCAGAGATAGTACACTCTCGGCGGAGCCTGAGATCGATCATGCGCTCGAAGAGCTTCATGGTATGACTCATAAGCTTAATGCCCCTATAACTACCACAATCTTGAACACTGCCCCTTCCTTTGTAAATAGGGGTAATGAAGCTAAGCCGCCACTGATGCGGCATCTTACCAGTGTTCAAGATATGGTTAAAAAGGTCAGTAAGCATGAGCACACCAAGAGAGCCCAACGATTTCCACGCTTCGATCGGAATGTCGTCAGGTCCCACCGCTTTTCCGTTCTTCATGCGTCGAAGGCAATTACGTGTTTCGTCAAGGGTTATTGGGGCAATAAGTCCGAGGTTAGGCGGTGGGTCGTGATGAAGACTGCATGGGTGCTGAGTATTCAGCAACTCCTGGAAGTAGCTTCTCCACCTCTCCTTCACAGAAGCATGACTACAGAGCAGCGTGCCCTGGGAATCTTTGACGCAAAGACATTTTGCGATATCTTGCGTCACTTTATCCCGGGAACGTGCCAGTTTGTAAATGAGCTTCTGCCCCTCCACAGTTTCAAGTTTATCATACAATGGTGACAAACTCTCACTGCGGGCTCTGGCTACAGCTCTTTTACTGGCACGTTTAGCTACTGTGTACTCCAGTCTGTCTTCAGGAGAGTTGGATTCCTGCCACTTCTTAAAGGCAGCCTTCTTTTCACGAGTCACCTCCTGCACCTCGTCATTCCACCACCATGTCTCCTTGTCGATGACACGTCCTCCCCTAGAAAGGCCAAGAACTCGCCTGCCCGCCGCAATGATTGCCGACTGAGCCCGATCCCAAGCATCCTGAGCAGTCTCGGTGTTCGTCGAAATATCGTGACTTTTCACCTCTGCCAGGAAGTCGGTCTGCATCGGTCCATTCAGCAACCACCACTTGATCCGAGGCCTACGTTTCTCGGCTACTTTCTTCTTCGGAGTGACGTTAAAGTCCATGACAAGAAGACGATGTTGGGCCGTTAGGCTTTCGCCTGGAATGACCTTACAGTTAGTTACCCTGCCCATATGACACCGTCTGGTCAATAAGTAGTCTATTTGAGTTGAGTGGGACCCGCTCTTATACGTGATAAGGTGCTGAGAATTCTTTTGGAAGAACGTATTCACGACGGCCAGATCAGATGCAATACAGGTTCTCAGAATGTTTTCTCCCTCTGCATTGCGAAGACCGTGCCCAAAACCCCCGTGAACACGTTCATACGGCTCAGCAGCCTTACCGACGTGCCCGTTCAAGTCCCCCCCAACTAAGACCACTTCGGTAGACGGCACAGCAAGTAGCACCCCTTCATACTGCTCCCAGAATGTCTCCTTTTCGGCCGCGCTACATCCCGCCTGGGGAGCATAGGCACTGATTAAGTTTGTGATAACGCCCTCAATCAGTACCCTCACTCGCATCAAGCGGTCGGAGCGACGGTCAACTTCAAGGAGCCCATTCTGAAGCTCTTCAGAAAGCACTACCGCTACACCGTTTCTACCCGAAGGAGACCCAGTGTATATAAGCCGGTAACCCTGTCCGATGTTACGGGACTTATTGCCCTTCCAGCGAGTTTCCTGGAGGAAAGCACACTGGACCCGACGTCTCATGAGTACATCTGCGAGTTCCCTGCATCGTCCGGTTAGAGAGCCAATATTCCACGTTGCAAAGCGGAGTTTTCGTCTGGGTACTTGCGTCTTTAACCGTGCCCGTACTTGACACGGTAGCCCTTGCCCACTTGTCGCAGGTGTAGGGCGATGTGCCTGCGCGTCGTTATGCGGCGACGCCCTAGCCGTACCCAGTCTGTTGTTGGTTCGTTCCATATTGTGGCTGTTTGTGGTTTTCCTGGAGCGACTGCCGTCTGACCTCCAAAAATAAGTCTTTATTATTTTTAATACCTTTTTTTTATCATATTCTTATTATACTAGTAAATGTATGCAGTCATTTCAAATTCAAATAAAAACAAAAAACGTGCCATTAATAAAAAAAAGAAAAAGAATTAATAGTCAAGAAAGTATTTCTTTAATAATTTTATTCTGGCAATGGAAAGAATGAAGCATGCTCACTATAAAAAAAATAAACAAATAAATAATACACTTTTTGAACGGAGAAGCCTAAACAACTCCTCCTATGCTTTTCAGTTCTTTTTTAATCCGTCCACATCAATTATAGCCCTTGTACCGCACACTATAGGAAAACATCGATGGTGCAAACTAGATTGAGACCCATTCAGTCATCCATATTGGGATTATACCAAGAAAACTGTGGATGTGGATGTGGATAGGTGATGACTATATATTATTTATAATTTTATCCTGCAAATGTTCGGGATTTTTAAATATGGTTTTTTAACTATAGAGTTAATACAATGACGCAACGGCACAATGCCTGTCTGGCTTCCACGGTTCTTAGTTCGTTTTGCACTCTGGGTAGAGAATTTCATTTACCTATTTGTTTTTTCATTTACCTGTTTTGGCCTCAATATCTTCAGAATTTGGCGGAAAGTAGGGAGTGGAAGTAACATCAGCTATAGTAACACAGCAAATCAGCTGTAATAAAAGATGAAGCTTATGAGTTGAACATGTACATTTTATCCAACAAAGTCAATTAAAAGTAACTATAAAACAGTTTTACTTTATTTGGTTCAGTAAAAACAGTGCAATCGTCTCGACTTTAATGGAAAAAGGAGGCAGAGGACTATCACTACACATGGGAGTAACGAGCACTTTGCAACTTTTACTCAGCAATTTGTACAATACGTGAAGATTTTATTATTGCAATCTGAAGAGACAACAAACTCTGAAGAAACAGAATGTTTTGTTGGAACATTAAATGTTTAATTTAAAAATGTATGACATCAAAGCTGGTACTTGAAAAATTAATTTTATACGTTGCATTCACGTTTATTGATTATAGATTTAAGATTTTGCCTACAATCGGACACTATTAGAAAGATTAATAGGATCACAAAAGATTAACCAGAACTATCAAACTAAAATAGGCCGAAAATTCTCGCATTAATTCGGAGCACTCTGCAGATAAAAGCTCTTAATCCGATAACAGAGGTCCAAAGGTGGGCAATAAGACCTTTTCATTTAATAAGTGTAGCTTTAGGTTATTCTAGCGTAAATAGAAAAACGGGTAATTTAGTTGAAAGCAATAGCCGCATCTGGCATTTGTTGGATTATGTTATTCAAATTCAATAATCTCAGTAGTACCATCTGAGGAGGACCATTGTAAGTTTTTTGGTTTCCTTCTGAAGTTCAGAACCTGATATCGGAATGGTCCAAGTAAGAATTTCTATTTGCAAACTTTTTAAAATGAGAAATATTAATTTTGTTAAAGGTAAACGTATAGAATGATTAGGGAACAACAATTTATTAAAAACATTAAATTTCGTAATATATATTTGTTAATCTTACCTATATTTTTTATTAAAAATCACCTCCATTATGATTTACGCTTGGTGATTTTCTTCAAAGAAAATTTCTAGATGTTTGTTACTGTCAATTTTGTGTGATGAGTTTGCAAAATATAGCGAGCGATGTGAGGATAGACGATAACAGACTTATAATGCTATTATGTTCAGTATATGTTAAAAATAAGTAAGTAAGGCATGTAGATGGCTATAAAGTTTTTCCCTAAAATTTAATTTAATATTTACTAGTTTCTGACCAGTTAAAAAGAAATTGATTGAAGCGACAATTTGATTCTTTCTTTATTTGTTGCTTTCCTAGGTAAATTTTCATAGTATACATGTAAGTAATAAAGAATGTCTAACAGTTAAACAATATGAGATAAAATGTTTCTATTAACAACATCGACACCATAAAATTTTAAAAGTCCTTATTTAAATAAACCAAAATCACATTTTGAGTAACGGTCATCGAAAATCAATATGACATGAACTCAACCGCCCATTGTATGCTTGATTGGCATTGTAATGAATGTTTCGTTGCCCCGTATCTTTCGCATCATTGAATTTTGTATACATCACATCAAACTCCAGTGGAGCTAAATTACACATGCTCCCTTATTGGTATGATTTTTTTGGATATACTGTTTTGTATAACCTCTTTGTTTAAAACTGAGTACATTTTTCAATGCCATATAAAAAACCAATAATTATAAAATACTAGTGACTTACACGCGGCTTCGCCCGCTTAAATTTATTGTTATATTATAGCCAAATTGTACAATTGTGTTGTTAGATGTTTGTTTGACTACATATATAATATGTAAAGTAAGCGGGTAATTCAATACTGAAATTCACACAGGTTGTCGTGTCGCCCCCTCATTCGATTATAGCAGATTCTGCTTAATCCTTGTTACTCGTGATAACGTAACGCAATTTCAACCACATGTTAAACTGATATATATTTAAAATCGTTGTCAATATTTGGTTTCACAAGCCGTACGCATGTAATTACTACTGTTTTATTGTTTTGAATGCTAATATTTATTAAAATATTCATTCGTTCAGTGAGAATTTGATCGTATGTTGTCACTCATATATATGCCACATCTATACTTATGCGTGATAGGTGTGAACGCGGTAGAAGTGGGATTCATTGAAATAATCTACATTTCCTCGCTCTTATAAAATAGCGGATATATCGGAAAACAATTAAGAATAAGAGTACCTTTGCCAAGATTATTGGTAAAAATTTTCAAGTGCGAATATATTGTCAAAATCCTTCTGGACCTCAAACATATACCTTTGCAAGTTTTTACGATTTTTTTTATTATTTTTGGCGCTATTTAAAGTTTCGTTAAATAGACGATCGTGGATTAGACGGCATTAAACAGGTTAATATTAGTCTCAAAAACGAGATCGAACTCTGTTATTTTAATATTCAAATCGAAACAAATGCTGTATGGTTAAGGAGATGTTGTGTCGCGAAAGCTTAAAAACAACTATAAGTTATTGCTATAATAGGTAAATGTTATCTACGTAAGATTTGGAAAAAACATGTATTTTAAATGATTCTATAGTAGATGTTTCCCGAATCCAGTCACACAAATAAGATAATTAAAATGAAAAGATTAGGCAATAAGAATATATGTAAATTATATATTAGTACTGTGTATTCCTAATACAACTAGATCCGCTGGTTAGTGTAACAAATAGACAAAAAAAACATAATAAAAAAGTGTCTTAGATCAAGTACTTCAATTTTAGACGTTCACTCCCATTTCATTTCTATTGTAAAAATAAAATAAAATAACTTTGTTAATATAAAAGTTTTAATAACAGAAACGAATTGTTAGTTGAGGATGCTTGAGCAGACTTACAAAGACCTAAATCTTAGAAAACATCGGTGATTTATTTCTTAGCGCGCGACAGTATCGATTACACTGTCGCAAGTTCGGCTTCGGGGCTCTTAAGTTTTGTTTTCGAAATTGTACTTATATTTTTTTCAATTAAAATATGTGAAAGATTTAAGTTCTATATATATTTTAATATTTGAAATAATGAACTACCATTGTGACAGAGTTCTTTTTTACTGCCGTAACTTGGTAGAAGTTTATTTAATAAAAAATGAGGGACAATTATTTAAATTTTATAAATTGTACTTGCCGTTGAACTACAGTCTTGAAATTGAGGCTGAATCTTCGGTTGGCAAAGCCAACTCACACTTGATCGATTTTTTAATAATACAATGATAGTAAAATGGTTATTTTATAATCCATACCGTACATATTTCCCTATAGTATGGATCATGTCTTAAGTAGCTGCTCGTACAAGCTGCGGCTAGGGTCAGTCACGTACTTAGTGCGGTTGAGGAAGTGCAGATTTACAAGGTGGAAACTTTTCTGATGAGATCACAGATTTAATGTAAAACGTGCGCCAGGATTACATTTTTTTATTGTTTTTGCTAATTTCCATATTCGCGAATGGATCATATCGGAGTTTGTTAGAGTATTGAAAGAGAAACATTTCATTAATTTAGTTTCTAGACTAAAATATATTTGAAGATACACAATACAACTACTGTTATACTCAATTCTGTACCCTAGTTTTATAATTTAAACTTATGCCAGGAACTGTTAAAATAATCAAAAATATTGAAAAATATACTTATGAAATAAAACAAGTGTAGTCCAAAAATTCAATACATTTATTTACATTATTCGTTATAACATAGTGAGTACAGTATCCAGAGTTCGGTTGCATAGTCCCGAGTAGCAGGATCGGCAAGGGAACCTAGTGACAAAAAACTTAATTCTCCGCCTTTCGACTTCAAGACATTGCTATTAAATGGTAAATAAAACAAATAAAAACATTATGAAAATAATAATAATTCTGTCTAAAAATGTTACAATATTAAAGTAATTTTCACGGACTGTGGACTTGATACTACAACTTTTACATATTTTGTATATAGGAAATGATGAAATCGCGTGATAAAAAAAATATATACTCAATTAATGACAAAAATATACTCGCCCTGATCACACTTGCTTTCGAGTAAGGTTACTCGAAAGTAAAACTTAAGAAAATCGTCTGTCAAAGTAATAATGAAGACGTCAATAGAACCGTTTAATTTTCTTCAAAATGAGGCAGCGGTGGTTTAAGCGTGGAGTTGTTGGAAGTAATAATGAGCCACTCGGTTGAAGATGGTGGAGAGGATTTCTAGCGACTGATTTGTGGTGACCTCCTAAATAAACTTGAAGAAATAATTTATTTCTAACTTAGGACGAAAAGTTTATGCGAATAAAACGTGATCTGTATCTTTAAGGCAAGAAATTCTGGGATAGAATCTCTGTAGAATATTTATTTAAAAGATTTTATCTTTAAATTAAATTTAGCTTGACTTACATATTTAAGCATGTTGTTTTTTAATTTAAATATTATATACGTATATTTATTTTATTCGTCGTTTTAATTGAGGTAAAATATAAAAAAATATTTTTTTGACTGGTATAATCCATACCTATATTATAAATTCGAAAGTAACTCTGTCTGTCTGTCTGTCTGTCTGTCTGTCTTTTACGCAATCAGGGCCAAACCGCTAATTTAATTGTGATAAAATACTCATATAGAGATACTTGAGGGTCCCGGGATGAACATAGGATACTTTTTTTTCCTCATATTTGTAATATTTTCGTTATATAACAATATATTAAAATAATTAATTTGACAAGGAATTTATTCCGCCATGTTAATAACAATCGTCGATACGCGTTGCTAAGCAACAGCTTGCAAAGTTTGCTGTTTTAAGAAAACGTCACCCAAAGTGAGTTTGCTTAATGCATACATGGCGCGCGCCGATATAGATTTGTATACATTAACAAAAATTAGATGATTTCTATAATTTGATATTCATCCTTATGAAAATAAATATAATAGTCACTTTTAGCATTTCATCTTGATGGAAATTATAGTGTAATGTGTAACATTCTAATAAATAATTAAGATGTCACTGATTCCAAATGACCTAGCCTACGAGTGGTATAGTATGATCTTGACTTTGATGATTTTGTAAATTTTTATATATTTTCGAATTACTATTATTTTTTATGTAATTATTTGCTGCTTATAATTAATTTATCTCAGTTCGGTTGTCTATACTGATGTTATACACTTAAAATATCGTAATTTTAATCATTTGGGATTTTATTTAATATTGTTCGCAAAAATTAATAATTATTTAATATAGAAAAATGTTTAGTACGCGCGCACGGCAAACTTTAAATACTTTTTCTAATATTAAGAATTTCCTTTAGTTTCTTTTATTTCTTTTGTTTGTTCATTTCGGTTACTCAGATATTTTTTCTAATAATAAATCTCTACTTATTATTATTTTTTAACTTATTTTGATTATTTAGGCTTATATTTTCGCGGGCGTAGCCGCGTCCGGGCCCACTAGTACGTAATATCTGTCCTTTTTATCATATTTGATGCGGAGATTACAAAATAAACCCTTGAATCATTGCGTTGCAATAATTAATTATAAATAATGCTAAAGTTTATATTCACTTACATTTTCACTTTATAATTTTCTTGTACTTATCAAATATTTATTTTATTTATCACGTTACTTATGTATAACATAGAATTTTTTTTAACTATTATTTACACATATTGCTGAAAGAAAAATATATTTCTTCGATGAACGTGTAACGTACATTCATGATCACATCTCGTATAATTATTACACAGTATTGGTGCACACTTGTAGGTGGTCAATATTAACCTGTAAGTACCGATATATATAATTATTTTACAGCTTCTTAAACAATGAAAATTTTCAAACATTTTGCGTTTCGTAACATTTGTAAAGGCATAAGCTTACATCGATACAATGGTTCGATGGTAAATGGAAACTTGAGCTTGAGGCTTGAATTGGCATGTTTGATCATCAAACGAAACCATTTTGGGGATTTGTAGAACCCTCGTGAAATACTCCGGAAAATGAAAGGTTTATGCATTTATAAAATATACACGGGGCTGTTAATCTTTTGATATTTAGGGAGTAAAAATGTAAATGATACTATAAAATAAAATTATATACTTCTGTTATTTATAGTATATCTTAAATTCAAACCAAAAGTACTTTTATGTGATAATTACTTAAAAATTACATTCAGATATTTTATAATGTTATTTATATTTGTATTTATTGTAATCTTATTATGGAGTAGCTTTTGGGAGGTATATTTTAGTAATGTAAAATAAACACACATACATTTTAGATAACACAAGTAATTCAAGAACTGTTCTGTGTATTTATAGTCTATCAAGTTGAACTTTAAATATGTGATTGCATTGAAGAAAGGCAATATGATAAAAGATACATAAATATTGTTCATCTGCGTTACATTAAAAAAATACATATAATTCATTTATAAATATTTTCAGTTGTTGCTCCATATTGGTGTATAAAATCCTGCAGTATTTTTAATTGAATTCTACGGAAAATATTCAAAAATATCGACTATTTTAAATTTACTAAATGAACTCATAAATAAATAGGTAACATATATACAAAAAAATAATCATTGATGTTCTTTTAGGAACAATGTACGACTATAAAACCATTTAAATGAACAAAAACGTCAGTCACATATAATGGACGTTCGCTATTCTATAGATATCAATCACTGTTTCAGATTAGTTTTTCCAATTTGAGTATTTTCTCCACTTATATTTGCATTTTGTAAATGGTCTCAGAAACTTTGTACTGTAAAAAATATTTGCATCAACAAAATACAACTTGTACTTATATAAGCTTCCTATTATAAAAAGCATTTTAGACAATAAAACTGACCATTTCTGTTGATATTCAAAATTATATATAACTATTGTAGTTATCTCTGGATATGAAGCTCTAGAGAATGGATTTTCATTCAGGTTATCCTTATCGACGATCGGGTTGGACTTGCTTTTCATTTCGATATTTTACATCGCCCACGCGGTAGTTGGCCTTGTAAATTTTATACTACAGATAAAATTATAAGATAAGCATTGTAGTTTTTGCACGTATAATGGACTTTTTACTATATTGGGAGAATATGATTGTTCGTTCTACGAGTATTATGATTTCTCAATTCGCAGTATATGTAAGTTAAAAGAACATAAAGAATGCTTTCCTACTACACAATATTAAAATAATATTTTTTGGAAGTGTCATTTTTAATTTCAAAATTTAAATATTGTACTTTCTAATTGTATCATAGGTTAAACTAAAGCTGCAAATTAATAAAGCTGCCAATTTGTAACGTTTTGACCAGGCAGCGCCGCGTTCGTATTCCCATAATTCATCTAAATGGCTCCAATTAGTAGCAAATGTACTAGAAATGATTATAACTTATGATCTAGTTCTGTAATATCAGCTGAAACTAGGTTATGCTGGACAAAATACTATATTGTGCTGAAAACAATGTTACTTTATAGATAAGCACAGCAGATAAACAATAATATATTGTATAACACACTGCATGGATTAAAATATTTTGCATATATATTATATATATTTTGCATATATATACATATATATATATATATATATATATATATATATATACAGGGTGTCCCAGGAGCCAACGATAAAACGAAACCAGGTGATAGACCAAGTCGTGACAGTTATGAGAAAAATATAAAAAAAAATCTTTGTCATGTATTTTTCATATTATATTGATTTTAAAAAATATCGCAAAAACCGACACCCTGTGATGGTTTTTCAAGTCCCAGGACTACAAATATTACTCTTTGTTCATTTTTTTTTCTGTAATGTAATCACGAGTAACCCTTCTGTGAATTACAGTTTAAGATTTAAACATACCTGCATCAGTTTTCAATAAAATGTGGTGTTTTTGCCAAACATTAAATTCAAAATATTTAGTACACCCAACTTTAACCGACCGTACTATAAAAAAAATGTACTACACTGTTTTTGCAAGTACCTTTAAAAGTTGGCGCATTTAATCTGGATTCCGAAATGGTACGACACTTGCTGGATTACTTCTTTGTTGAAGAGAGAAAAATCGAAATACACGATAATCGGGATGACGTTCAGCTTTTTGGTATCTTTTCCGATACATTCTAGCTGCAGCATTTGCGTTACATAACCATTCTCCATGAATGAAATGCATATTGGCAACGTGTCATAGACCGAGTATATCGCCTGCAAGACCCCGGACTCGAGCACTGTCCTTATAAGTCCTGGGTCATCCCCTAAGTTGGAAAAGTTCAGGTACCTTGGATCCGTCATGCACGAGTCTAGAGTCATCGATCACGATCTCTATAAGACGGATAAGAGTTTGGAAAGTATCCTGCGATCACAGACCACACCAGTGACCTCCCTAAACTAAACACTTAGCCCAGGCAACGCTTATCCGACTTAGGGGCTGGCCCAGGAATTATAAGAACAGTGCTCGAATCCGGGCTCTCGCAGGCGATATACTCGGTCTATGACACGTTGCCAATATGCATTTCATTCATGGAGAATGGTTATGTAACGCAAATGCTGCAGCTAGAATGTATCGGAAAAGATACCAAAAAGCTGAACGTCATCCCGATTATCGTGTATTTCGATTTTTCTCTCTTCAACAAAGAAGTAATCCAGCAAGTGTCGTACCATTTCGGAATCCAGATTAAATGCGCCAACTTTTAAAGTTACTTGCAAAAACAGTGTAGTACATTTTTTTTATAGTACGGTCGGTTAAAGTTGGGTGTACTAAATATTTTGAATTTAATGTTTGGCAAAAACACCACATTTTATTGAAAACTGATGCAGGTATGTTTAAATCTTAAACTGTAATTCACAGAAGGATTACTCATGATTACATTACAGAAAAAAAAATGAACAAAGAGTAATATTTGTAGTCCTGGGACTTGAAAAACCATCACAGGGTGTCGGTTTTTGCGATATTTTTTAAAATCAATATAATATGAAAAATACATGACACAGATTTTTTTTTATATTTTTCTCATAACTGTCACGACTTGGTCTATCACCTGGTTTCGTTTTATCGTTGGCTCCTGGGACACCCTGTATATATATATATATATATCTGAATACAAAATCGAACCCACAACCACCTATCCACCCACTATCCCTATCGCACTATACTAAGAACCACTGAATATTATTTGTCTTACTTGTCACTATACTAAGAACAATTGAATAATATTTGGCTGGTTTTGATTGTTTTTCTTTACCCATAATGATCTGACGCAGCACAGGGACGAAAAGCGGAACAGCCAGTATCGGTCATCGCGTGAAAGAACTAATTTTTACACTTAATTATTTTCATAGCATTAATTATTTTAAAGCAGAAAGAATCTTTGTATTTTTTTTAAATGATAATTATTATAAAAAGTACAATATAATAGTGTTGTTCACATTATGAAGAAATTAAATATTATTTAGAAAATTATTTACTACATTTGCTTCACAAAGAGCAGTTTAATTGAATTATGGAAATTTAAACATGGCCTCGGTCGGCGCGAGGTCATCAGTTCGACAACTCTGTTTCTTGGTACTTTACAGGGCCAGAGACCAGTGTATTGTATAAGCAAAACAGCATGGGGCCACGTAATCGAACTAGGGGTTGATATATTTTAATGATTTCTGTTGGTACAAAAGAGAAGAAGTTAATTAATCTCAAATCAAGTTTATAGGTACTTAAGATATATATTCTACTAGCGGACGCGCGCAACTTCGCTTGCGTATTTAGGGGTGACTTCTAATAAACCATGAAACATGTGTTCAATTAAATACTTTTAATAGTCTGAATTTCAAATTTTATAAAAATTGGTCCCGATTTAAAAAAAAATCTATACAAACTTTCAACCCCTTATTTGTATACCCTTAGGGGAAAAATTCTTCAAAACGTTGAAACACGTATTCAATTAAATACTTTTAAAAATCTAAATTTCAAATTTTATAAGAATCGGTGCCGATTTAATTTTTTTTCCATACAAACTTTCAACCCCTTTATCACCCAGGGTTAAAATTTTTCAAAATCCCTTCTTAGTGGATGTCCAGATTACGAAAGTAAAAATCTGCCCAAATTCCACGTTTCTACGCACAGCGGTTACGGCTGTGCGTGCGTCTTACCTCAGTCAGTGAGGACAAGTCCTTTTATATATATAGATATTATTCCAAATATTTTGCGGATTTTTTATAATGATTCACTCTTATAATAACAGATAAGTATCATTTTCTCAGGCATAATTATATTTCTAACGGCAAACCATTAAATATAACCATAAATGTGTACTATTTATCATGTTGTCCTTGATTAATTAAAACCGTAAATCGACGAGCATTATTTAAAATAAATGTATTATGTTAGCGAACTCGTGTGAAAGAGGGTAGATGTAGGTGAAAAAGAATAGAAAAGCAATGGAATTGTGTCAATCGGGGGCAGTTGCAAATTTTTTATGAAAAAAAAACGATATATTAGATATATAGATATATATCTATAAAAAAAATAAGACGAATTTTAA
Source organism: Heliconius melpomene rosina (assembly GCF_056956725.1). Classification (NCBI taxonomy): domain Eukaryota; kingdom Metazoa; phylum Arthropoda; class Insecta; order Lepidoptera; family Nymphalidae; genus Heliconius; species Heliconius melpomene. The sequence continues at coordinate 13,013,947 of NC_140403.1, forward strand.
TGAAAACTTGATCTTCTTATAACTAACCTACGGTGAACAAAGAACATCGTCTAATTAAACGCCTTTATTAACTTTATTTCATTAATTTATTAATTAGGGAGCTTCTTTGTTTGCAGTTATCGTATTTCACAATTTAATAAGAGATAATTAATTGATTTTCATCTTAAGAGACCAAATAAAAATGATAAAAATAAATGAAATTTCTTTTATAATATTAAAAATAAATATATTACTTTATGTAACTGAGGTAAATATATTATGTATTGTTATAGTTAATGTGTATGTTAAAACGCAAACGTAAATACGATTGTTTTGCTTGCAATTGATTTGCTGCTTTTACCTGACTCTACCTGCTGAGTGGTGAAACCGTAAGTCCCACTTAGTTTTACTATAACGGGTAAGTGATAATATTTTTTCCCCGATTGATCTAATGCACGCTAAGCTGAATTTTAATTTATCTTATATCGCTTTACATAGCTATAATCCACTGATATTTCACGGCTATATAAACTTAAATTAAATTAGCTTTTTTCATTCTGCTGTGTGCGGAATGCAGCATGGGCCGGCAGAGGGAATCTTGTATTAGGACAGTCCATTCCCCAATTTCCGCCAAATTCTGGAGACATTACATATTAAATGGCGAAACTCGACACCGCACTTTTGCTTCGACAGCAAAGAGAAGAAATGAAAATATAAATTTAAACAAATATCGAAATTAAATATTTGTGTACGAGTAGAGATCGCTTCTCACAGTTGGTGTTCTTGCGTCACGATTAGTCTTCAGATTTACCAGGATTTAAAGAAGATACTGTAGAATATAATCTTATAATAAATTCTTTGAACGTTTAGAGAACAAATTGCAAATTCCACATGTCCTCAGAGTAAGTAATCTATTTTGCAAATTCGTGTTGTTCCGAATCAGAAGAATAAAAATGGTAAAGAGAACAATGAGATAACTTAGTCTTACACGATTCGCGCATTAGCTGTGGAAGTAGGAAATATATGTGTGATAATGAGATATTTTCGTGAAAATTTAAAACTCTCTTGTGTTTTTTTTTTGTTTCCTTATTACCAGTATTGAGTTTCAGTGAATAGTTTTTGCTTGTCAGTTAACTAACTACTCGTAGATTTGTTTTTGTATAAATATACAGATACTATACCTACTTAAGATATACTTTTGGTGTGTCTCCAAAAAAAAAATATCCCGTCAAATATATAAATGTAACATGAGAGCCAATTTAAAAGTTAAGTAATGTGTCGTTGTCAACTTCACCGACGAAATAGCCGATGGGTAATGTTTTTTAACACCAGGCATTAAACTATTTAATTTACCCATTAACCTAATAACAGTGTGCTTACATTCAGTCGGTTATAGCCCTGTGCACTTGCTTCACAGATGGTTTATAGATATTTATTTTTTTGATTTTATTATCTTAAAACAATATTGCAAGAATCTAAATTAATATGGTACTTCCAGGAGGATACAATAAACGCTCAAACCTTACACATTAGCTAAACTTCGAAAGGCACTTGCGAAGGTAACTAACTTGCTACCTTTGACTTCGTCGCTGAAACTACCATTATACAAATAATGAGACGTATAGAAATTGGCTTTCACCAACTTCGTTATAGAAACTTGTTATGGCTTTATAGTTTAATTAAATATTTTTATAAGCACTAACCACTGTGATTTCATTGTAAGCTGGAAATAAATAAAATGAATGGCGCTGTCTTAATGGCGGTGTCTTTTTATCGTGAAGTAGTAATTCATTGTATGACAAGCAAAAGTTATTATTCTATTGGAAATATTTCGTTATTTCGTTATAGATATAAAAAAACAAAAACGTTAAAAATATGAATGAACAAATGCTCAACTTTTACATTATTTAAGAAGGGTTTCAGAAATTTGATTTTAATGAGTTATCCAAAGAAAATGTTTAACAAGATGGCGGCCACAAATACTTCAGGAAGGTTCCAGAGTTACTCCTACCGAAAAGTTTAGGTCACGTTTGGAATTCCAAATGCGGCTTAAAATTTTTGGTAGGTTGATAAAGTTAATTAACTGTTGCTGACTACCAAGCGGGTAGTTGGAATGTCGTCTACTTAGCACGATAGTCGAAAAATGCTCCACTTGTAGAGGTTAAGAGTTTTTAAATCAAATTAGATACATAAGAAAATGGTCTCTGCAGAAAGCTGAAGCAAAAAATTATAATCAACGCTTACAACGAAAATGAATCATTTTAAGTCAAAGTTGTACTACTAGTTGTACTACTATACTTGTATGTTCTAGTAGTTTATAAATTAAAAAAGTTTTACCATTTTAAGTCTTTAATAACCTGAAACTATTTCTTAAATATTTAATTACCGGCTCGGCAAGAAATTCACAGAGTAGGGTTTAGTATTTTGTACTTCACTGAAGCGACTTGTAATCCAGAAAACTCTATATATTTTCTTTGAGAAAACGGAGTTCGGGTCATTAGGAACCCAAATTAAGAGGTCTTTTGCAACGAACCTCACCAAATGCTACCGCATAGCACTTTGCTTCTTAATTTACTCTTTTAAGCTTTGCTCTCTAAGTGCCTGCAATTAAAGTGTAGTAGATTTATATGTATATTAATTTTTTCAAATTTAAAGTATGAGTAAATGTTTCCATATATTACGCTATAATTAAATGTGCATAAATATATTATAATTTGATCTGGCTGTATCGTGTAGAAAGATCGAACAGCGTCTGAATGGAAATATCAAAAAATGTATATTAAAAGATATAATTACAGTTTATTGTAGGCCAATTAAAAGTTCAGAATAAGCCCATCTAAGCTATAAATCTTCTTTAAAATTACTTTTCTAAAAATATTTATCTAAGTTATAGATGTTTAACAAATTGTTTGAAAAGGCTATAAAGTTAGGTTTGATCGAAAAGTTTACATCACGGTCTGAATATCAAGTTAATTAATTAATGTCGATATCATCTGTATAGATGAAAATCTACTTTCAATTTATATACAAACTCCAATCCTCTTTCTTTATTATGAAAAATAAATCTTGTCTCGGAGACTTAATGTCACAATTTTTATATTTTTTTAATACATTATTGTTCTTTACCGATGAAGAATGTAACGATGAAGTGATACAGATTTTTTGGACAGGTTAATAAAATGTAGTTTTTTTTTTTCTATTATAAATGAAGTAAAGCTCAGTTTCCTCCATAAAAAAGAAATGAACGAGTAATTCTTAGGCGGAAACGCCTACTTTTGAATAAACTAATTTTCCATTTTCACAAAACAAACAGCAAAAAAATAGTTTGAGTATTTTGTAATAGCTCAAGTTGCAATTTTAAGCTCTCGGCGCTCTGACTGTATGACCCCCGTAAAAAGAAAGCCATTGAATTCGACAGCTTACACTGTTATTCTCTGGTTCCTTGGATGTTCAGCATTTTACTTTGAAAGTACTGAGCTACGTCATATTATTCCATTTCATCAATCACTTGTCGGCTAATTGTCAACTGAAGACAAAAGGCAACTATTCCTTAATAAAAGAAAATAAATTTTACTGACTAAAAACCTGTTGTAAGCTATACAGCTAGTAATTCTAAAAATAAACAATAATTCAAACCAGTATCATAATCGTGCTTTAAAATATTAATAAAACACAACACGAGGGCAACAAAATGCTAAAACCGTTTATGCGTGTTGTACACAGATTCAAGCTTCGATTATGGCGCATCGCACGGTCAATACCCAGCTCTAACTATTACTCGTACTATTTGAGCCTGAATTTTGGCGAAGCGCTGCCCATTCGTTTGGCTGTTCCATTAAAAGGGTGGTTTTAATTACCACTAATTTATGCAACACACTCGCGGGGACAGATTACAGAGTGGGCTGCTCAGTTCAGCATAGTTTGGTCTCAAATCATAAAGGTCATGTCATTGTCATTGTCTTTGAAGCATAAAATTTTTGGACAACCTGTAATTTCATATAAACTAGCTGTCTTTGTAATGATCATATTTGGCGGAGGATGGACAAATTAGTATGTTTTGTCAGTACAGACTTGTGCCTTTCTGTTTTGAGAATAAAAGCAACATTTTAAGCTTTATGTGAAGTTCAGGTTACAAAATACATTAGCAGAAACAGACTCTGAGACATTCGACAATGAAAAAGAGTAATTTTTATAATATTTTTTTTTCAGTTTCACAATATAACAGGGTAGGCGCAGGGAACCTAGTGTTAAGACACTCTGTTCTCCACTTTCCGCCGAATTTTCGAGGCATTGCGTGTTGAGTGGCGAAACTCAATGCTTTGCTTTGCTTAGTGACTAAAGAAGAAATGAAAATTATGATCATTTTTCTAAAATAAATTGAACGAAAAAAGTCCACAATTGTTTCTTTAATTAATAATGTCAGGCTTAATGTATATTTTAATACTGCTAACGCTTTACCATGAATGGATAGTTCTGACCGATTTGGATATAAAAATCATATTTCGTATTCATAGGTTAGTGTTATTCGTCAAATAACCTAGAGAATAGAGCCTCATGTTTCAATCCCTTACTTCAGCTAGCACGTAAAAGATATCTCATTTATAAGGGAATTTTATTCATGCACCTAATATTGTTTCCGACTGAATTGAAATATTTCCAATAAGTATCCATTCGTAGATTTACATTATCTTGTTAACATTTTCATATTGAATATAACCTGACAGTAGTATATCTGCTTCCTTATATTATATTTATGGGTTTCCTAAATTTCGTTTTATGTACTTGAATGTGGTTTGTTTTATTTATGGTAACAATTTGATTTAATCAAGAGTATTTTTTATGTAACTATTTTGTCATGGGCCAGATGGAAAAGTATGAACTAAAGAACGACGATAAATATGACCTGATTTTTTTGCTATTGATTATAATAAAGTTATTATAATAACATATAGTGACATAATTTTTATATTGATATTCTATTATTGTTTAGCTATAAACGTAATGAGAACCTAATATTTATATACCTTTTATTGTATAATTTAGAGAACTGTGCTTTAAAACTTGGAACGTAATTTTACACTTTAGCACAATATATATTGTGATAAATGAAAGTCTATAGTTGCACAAAACGTAAGACTCGTAAAACGTTTTCTTGTAAGTAGCCTAATGGCTAAGTAGCTCTTGGTTAAAATACTTCTACAATAATGTAATATTATTTTTACGTCGTTATTAAAATAATTATCCTGATTAGATAATTCTCAAGTATTATCTTGAAATAAATTATGTCATATTTTTAAAAGCTTTTATTTAACTTGCAATGTATGTATGTGGGTTCGGGTGAAATTTTAGAGCTCAATTTTGAAGTAGATATCGTCAACCGATTGAGTTGAAATTTTGTATACACGTTTACTTTGGGTGACAATGCACGATAAAATATGTGACGTCATTCTAAATCTAATATGGCGGACCATGCAAGATGGCGGTATTGTTATTTTTAATGTACTTCTACAATATGGGTATCAAATGAAAGGACTCTTTGAGAGCAACTCGAAAAATAATGTAATGTCACTCTAAATCCCATAAGGAGGATATCGAAGATAGCCGAGTATCTATTTGGTCTACTTCTACAATATACATATTAAATGAAATGGGTCGTTGACCGTAACTCTAAAAATAATGTGACGTTATACTTAATCCAATATGGCGGAACATCTAAGATGGTGGAATAGTTATTATTTATGCACTTCTGCAATATGGGTATCAAATGAAAGATCTTGCCGAGAACAATTAAAAAAATAATGTGACATCACTTGAAGTCCAATAGAATCGACACGATTCAAGTTTTTTGTGCTTTCATATAATGAAAGGTATGTTTGTACGATTGAGCTGAAATTTTGTATACACGTTTGGTTTGGATGACAATGCACGATAAGGTTTGTGATTTCATTCTAAATACAATATGGCGGAACATCCAGGATGGTGGAATAGTTATATTTCATGAACTTCTATAATATGGGTATCAAATGAAATGGCTTGTTGAGAGTAACTGGAAAAATAGTAAAACGTCATTCTAAATCCAATATGGTGAACCATCCAAAGTAACAGAATAGTTATTTTTGATGCACTTGTACATTACGGGTATCAAATAAAAGGGGTTCTTGAGAGCAACTTGGGAAATAATGTGACGTTATTCTAAATCCAATATGGGAGACCATCCAAGATGAACGAATAGTTACTATTATTGCAATTCTGCAATATGGATATCAAATGAAAGAGCTCATTGAGAACAACTCGAAAAATAATCTAACGTCGTTCTAAATCCAATATGGCGGACCATCCAAGATAGCCGAATAGTTAATTTTAGTCTACTTCTACAATATGAATATCTATTGAAAGCGCTCGTTGAGAGTAACTCGAAAAATGTGACGTTTTTCTAAATTCAATATGGCGGAACATCTAAGATGGCGGAATAGTTATTATTTATGCACATCTGCAATACGGGTATCAAATGAAAGGGCTTGCCGAGAATAATTAGAAAAATAATATGACATCTAGTGTGAGAAACCTTCTTCCTCCTGGCATTAATCCCGGCTATTGCCAGGGTCTGCCTTCCTACTCAACCTACTCCACTTTGCGCGGTCTTTTGCGTCCTCGGTGGTTAGACCATTGGCTCTCATATCCGGCATCACGACATCCAACCAGCGCTTCCTTGGGCATCCAGGAAGTCTCACTCCAGGGACTGATATAGCAAGGCACTTGTATCCGACATAGTTCTTAGAGCGGCGCGTAACGTGGCCAAACCATCTTAGGCGGCGCTCTTAGAGCTTATCCGCTACGTCACGGATCCCAAGACTACCTCGAATGAATGTGTTGCGTATGCGGTCAGACCGCGCTTCGCCGCACATCCACCTCAGCATCTTCATTTCCGTGACGTGAAGCTCCTGAGTGTGCCGAGATAGTGCTGGCCAACATTCGCTGCCGTATAAAAGAACCGGTCGTATGATGCTCTTGTATATCAGTCCCTTGAGCTTGGCGGTTTACTTCGGTCACAGACCACACCCGTGACCTCCCGCCCTTTGGCCCAGGCAGCACTTATCCGGCCATGGACATCGTGATCGATGCCTCCAGACTCCGGTACCTTGTCCGGTACCGGTACCTTGGATCCGTTATACACATAACGGATCCAAGGTACCTGAACTTTTCTGCCTTAACGGCTGGCTCAGGACCTATAAGGATCGTGCTCGAGTCCGGGCTCCCGCAGGCCATGTACTCGGTCTTCGCCACATTTAGTTTAAGACCGCCGTTCTCAAGCGTACCCTTCCAGAGGTTCACTTTACGCTCCAGCGTCAGTCGGTTCTCGTCAATGAGTACTATGTCGTCGGCATACATCATCAGCCATGGAGGCTGCACTACATTGAATAAGAACGGACTAAGAGTCGAGCCCTGGTGAACCCCCACTGTAATCGGGAAGGGTCTAGTGTCGCCACCAGCATTCCTAACCATAGAAGCGGAATCGTGGTACATGTCTCTAGTGTGAGAAACCTAGCCAGTGGTAACTAAAAAGTAAAAAATAAATTATAAGCAAAAAATCATTTTTAGAAAAAGCTTTTATTTAAACGCTTTAAAAAGAAGAAAATAAAATTTGTCTTTTAAATTTTAACTATCAACTCATAACCTCATTGTACACAATTTATATGATCATAAAAGCTTGTCGCGTTAATCAATATTTAATTAAATTGAAACTTTAAAAATTGAAACTTAGCAGATTTTACATAATTAAATTAGCACTAGTTTAGTTACACAAGTAAATCGCGCGACAAGCTTTTATGATCATATAAATTGTGTACAATGAGGTTATGAGTTGATAGTTAAAATTTAAAAGACAAATTTTATTTTCTTCTTTTTAAAGCGTTTAAATAAAAGCTTTTTCTAAAAATGATTTTTTGCTTATAATTTATTCATTCATTAAGTTGCCTCATTATTTTTAAATGTTTTGCTTATACTAAAAACTAGCAGTAATTACGTATTTAAATCATAGCCAAGGTTACCAACCACATTCAGCTCTAAAGGTACTTTATCTATCAAAAGAAAATTGCTGAGAAATATTATATTTGTATTTAAATTATAAAAAAGAAGAGACTTAAAATTAAATTACAAAATAAATGTATTTAATATTTTAAAAGAGCACTTTATATTTTACAGTCATATAATGCGTAATTTCAAAAGTAGGTCAAATAAGAATCTCTGCGCGCCAGGTTGGAGACTTACTTTTTCGAAGAGCAAACGTTGTAGTTCCTTCATGAAAGTGGCCCTTTTTCTCTATTACTGATATCGGGTATTAGCGATTTAATTGAAAATTATTTTAAAACTTTAAATTCCTTATAATGCATAAGTTAACGAGACGCATTGGTTTTAAGTTAAGTTACCAAACTTAACTTAACTGTGATGTGTACATATTATATTCTTAGTTTCAAAGTAGGTAAATATTTGGGTGTAGACTTATTTGAGTGCAAATATAATAACTCCAGCTAACTCAAATACGGTAATAGTATTAGATAATAGATATAAAGCTTACAAAAATTTAAAACTTCACTTAAAAACCACTATATGAATATTTAATTTAGCCTTTGTCTTATACTTTTAATTTTCAAAATACTTTTTAGAAATCTATACATATTATATCCATAATTTATATGTGTATATATATGTTTATTTATTGTTTACTATTATATATATATGTATGTATATATATATGTATTTTATTTTTATTTCTATTATTAAATAATCTCCTGCAATTTAATGCACCACCCACCATCTTTTTTTATACAACTCCAACGACCAAAGGTTGCCTGGAAGAGATCGCTTTAAGCGATAAGGCCGCCTTATTGTACATGTTGTTTCTACGTATTTTTTATAATTTGTGTAAATTTTATGTGCAATAAAGTATATTGTATTGTATTGTATTGTATATATATATATATATATATATATATATATATGTCGTTTCTGTATCTGAAACTTACTTTTTAAGGGGAAAAGTTACCTGAGTCGAAAAAAATTAGTTATGTGGGTTTAGTTTGTTACTCTATAGATATTATTGAAATTTCCTCTCGATACGTTATATAGAGCAAGCAAATATGATATATAACTTTTTAATGTGTTCTTAGTACACGTATAATGAACATAAATTAAAGGTAATAAAATATGTAACATAAATTGATAATAAGTAAATTTAAGCATCTATTATTGACAATTGACAAACATATACTACTTGTGTAAGATAAGTTGAAAAAAAAAGCAAATTAAGTGTGCCTCTGCGTTACGAAAGGTATCAATCATCATTAGTTAAATAATACACCAAAATATAAGAAAATAATAAATTTTCTTTATGTAAATATTTTCTTTATATAAAAGATTGATCTAAGTACATATTAAACATAATGTACTATGTCCAAGATATATTCAATTAAGTAAAGTAAGCCAGCACATTTTCCATAAATAAGTCTCTTCAACCAAGTTTAAGTAACTTCGCAGCTAATTTCACAGTTGTACAGGGTTGTGTTCGAGACACATTAAGATAATTAGATTTTTATAAGTATAAGCTTTTAGAAGTAGGATATAAGACATGCGACATTTAATTACTTCTTGGCTAAGTAAAAAGCACAAAATTAAATAAATACATAAAAATATTATAAAGCTTTTTACCTTTTAAAGTACAGTAAACATTTTGATTAGAAAATTCTTTATGTCCTTTAAACAAAAATAAGACCAGACCATTGTTCAGAGAGCAATAAAAAAAACATTTGTAGTGATAGCAAATTATATAAACAGCAAGCTTATGTAGTTACTATTTATACTATTAAGCTGACAGAGGAGCACAAATAAATAACTTACATGTTATTTAATGAAAGAGCACCAACCCTACAACAGACCGAGATGCACCCAACAATGCACACGCGCTCGTTAATTAGCAAGGAAATGACGCTGGAGCCGAATTTCTCCTTCAAAGTGGAAACTTTAGTTCTAAGTATGCGGCAAAATGATAGACTGACGCCCAATATTAATAATGTATCTCCTATCTCCAGTTAACGTCTATCTCGTACTGTCCGACATATCTATCCAATCACTAACCTGCATGCCTACCTCCATCTCTGTCTATTTCAATCTATGGTAGCAATTTTTGGATTAGGATTGGTTATTAACATTGGGCGTGAGAGAGGTACGAGCATTATTGTTTGTAGACATTGAATTTGGAAGTAGATCACGACGTTATGTTTGGTAGGCAGAGGAAACATAGTGTTAACACACTCCGTTCCCCACTTTCCGCTGAATTCTGGAGGAATTGCGTGTTGAGTGGCGGAACTGAACGCCGCGCTTTTGCCTCAATAACAGAACGAAAAAACGGAAATATACATTTAAGTAAATATTTCACTTCCTCGAGTGGGGATCGAACCCACAACCATCGCGTTACAGTCACACTTTTGTGCCCCTACGCCACAACGGCTTTATAAAAGGCTTAATAAATAACTATTTTATTTTTTTACATAAATATCTCAATCCTTCAAGTGAAAAATAATTTAATCCTTCATTATGTGTGTTTCAGGATAGTGAATGAAATTCACTATCCTGAAACACACATATTCAATTCCTACTCCGTGAATATTTTTATTTTACAATCTTCTCCACCCATAACTCGTTGCCTTCAAAATGTGTCTAAAAATAATTCTTCAAACAAAAAATAATCTACCATTTTGCTGAAGAGTTAAACTGAGAGTAATAACGAATTTAAGTCGACTCGAGTCCAGAGAATATCTTGATTTTTAACTTCACTAACTTTGCTTTTGAGGAGAAAGCGCCGATACGGAATTGGCTTATGGCTAACTTTAAATTGACGGGAAAGGAAAACTAGTAGTCTGCCTTTACATTCTTAAGTGGACTTAAAAGTATCCTTTTTATAAGTTTTCATTTTCTATGTGTAATATTTTTTTACTATGAGAAAACATTCCAGTAATGATGGTGTGTAAGTATTCTATACTAATAATGATATAAATAAATAAAATAAAATAGTAAATCTGTAGAAAAGTCGTTTCTGTACAATTGTGAGTTGCGCCACTCAACAGGAAATGCCTCCAAAATGCGGTGGAAAATTTAAAATTTATATAATGCTAGTGGACCCGGACGCGGCTACGCCTGCTTAAACTATAAAGAAAATATAAGCTTAAATAATCAAAAAGAATAATAAGTAGAGACATATTATTAGAAAAAATATCTGAGAAATTTAAAACCAACATAAGAAGTAAAAGTAACTAAAGGATACTCTTAATATTAGAAAAAGTACCTAGAACCCTTACCTAAAAACTACCTAAAAGGATATTAATTATATAATAAAGTGTATTTTAAATTAAATATAATCAGCAAATAAAGTTCGAAAATGTATGAAAATTTATAAAACCATCTGCTCGTTCGCGTCGGTCATACTCATACTATGCCTCCCGTAGGCTAGGTCATTGCGAATCAGTGACATCTCCTATATGTATAATGTAATGTTATATAGCCTATAGCACTTCTGAAGAATGCAGCTTTCATACAAAACAAAAACAATGTAAATCGGACCAGTAGATCCAGAGATCTTAGCGTTCAAACAAACAAACAAACAAACAAACAAACTCTTCAGCTTTATTATATTAGTATAGATTCAATATTTGATATATACTTTTTTTAATTTTGACAATTTTTTCATTGAAATTTGCAAGTGATAAGTGCTTACTTTTTACAGCATTTCTAACTAAACTTCTGTTTATGTATCCATTTTGATTTATATAATCATTCTTAGTATAATAGTAACTTATGCCTTTACAATACAACAACAGTTTAACAAAAACCTACTCATGACTAAGGTGAAGGTTTCTTCTAGGTCTAATTCCGCTAACTGTACTTAAAAATGTATAAAGTCAACCTGTTTACATTTCATTGGAGTGACAGTCCTGCGCCCGCTCTTAAACGCTTAATCCGCTTTCCATAATAAATGTAGGGAAATAGCTGTTTACATTTCAACGGTGGCATAAATTCTCGCTGTAGATGTCGTTAAGCAACATTAAGAAGTTTTATTGTTTTAGCAAAAAGTGGTTTGCCGCTGTTCCTCTTCATGTTCATAAGATGGCTGTATTGTTTTTAAAATATCTTATAATAGCTGCTTGGTTAAATTTTCGTTTTTATTTCTTCTATGTCGCTATATTTACTTGCATCACAAAAATATTTTGGCGATAAATTTTATGAACATGTACGTACATATATGCTAATTTGTTTAAATAATTTATTCGGCCGCTACGGGCGAAGAGGCAATAGAAAATTCTTATGATATTTACTAGCACCAACACAGAAATGCACGAAAGTGACAAGGTGCTAGTTGACATATCGCTTAATATTCTATTAATTTCAGACGTTAAGTTGTGACTCGATCTCGCCGATTGCTAGATTCAAATTATTGAAGAAAAAGATAAGGTAATTTTAAATATTTACTCTATATTGGAATATATGAATTTATTTTCAAAATATTACAGGCAATTACTAAATGATTAAAATTTATTAAAAAATATGACATTTATGTGCTAAAATATTAAAAGCTGACCTGAATTTAATCAAATCAACAGCACTTAAACTAGAATCAACAGAGTTCATGCAGAATTATACTGCGACGCTATTAATTGCGAGGACCGTACCGTATTTCACTGAAACTGAAACTTATAATTAACTGCTGCATGCAGGGTCACAACAATTATATTATAATGAAACATGTTTGTGTCAAATTGCTTCGAACAACGTGACTAAAGTAGCCTCTAAAGAATGTAATTTATTTGGCATGTTTTTATAATTTTATCTAAGAATACAAATTTTGATAAAATAATAATTTAACAAAAAATTGAATAGCTTATAAAAATACAGCGTAAAAATATAGAAAAAGCTTACATTGCTTCATTATATCTTTGAATATTAACTAACAAATTAAGAACATCTAAGGAACAAAAGCTATCTTTATTCAGTTACCATCAATATTTTTATAAAGTATAAAAGAATAAACACAGCGACTCATAACACAAAAGCAATGTTCATTTTGTGCTTATTATCCTATAAAAGTAAATTTTAATCACCCTACAACAAAGAGATTTGAGGAAAACGAAAAGTAACGACGTAGTACTAAATGTATAATGGATTGTAAATATGGTTATAAATATGTAAACTTAATACGATAATCTTAATAAAAATTATGAAAGTCCCTAATTTTAGTCAATTATATTATTTCCAGCAATTTTACAAAAACATTGCCTTAGATTACATTGAGATTACATCATTATTGGCCACATCATCAAAACTTATGAGGTATGTTCCAATCACAATCCTGAAATTAAAACAAAACTCTCGTGGGCGAGTCCAACTCCCGCTTAGTCGGTTTTTTCATAAATATACTTAAACATTCTTATATTACAAGCAAGCGTAGTCGCACGATGGTCGCTAGTATTTTATAAAAATCTAAATAATAAAAATCTAACAGAAATCAAGCGGAAAAAATAGTTGACAAGCTGCCAGTCTGGATTCACGCCAGGCGCATGGTATTGCGGCTTCTTATAAAAGCAACAAAATAATTGTCCAAATTGCACTCAGTTTTAATTTAGCCATTTTGGCACGTCCTGACGGAACTGCGGGTCAGGAATCAGGTATCAGAAATACAAATAATATGATCCCAGGCAACGGCCAAGTTACCAGTAATTCTTTAGTAAATAAAATTTTACTCGTAAGTGTTTATATTTCGTTGATCTTAAAGTAAGAAAGATTTATGGTCCATTTAAATTGTTGTTTTTAAACTAGTTTTATATTAGACTATTTTTTCATTTTTAAGTATTATTTCGTACTTAGGAAAGAAAAATATTTTGTAGAAAACATTAAAAATTTTGAACCCAGCGGGATTTGAACCCGCACCTCTTTGGAAACTGTCCAAATTTCCAATAACACTTAACAATTTAAAAACCGTTTAAAAAATAGCCTGATACTCTACGGTCTACGGTCTCCACTCTACAGATTTACGCATACTCTGAAGTACCAGGCTTGAGCGACATTGACTTGAGTCTATACAAACTTTCAACCCCTTCTTTGCACCCTTAATGGGTGAATTCTAAAAAAACCACGACATACAAGTTCAATGAAATATTTTTGAGTTTGAATTTAAAATTTTATAAAAATCGGTGCAGATTTGAAAAAAACTCCATACTAACTTTCAACCCCTATATGTCCAAATTACGAAAATAATCATCTGACCAAATTTCACGTTCCTGCGCACAGCGGTTACGGCTGTTCGTGCGTCTTACCTCAGTCAGTGAGAACATGTTCTTTTATAATATATAAAGATACAAATTATTAGGTGATTTTTAATATTTACGACCTTTTTTAATATTAATGTGCAATATTAATATTTTCATTTGATATTAAGCAGTTACTTATCTACTTACTTAATGTGAGGTATAAAGGCTTTAAATAAATAAAACACAACACGTTCGTATCATAATTTATTTACGCATCACATTTAATTTGATGAATAAAATAAAACAAAATATCGATTTACTGTACATTAAAGATAAAAAGATGATTTTGTGCAAAAAATTGACATTATCTTAAGTGAAACACAGCCATTGATTAACGCCTACATTTATACACATTTTGAAGTAACTATTAGGTTATAAAATTTTTAAAGATTAGGCTCAAATTAATTTTTACTTAATAAAATCTTATACAATCTTGTGGCATATCTGTATATTTAATTACAGGTTAAGAATTAAACAATATTTAATTTATTTATTTATTTTATATACAAAATACTTAATAACTCTAGTTATATTGTAAACTATACAAAAGTAATATACTGAAAGCTGTATTTCTTATATAATTCATCATTACCTACATCTTTTTATATTTCATTTGTTTTAAAAGAATATTAATTAATTTTTATGAATCATTTGGAATTAAAAAATATGAATAAATTTTAAGAAATACATTCAATTATATAAATGCCTTTGGCACGTTTTAGTAATCTAGTAATTTTGAAGTTTTCTTCTTTTAGATAAAATATGACCTATTCTCTGTGACCTGTGCCATATCGTATGATCGACTGTCATGACGGCAGCCGGCGACAGATTTCGATAATGAAATATATGACGTAGTACGTAATGTATGTATTTTTAGTAATTTTATTGAATATATCTCCTATGGTAGTGTAGACTTTTGCTTTGTCGAAACTGATCACCTTTTTGATTCCTTTGTATTTTCTATACTTATATCTATCTTATTTAAATAAAACACTGTAGTGTAAACAAGGGAACGTCGGCGGTGACGATCTTGAACGTCTTTAAAGACATTTTGAGTAATATAAAAATTAAAAGGAAATGATTATGGTAAGTCGTTATGGAATAATCTCACTTCAAGTGTACAATTTACAATTTTCTGTGTTTTCCTTTGAGTTCCAAAGGAAAAATTATACATATTATTTACATTTAATTTTGCCTAATATAATGAAGTAAATATTGATAATGAATACTTGCTGTTAATATGGACATTAATTAATTAGAATTTTATGATAAAAAACATATGCTCCTTCTATATTTATGAAATATAAAATCAAACAAGTTGAAGAAAATAAAATAATTTAAATTCATTATTTATGAGCTTAAAATTGTTTCACTCATGCCTACGTCAGTACTTATATACATTCTTTAAACACTTAACTCATTGAGATCTTTAGTTAATTAAAATGCAGGACAAAGCTTAGAATTTAAGAGTAAAAGTTTATTTATATTATGTTAAATTACATAATTAGATAATTTATCTAATAAATTATATATTTATACACACACATCTTTAAATATAATTTAATTAAAAACGTTTCGAAATATACAAAAAATAAAGTAGTATTATAAGATTTGATCTATTTATATATCTATTACATTGAATTAAATTAACTTTGATTTATTTCTTTCATAGTTACGATAACTAACCGTATTCCTTCCACAAACGTGTGTTCCCCCGTATGTAGGTAGGAAACACACTACTCACACACGACACAAACACCGTCGTCGACGGAATCGACGACGAAGTCCAGCTTATTCAACGGCTCGATCGCGTCTCGGCGCGGTCGGGCCCAGCGGTTAGGGACCGTTAGCTCCCTTAGAGTAGTCTAATTTGTCCCCAGTCGCGACTTCATGTCGCGGCTGGTTTGCTTAGCATAGGCGAAATCCCAGTCCGCTCGACGGCCGCAAGCCGAGGTTCGAGTCCCGCAGGGGGCGCCCTTACAGTCGTCGACTTCCTCACAGGCAGCCACTTAGTGCTTGCATTTCTTCAGGGACAGAGTACCCTCTTCCCTACCCAACCGGTGTCGCTGTAAAAGCCAATAGGGCTAACAGCATTATCCACATGTTCGAAAAAAAAAAAAAAATCCACAAACGTGTTTAATGCAGCAAAACTAAAACTTAGATAATCGATTATTTTTATAGTTCTTAACTATTTTGGGTTGAGGCCGTTCTTTTAACTACACTTATTCTAATATCACTTGAAATATATTCAAACCAAGACTCATAAGGTGATAGACTTTGATATTTGTCTAAAAGTCCAGACCAGGACGAGTAATAAGCTGTTGCTGTCAGCGGATGTACCTGTAACAATTTTTTTTTCAGCAGGAACCGTCATGGAGCAATGGTACAGCGTCTGACTGTAAATGCGGATGTTGCGGGTTTGATCTTACTCGGGGCAGCATTTCGATATTATAATAATGCGTTGAGTTTTTCCATTCAATACACAATATCTTACAAATGAATGGAAAATAGGAAATATGGTATCTTTATACAAGAAAAGTCTAAAATTATTCGATGCTGAGTATAAATAATAATAATATAAAAGAAGACGTATTATAAAATATTTTCGTTCAAAATAAATAAGCAAATGTTATCTCAGCAAAGTTGAATATATTAGGTGTATCTCATAAATATTAAATAAATGCAGAAATGTTACTATTAAACTTCTAATTTCCCCAGGGCTGCTTGAAGCGTTAACCTGTCATGTTCTATTGTACAGTTTTTAACAAGTGCGGTATACTGTTTATAATAAATATTATTTTTATTTAATCAATATGATCATTTCCCTGAGTGGGAATCGAACCAATGACCAGCTATTACAATAAAATGTCGTAAAATAACGATTATTATTCCTTAACAAAAGGCTAAGTTGACTAAGCCAAATATGATATTATATCAGAATTTACTTTGCGGTAAGAAACAATATTATTGTCTACACTTTGTAAAATACAGAAGCTGTTTTCTTATTTCTAGGATCGCGCCCTGGGCGTTTATCTTTCTATGAGACTCAAATATAACTTAATAAAATATTAATCAAGTTTCAGATTTACTTTGTAAGCTTTAAGGAATATTTCAAGTTATTAGTATAACATTTTATTTCATTGAAATTTAATTTGATTTTAGTTTGACGTAATATAATAATCAAAGTTACAAATATTTATAAGCTTATAAAAGCTTAATAAAAAATAACTTTTTTGTTATTGCGTAACATAAATAGGCATTTTAATTACACAATACCTTAATGTAGCGAAATAAAGATGTTTCTGACTAAACGAGATAGTCAATATATTCAAATCTCAACTGCTGGATTTTTATGTCTTAAATATTTTTTTAGTTCACCCGGTCTGTTTGAAATGATCTCCACAGTGCCATCTTTAAATAATCAGCAATCAAAAAAAGATGTCTAACATTATCTAAAGAAAAATATACAATATAAAATTGTGTGAAGATCAATAACAGTTTTTTTGTAACATAAAATTTGGAAATAGAAAATATATTTTATTTAACAATTTATTATAACCAACAATAATAACAAAACCATTACATACCTCCATTAGACACATACTTGGACAGTTCCGTCCGCGAGTACACCGTGACGGTGACGGCCGCGTCCCTCACCACGGGCGGCTCCACAGGCAGGGTCGCCTCGCAGCGCACGCGCATCGCCCCGCTCGCGGCCGCCGGCACTGACACGCGCAACACGCGCCAGGACGCGCGCAGCCCGCCTGCTTGGGGCGCGCTTAGCTCGAGACGTTGCCAGGGCTCCGTCTGTGAAATTTTGTAGTATAAGTACAAAAATATATGAACGGTGGGTCTTCATCATCCTCATCATCATCAACCTCTTCTTACATGCTTTCCGGGGCACCATTCTGACAATAAAGATCTCCTGTCTCTCTTACCGTTTTATTTATTTAATACACATATCACATTTCTAATAAATACTTAACTTATTATAAATATTAAAGAATTTTTAAGTATACGTCGCGTCGTTGTTATGCAAAATTTTAATAAACAAAGCCCGTATAAATAAAATTTTTGCTCAGCCACGTTTTGTTATGATATTAAATGTGTAGGTTAAATTGCTTAATTACAGCGGACGAGACAAACTTGTGTACCGGAAATACATCCATAAAGCTATTTCTGCTCTTATTTCTATAAAATGCAATTTAGAACTACGAGATAAAGAATTTTACTTTAAAGCGCGATAAATTACTCTTTTTCAGTCTATCTCTACTTTGATAGGAAAGTATTACTTTCCATGGAACGATTTATATTAGTTAAGTTGAAAGTTTTAAATAAATTGCCCTTCGATCTATTTGAAGTCGTTGTAGTGCTCTGTGATAGAGACTATCTTTGAACGTGGTGGTTGTGAATTCTATTCTCACTCTGCGTAATCAATTATTTTTATTTCAAACGTGGCATAAAGTTCCACCATACAAAAATATTGTCTCTAATTCGGGCAGAAAGCGGAGAATAAAGTGACCTGACACTAGGAGTATAAATTAAATCAGTGGCTACAACGATGATGAATGCCCAAAAATCATAAAAAAAGACTATTGAAATCTGATGGACAGGTGGAACTTGGTAGATAATAGTAGTATATGTAGGTCAGTTATAATACAGTGTTTAAGAAGTATTTTTCAAAACTGTCTTTTAATTATATTATATCTTTGAATAAATCTAAAAAATAATCAAGAAAAACCTGATTTTCTATTAGATTCTCTTTATTTAAGCAAAGTAGTGACTCGGCCATCACTATTCATTATGCAGTGGAGTGCTTAATCTATGCAAGTCCATTAAAAACTTCAGAGTACATTTACAATGTTAATATAATTTTTTCATACTAGCATACAGACTAGTAAAGGCATTGTAGAGTGTGTTAACATTTATGGAGAAGAAACAAGTGTTTGCTTAAAGTAAAATTTGAACACTTTTAAACTCGACGGTAATGGTAACGTATAACGTAGTAAAATACAAGTATACAAGCTTGCTAGGTATATCAGAAAATGTAATTTATATTAATTTTATCTTGTTTAACTTTGTTATTTAAACTATATTTATTTATTTTAACTTTTAAGTAATAAAATAGATTTCTCATTCAATTCACAGTTCATATTAGTGACCGGAGTCGTATAAAAGTATTCAATTTACCTCAACAAAGGCGTGTTTTGATAAACAACCGCCGCTTCGCCACGACGGCCCCCTTTAAATAGATGAAGTTCAAATTCTAATAAATGAAATACCTACATTGTTGTTAGAAATTATCCTATAGAATATACATATATTTGCATATCATAATATTATGATACATTTATTTAACAGTGATTTATAACTATTTTAAATTATGTTAGAAAAATAAATAAAAATTAAGAAGTCATTATCAAAATAGAACAAAAAATTAAGTTCTCAGAATAATGTGAACTAACTTAAATATTAAACGAAAAGTTTATAGCATTTTAATATCTCTTTCTTCTCTTCTTTTAAGTTATTCACTTTTTAGACGCCTATAAAAGTTTTTGTAGTTAAACTTTTCACATTTTCAACAAGTCAACAAAAGCTTGATTTACTTACAAACTGCTTTGGAGTAAAATGCGTTTGATATTTGCGTTTCGCGTGCAATAAAAGTAATTTTACTCCTGAAGTCTTCGTCTGCCTCAGTGGTTGGTTGTAGTTGCTATCAGATCACTATCGGGGACGAAATTATTGACCTCCTGAGTGGACTTATCGCAGCCCCCTGGCTCCGGTGAGGAACCTTCTTACGTGTTAAACAACTCAACATTTTGGTTTATTATACCAGCTACAATGAGTGGGAATAAAAAAAAAAAATTACAATATAATCATGACCCGAGTAGGGATCGAACTCACAGCTCTTGCAGCTACGGTCAAACTCTATCCAACTACGCTTCCCTAAGCGTTAACGATATTATAATTACAAAATGACGTACAAATATGACGAAGATCGCTGACTGTGCAATGCCTTGTTTAAGTCACACATTCAACCGCCAAGTAAGCTCGATCACAATAATTCATTCAATTTAAAATTTGACAATCTTACCGACATGAACACTATAATTTTTTTTTATAATAATATTTATAGTTACATTTACTCCAAAATACGAAAAGGCTATATCACAAAATGTTATAAAACAATAAACAAATCAAAATAAAAAACACTCATTACACTAATGACATTTATTAAGAAAAATGTTCTGGAAGGTGATAATATACGTATTTTACATTTAAAATGTACGTTTTCTAAATGTGCGAACTTTTCCATTTCGTATACCGTTTCCTAATGAGAGACGGCAAAAGAAGGTCACATACAAGTTTTGCTCATATAAAAATAGAATATTCACGTCCGTACATTCTAATGAGTACATTCTGTTATTAGCACATTTACTGTGTATGTATGTGTTATTGCGGAACGAGGTTCTATATATAATTTTTAAATAATAAATTATTTTTAACTACTTTTATTTACAAGCATAGGCTAAATACAAGGGAGAAAAAGATATTCAATCGATTATTATTTTAAATATGATATATAAAATAATACTTACATATCAAAACAACTATTATTATATTAACATTACTTCACGGTATAAAAGTATTATTCAAACAGTATAACGACATACTTACCTTTGCAATTTCATCGTCTATGTACCAATTAATATCAGAGGGCGGCAAGGAGTAGTCAGAGGAGCAGTTGAGCAGTACCTGCTCGCCGGGCCTCACTAGTTTAGGAGCGCCAAGTATTGTGGGGTCCTTGTCCGGCATGGCTGCGAGGGAAATGGTCTTCAGTACGAAGTACGATATGAATTAAATTTGCTAACGCTAACGAGTCTTTAGTTGGTAACGAGTTAGATTGCCTTAAGGTATCAGCAAATTGTTTAAAAAGTAGAGTTTCTTGTATTTTTTTTGTCGAGAGACTGGTGGCCGTCGTGTCGCAGGGACACAAGGGTGTGACTGTAATACGATAGTTGTGGGTTCAATAGCACTCAAGTTAATGAATTATTATTTTCTTTTCTTCGCTATGGTAAAAAGGCAAAAACCCGACGTCGAGTTCCACCACTCAACACCTCGAAAAATTCGGCAGAAACGGAGTGGAGTTATATTAGGTTCCCTCTGCCTACTCTTCTGTTTATAGAGATTCGGGATACAGTGATGACAATTGCATTTTGCTCATACAGACGTAAAATGTATCAATTGTCCTTATCTTATATTAACCAAACACATTTATCAAATTCACAAAAAAAACCATTGTAAGTTGTTTTCTTCTACCGCCTCTTATTTACAGACAACAAAAGCTTACGAAAAACAAAAGATCCCAAAGCTAAAATAAAGTTCCGTTGTTCAAATTAGCTGAAGTACAGGACGTTACCTCAACTATCAGAAACTTGCCGATTAAGATAATTTTATAAAGGAACTCCAGTTACATAGAACGCTACAGTGTGCGATAGTGGGAATGCAAACGTAATTAAAGTGTTAGGTAGGTACGAGCCGTTCTAGTTGGAGTCAAAAGCTTCACATAACTAATTTACGTTAAAACAGAAGCATTACGTAAAACTAAACAAAGTTATTGTTGGATTGGGTAAGTGGTTTTCGCTGAACTAGTTTGCAGTTAATTATGAAATATAAATATTGATTTCTAGAATGCTTGTAATCGATTGCTTATTTATAAGTAAATGTTAAAATGAGATTGATTTAGCAATAAGTGCTTAAAAGATTATTTTATACGTCTAAAATATTACTTTTATGATAATTATTTACTGCAATGCCGATTTAATTTAGAAAAGTTATGGTTGATTAGGTAAACAATGGCTTAAAAAGGTATAAATAAAAAAAATACCATTAAATACATGTTAAAGAAATCACACTGAACTACTTAGTGTATATTAATTCTAAATAAGCCTGCGTATTGGTATATGTGGTCTTCAGTTTTTTAGAGAGTAGAGTTATATTTATATAGGGAAACTCTGAGATAACATCGAAAATGCCATCAAGACTACAATGTGATAATTACAAAAATACTTGCAATAGTTGTTAATATTATAAATATGTATTTAATTCCATTCTCATATACGCGACCTCGTCGAAAATTAAGTATTTAATAATGATTTGGATTTTTAAGCCGATCTAGCAATATATATAATATAGCAGGTATATCAGCCACTTTGTTTTTATTTTTCTACTATTTTTAATTTAAGGGAAATTATAAAGGAGACTGTAATGCACGGCGGAGTTAAGTTTTTTTAATATGTTATAAATCATCTTCTCTGTTTAGATATGCTTCCTCATTCTCGAAATTTTGAAAATTATTTTTTTATTCTGTTCAATATCAGTCTTTTACTAATAACAACAAACTGTTGGAAACCCCGAGCGCACTCATTCCATATTCCCCAAAATTCTAGTTACTCTATAAACTTCTCTAAAATCCACAATATTCTACAATTTAAACATTTACATATTCATGAAGTAACTGATAAAAGCGGAATTCAACATTCTACTATTAGATATTCAACGTTTGCTACCGCATATTTACGAATGCACTATGTGAATGTTTCAATACCAACGTTCTATATATGTAGCCCAAGATCCCAGAGCCGCCAGACCTGGGTCATTTTAGCAAAGCTTAAATTTTGAGGACTATTAGTCTAATATGTAGTTGAGACGTTATGCCTACTAATTAACTTGAATGCCTACTAATTAACTTGAATTTTTCAGAGGTAGCGCCAAATAACGGTATATCTCTGTCTGGGAAGATGATTGAGCCATCGGATAGGTCTGGGTGCTTATGAGGGATCTTGAAATAGTCTGTAAATGACATATTTAAAATTAAAGCTTGATAGTTTAACATCATTTGCTCCAATTTTAAATAACCTTTAGGACGGCCCTTGGATCTCAGTCTAATGGTTTTGTAACACACATACGAAACTATACCAAAGTTAGAAAATTTATATTTGGCATATTGGTAGGTATAGAGTGGAAGGGAAGGACTAAGAAATTTCTAGAAATTTCTACGAAATAAAAAAAATAATTTCTCATTTTACGTCTGAAAGTCTACGGTTAAAAATATTTGCTTGTAATAATTATCATAATCTTTTAATAATATTATTCTCTCACCAACTACAGTCATATGTTTCGTCTGCCTCGCTATCTGGAACTTGGGCCCCTCTGTGGACACCTCGCACGTGTAGGCAGCTCTCGCGGCGACGGGCGGCGGCATGACGCGCACCGTGCACGAGTCCTCTTGGCAGTCGCCGCCTTGCACCATTATGCCGGTCACATTGAACAGCCGGATTGGGACCTGTGCAGATATTCATTGCTTAGTTCAAAATAGCATCAAAATCTGAAAAAGTTCAGAAGTTAGTAGTACCTATAGTATTATCTATGACATCTGAAATTATGTAATGATAGCATAAGGCTTGTAGCTCGCAATTATTTTTCTCATTCCAATTAATGCTAACCTATACTTTTTATTACTACCTATATAAATATATATTTAAATAAACACAGTTACTTTGAAATCCTAGACAGCACTTCACATTTACATGTTTAGAAGCTTAGCTGTATGTATGTATATATCAGACAGTCAAAAGGCTATTAAATAAAGATCAAAGCTACCTTCTGTGAGGGTCTGTATCTGAATATCTCGTGCATGTCTCTGTACCACTTGACGGAGTGTAGTCTCTGGTCGTCCATCTGGAAGTGACAACTGAGCTCAGCTGCGCGCCGAGGGTCCGCGTACAGCGGGACCTTCAGCTGAGTTATTTCATGAGCTGATGTTAGCGCTGCAACAAATGACTTAGAAATTATCATTTTTATAGACAAAAATAAATAAAATAAAATAAAACAAAGCACTATTTGTGTTATTATATAATGTTTATCATGTGGGATATTAAAGAAAACTAAATTATAAATACTCTGCCAAAATAACTACAGAGTAAACGGTTATTTTATCAGGATCCGTTCAAAGCCAAAATACATTATGAAATAAATCATCAGCTTGGAACACTGTTTTTATGATTCTAAATTTAATTTAGACCGTTTTTAATTAAAACGTAAAAATGTCGTTAAAAATCTAAAATTATATTTATTCTACGGCTCTCGTTTTGGTAGATCCAATGTAATAATATTTTATAATGTCTCTTTGTTCTCCCGAGGTATTTAAGAAATGTTAATTCAATTATTTTTCGCAGTTTATCATGTTTTATAGAACTCCTTTATTCATAATTAATATACTAATTTAAAAAAAAATTATGAAAATATATTTTTTTCATTCAACATAATATAATGTTGAATAATATAACGTAATTCGATATAGCTCATAGTAAATGTATTATGAAGTAAACGTTTACTTTATCAGAAGAGACATCTTCATGCATTTCCAGCGTACAGGCAAAGGGCTTCAGATGCTGCGGGGATTGAAGTATCGTTACTCAACACTACGGTTGGACAGTTATTTTGTAATAATTAAATAATTTCTTGGTACGAATTAAAAAATTCTCCTAGGTCAAAGAATATATAAGAACGTATAACTTGTGTGTAGTATGTGTAAGTTATTATTGTTTTATGTTGTGTTTATATTTAAGTAGTTGTTTGTTGTTATCGTTAAATTTATTATTGCATGTGGAGCCCACCAGTAAATAACTGAGCAATTAGAAATAATTTAACTGGTTTTTTTTTATGGCATGTGATAATTGTATCAATTGTTGGTGGGCCTTATAAATAAATAAATAAATATGCATTTTTAATATGTAGATATATCATACTGGATGTATATCTTAGGCAGCTAATATTTATGTATCATACATACATGTAATCATGGGCCAACATAAGACACGCTACACTGCTAACAAAACATTATTATTATTATTTTAGGAAAGCTAACATTAGCAAGCGAAACGTACGAAGATATTACGGCACATTACAGACGAAGAACGCAAATCCTAACACTGACGGTGCCGCTACTGAAATAAACCTCTGTGCCTATTTTTTTCACTCAAATAGCGTGAAATATGTACAGAGCAAACGTAATAAACGAGGGTAGCAAATGTTTGCAAAGGTCACGAGGCTCGGCACAAACAAACATGCATTGATAACTTTACACGAAGAACATTGGTTTTATAAAACTGTACTTTATTTGGGAACTCCTTTTAAACACGATTTTTTTTTAAGATTCGACAATTGAGATGGTCGTGGACTTGCTGAACCAAAACAAGGCAAAATGCGGCATGCAGAACAGTTATTAACATAGAACGTCTTGATTTCAGGCGGAAAGCGGAGAACGAAGTGTTTTGACAATAGCTGCTTTTGTCTACTTTTACCCTGCTACAAGAAAAAAAATAGTGAAACTGTAAATTTAATAAATTCAGAGTATGTTACTTGCACATCGTATTACCATCACTATCATAAGTGTGCTAGTAACACTGTAGTGATGGTCGCACAGAGCCTTGTCGTTCGTACCAGCGTATTCCCTGGATAAGTAACCCAATTTGAAAAAGGTCATTTATAATTGGAAATACGCTAATTAAACACACGTACTCTTCCTACTTTAGTCAATACGAAATCAATTGGAATGGTTAACTTAACATTTTTTTATTTTAATCTTGAATATCCGAAAAGAAAGCTCGCGGGTTGTTCATGTCGAAGACTTAATTATTGACGAATGTTTGTCTAGTACTAGACGTAGCGATATCATACGAACATAGCGCGGTAATTACGTCCCATTACGACGTAGAGAGGGTTAATTGTGAGTATGAAACTGTGAAATGAATGTAGGTGTCGTGTGTTGTTGAAAGTTGTGAGCGAGTGTCATTGTAACTTTACAGCTTAGATAACTTAGTTTTGTATTAAAAGCTCCCAAACTCGGGTTCAACGGTAATGTAATTTGTTTTGTAAGATAAATAGTGGGGATGATGAAATTAATAATTGAGTTCACTAGTTGTTTGAGCTATTAATCAGAGATTTCAATATTGGCTTCGTAGTATGTCGCGCTTTATTGTAAGATACATAATTTACAACATGCTTTTAATAGCAAATAACTTTCTGTTGTTTAAATTTGTCTCAAGTTATTTCTTGTAAACTATTTAATTATTAAATAAATTAAAGATAAAAGTTTTGTTAGCGATAGAGGAACCTATAATACGTAGAACCTAACATAACATCATTTATGGGGAAATTGAGCATACTGTATGCTTTAGTAGATAAAATCGTTCTTAAAGTTATCAGATACGTGCCATAATTGCATAAATCTTTTAATACAATTAAAATTTATAGTATAACAGAACTCAAGAAAAACCATAACATAAAATTAAAAGCTCTTTTATTTTTTGTCGAGTTGAAACGAAACTAAAAACAAATTAGCTAAAAAGCTTTATCTTTCCACTGGACCATAGTGAAACAATTTGAAGGATTGGAAAATTGAAATTACTTTAGCAATTAAAAAAATACCAATTGTAGCGATACTTAAGCCTGAATAAAATAAACAAAAAGAATAAACCCAACTTTTAACCTAAACTGTCTGTTTTTTGTTTGTGATTTTAATTCTCTCTCTCCAATAGTCTAATTAGTTCCATTTGTTTTCAATTATAAAAGATAACCTGAGACACAAATACATGTCAATATAGAAATGTAATGCCAAATCAATTATATGAGTTGTGCCGATTTTTATATTTGTACTAGCGGACGCGCGCAGCTTCGCTTGCGTAATTAGGGGTGAATTCTAATAAACCACGAAACATGTGTTCAATGAAATATTTTTAAGAGTCTAAATTTCAAATTTTATAAAAATCGTAGCGATTTAAAGATTTTTCCATACAAACTTTCAACCTCTTATTTGCACCCTTAGGAGATGAATTCTAGAACACCATGAAACACATGTTCAATTAAATATTTTTAAGAGTCTAAGTTTCAAATTTTATAATAATCGTAGCGATTTAAAGATTTTTCCGTACAAACTTACAACCCCTTATTTGCACCCTTAGGGGAAGAATTCTAGAAAACCACGAAACAGGTATTCAATTAAATACTTTTAAGAGTCTGAATTTCAAATTTTATAAAAATTGGTGCCGATTTAAAAAAAATCTATACAAATTTTCAACCCCTTATTTGCATCCTTAGGGGGAGAATTCTAGAAAACGATGAAACACGTGTTCAATTAAATACTTTTAAAAATCTAAATTTAAAATTTTATAAAAATCGGTGCCGATTTAATTTTTTTTCCATACAAACTTTCAACCCCTATTTCACCCCTTTAGGATTAAAATTTTTCTAAATCCCTTCTTAGTGGATGTCCAGATTACGAAAGTAAACATCTGTCCAAATTCCACGTTTCTACGCACAGCGGTTACGGCTGTGCGTGCGTCTTACCTCAGTCAGTGAGGACAAGTCCTTTTATATATATAGATTACTAGCGGACGCGCGCAGCTTCGCTTACGTATTTAGGGGTGAATTCTAATAAACCATGAAACATGTTTTCAATGAAATATTTTTAAGTCTAAATTTCAAATTTTATAAAAATCGGTGGCGATTTAAGAATTTTTCCATACAAACTTTCAACCCCTTATTTGCACCCTTATGGAAAGAATTCTAGAAAACCATGAAACACGTGTTCAATTAAATACTTTTAAGAGTCTGAATTTCAAATTTTATAAGAATCGGTGCCGATTTAAATTTTTTTCCATACTAACTTTCATCCCCTATTTCGCCCCTTTAGGGTTAAAATTTTCCAAAATCCCTTCTTAGTGGATGTCCAGATTACGAAAGTAAACATCTGTCCAAATTTTACGTTTCTACCATTAGCGGTTACGGCTGTGCGTACGTCTTACCTCAGTCAGTGAGGACAAGTCCTTTTATATATATAGATTATAAAACATTTTACTTAACTAGCAATATAGGATTATGAATTTTCATAATTAATAATTTCCATAGTCCTCATTTATATAATGGGATAATCTATTAAAAAAATAATTTAAAAAATAATTAAGACTTCTATTGAAGAAGAAGTAACCTGCTTTATATTATATTTTCTGTATAATAGATGCTGTTCTATTTCGCTTTTGAGTGTTGTAACTGATATCCCAAACGTCTTTAAAAATATTATTTAATAAATAATGCTTTTCCTCGTACTTACCGCAAAGAGCTACCAGTGTTACAATCTTCATTGTCACTTTTAAGAGAACTGTACTCTTTAGATAATATGTATCGTGGCACCTCACAAGCACGTCTGTCAAACCAATGACATATTCACAAAAATAACATCACAGTTAATAGTTTTCTTTTCTTCATTTTAAACATCACACACATATTAAAAATGTAACATCAATTTAATTAAAGAAATATCGTCGAAAATAGTATTTTCAGATAAAAACTTGCAATAAATATAAATGTTATTGACAATCGCGTTGTTTACGAGTCACCGGATGCGTCCGTATAGTCGTGCTCCTCCCTCTGGGGCCACTCGCCGAGTGTCCTTGGTTGTCCCGCTAGCTGGTAGGGTAACGTCATGCGCGGTGCGATCTCTACAAAAGATTGCTTAACTTTTAAATTTCGATAACAGATAAAGTGCAACGAGGTGAAATTCTTAAGTAAAAAGTTTCAAAAAAGAGCATTATTGTTAGTATTTAATAACCTTACAAGCTTTACGAACTTTGTATGATATAGACAGCTATTACACTACGTCGGTTTATATAGAGAACATTAACTAGTTCGCGGAGTAGCATCCGGTGACTGATGAAGCGGCCCAACAAATAGACGTCGAGTCGGAGGCTGGCAGTGACGCGGTCAGTAAATACATTATAAACTAACGATAAAGTTAAATGGCTAAAAGCTCATACCACACGCTTACATTTGTATAATATCCCACTGAGCTTGGCCTTGTGCAGCTTTTAAATATGTTTTCATATTGAAATAAGTATTAATAAAATATATAACATACTATTAGAAATCTAAAGCGGTTAGCGTTATTTAAAAAAAACAATAAAAACATATATCGTCTATATGTTTCTAAATTATTCGGAAAGAGGGTCTACGTAATTGCAATAAGTAATATGCATCACCCAATAACAAAACTTCATACGAGTTTCCTACCAATCAGGGCCGTTGTCTACAAGCAATCGCAATTGACACACTTCCACTGCTTTTATAGACTTTTTCACCTCCGTCTACCCTCTTTTATATGAGTAACAATACAGTAACTTTTAACATATAAGCACAGAAAGCTATCACTCAACCCTCAGAACCTTTATCGGTAATCAAAATGTTGGTACAAACGAGACAAGACAATCCAATTATAGGACACTACGACCGGACGGGAGCGAGGAGAGTCGTTGACGCCGCCGCGGCCGCGCTCTGAGAGTATCATTTAGATAGTTACTATGTGATAAAATGTTATTTATTGCGAATTATGTATTTCTCACTATATCAGGGCTGCGACGATATGAAATTTTTGTTACGTAATTATTCAATAACATTTTTTCGATATCATGTTTTTTTGCGATATCATGTTTATTATTTATATAATATTCTAATAACATAAAGCTGGAAATTCGGTTGAACGCGCTAATGTCTGAACTACTTGTAATGTTATTTTGGAGTTATATTGGAGTGTCCATTAATTGAGCAAAAGGTTTATTTTCCGCAATTCCTAATATTTTCGATGACTTTCTTGCGACAGTTAACCACAAATCGATTTTTTGTGTTATATTTCATTGTCTTGAGAAGTTTTGGCCTATTCATCATTGATAAATTAATTGGACACTATGTCCTCTTTGTATAATGTATTAAATTTTTGAACGGTAATTATTTTAAAAGCAATAAAAGCTTTTGAGGTAAATCCACGTCACTTATATTATTTTCTTATATATTATTCTACTAGTGGTAAAATTATATAAATCACTGCTACTAACATTGTTTTCTGTAAACTATTGAATCGTAAATTACACTATAATATAGTGAGCATGCGAAACGAATGAAACGAAACGGCCTTTCAAATCTACCTAATATTACATGAAATATTCATAACAGATTTGTTAAAAAGGAAAATATGCGGCGCACAATATACATAAAATCTCCTCCTAGCCCACATTGAACCGGAACAAAAGGAAAGATTTCGACAAGCTTACGGCCGACTACGAAAATTTACATTACAAAATACAGAAAGGAGCCAAACACGAAATTACAACCTTTGGCATTATGTATTTGCTTGAGAATGGTTAAAGTACCTATATTATTTTTTGTTTTGATTTTGCAAGAGGAATGTGATGAAAATTAATGGCTGTTATCATTTTAAAGTGTGCACAAAGTGTGACTGTAAAGTGACTGATTGTCGATTTTATCCCCACTCGGAGGAAATGAAATATTTATTTATAATGTATATTTCCATTTCTCGGCGCTGGTGTCGAGGTAGAGGGCGGCGTTGAGTTCCACCACTCCAACCTTTAAAAATTTACCATTTCATTTAGATTACATTAATGCTAACTGAATACTTCTTTTGAAATTGCCTAGCCTGCAAACAATTTACTCGCAGCATAAATATTCTCAAGTTATCGCGAGACTTCTTGTTCAAATTCAATTCCACAACTTAACTTTAAAGAACTGACTCTACTAAACCGCATGTTCGCTCACAATCGACTTATAACTAATTAAAGAAACTAATTAGACTCTATATCTGGATTTTTTTTTTTTTTTTTTTTTCCCTAGCCTACACCATCCCATTGTTGGGCAAAGGCCTCTCTCCACTTCTTCCATTCCGGTCTATTTAGTGCTATTGAGCACCAGTCAGGCCTATAATGGTCCAGCTCGTCCCGCCATCTCCGTTTTGGTCTGCCAATTCTCCTTTTAGAGCTTGGAATCCATCTGGTAGATGATTTCGCCCAAGACTCTTCCGGCATGCGGCAGACGTGTCCGGCCCAGTCCCATTTCAGCATAGCGGCTTTCATGCCCACGTCAGCGATTTTTGTGCGAGAGCGCAGTTGGGTGTTTCGGATTTTATCCATTAATTTGACACCTAAAATACTGCGCTCCATCGCACGTTGGCAAACCTTGAGGGCAGACTTCTGTGAATTCGTCAAAGACCAAGTCTGGGCACCATAGGTGAGTACTGGGAGGATGCACATGTCCATCAGTCGTCTTTTATGTCGCAGAGGAAGGTCTCCTTTCATAAGATCACCCATAGACCAATAGCTCCTCCAGGCGTTTTGTATTCGTCTTTCGACTTCTTTGTCTTGTCGGCACTGAAAGGATACTATTTGACCCAGGTAGATATATTCTTGGACATATTGCATCTCCTCTGAACCTACGGTCACCTTTTGCTGTATGCTGTTGGTCATCAGCTTGGTCTTTGCCATATTCATTTTTAGTCCAACCTCAAGGCTGGCTTTGCTTAGGTCTTTAAGCATAGTTTGCAACTCTGACGCGGATGACGAGAACAAGACGATGTCATCAGCAAATCGAAGGTTCTTTTCCAGCCGGATAAGAGCATGTCGGCAAAGTATTAATAATAGACTCGTGTGATATTAGAGCAATGAAATGAATATTGTAGCATAAGTATAAGAATATTTTTTTTCGTTAAATGTTGAGTGGCGCAACTCAACGCCCGTTGTGTTTTGTGCCTTGGGATTTCATCATTCTTACATATTGTTCTAAAAGCTATACCTGGTCTAGTGACAAAGCGTAGTGGGTACTTATGTCACTCAACAGACGGTGTATCAAATTGGGGTGGAAAGCTGACTGACTGCATAAAAGTTAAAAGAAGAAAACAAGCCCAATAGTTTATTAGGATTAACAGTGTGGTAGGACGCACGCACAGCCATAACGTGAAATTTGGACAGGTGACCTGTTTCGTCATTTATTAGAATTTACTTATTTTATTAGAGTACAAATAAGCGGGCAAAGTTGCGCGAGTCCGCTAGTTACATATAGAGCTGTACCTTTTTCATTAATGAAAATTACAGTTGACAATCTGCGATATTAAACCCGAGCTTCAGCGTATATGAGCGTCGTTAGCACTTTTCTTTGGATGATAAACGGACTCGCAAATTGCCCACATTTATTTAACTCTGTAGACAACTTGTTTCTAATGCTGAATGTGGAATTCCACCTAGAGTATTCATGGGTCTTTTTGTAAGAAGAATTATTAAAGAGCATTATTTTTTTCTATTTTCAACAATTGAATAAATGAGATAATAGTTCAGGTCACACACTCGGTTGTTTTTAATTTTTGAGGATGATTTTCATTTAAGGAACCTGGAACCTACTATTAAGACACTTCCGGTCCACACTTTGCACTAAATTCTGAAGGTATTCTGATTCTACCAGAGCGAGGATATGATATTATCAAATATTATGTATCTCTTCTTTAATAAATTACTATAAAATAACCGAATAACCATTTATTCTGAGGAAATCAATAAATTGGGGAATAGGTGAGCGTAAAGCAGGTATAATGGAAAATCCTATCGACTATCGAATTTATCTTTACGTCACTGTAGTTACCCGATATCGCTCCATTCCAGTGAAAAATCTTCAGTCTTTTATTTTTCCTGGGTGTAAATACAGCCTCGTATTTCATACATAGGAGCTAAAAATAAAGTGCTGTAAGCTAATAACATTTATACAGAATAACTCGAGTACTCTTTATTTACAATTTCTTTATGTACAAAGAATTATGGCTGTAGTACTTCTTATTTCACGTGAGAGACTTATTTCAATAAAAAACTTATTTTGCTATAGGAACAGATTATTTTATGTTTTAGATATGGTTTTATATCAATAATTCGTACCGCATTCGTAAATTCAAACGCCATAGTACTTTCTACTTGTTTTATGGGTTTAGGCAGGGATCAAGATTCCCGTTTTGTAAATATATTTCAAAGCTGATCCCGAGAGAGGAAAGAAAATCATTCTGAGACGTGTCTACGGTTTTTATAGCCCTAGTGAATCATGGTGTAAAATATTTATACGTTTTTTAGAATGTTTACGTTTGCTGTATTCTTATTGTAATATATAACTATATAGACTAAGACTTTCAGCTATTTTGTCTTAGAAATATACACAACGGTAAGGGTTTTCGACTTACTATATCAATTACCCGTATATTAGTAGACCCGACCGTCTTTATAAACGTAATCCATACTAAAGAGTTATTATATTTCCTTTCAGAACACAATCGCTTCAGAAAATAATTTCGAGACAATCATTGTGAGTATGTTATTTATATATTATTTATTTTATAAAATGAATAGCATAAAAATGTAAAATCCTATTTTATCTAAATGTAAATATATATGAAGTAATGAAGTAGTAGAGGTGAAGTATATATACATATGGCAGCCACACTGAGACCTCGTCCTCGGTCGTTGTTCAAACACAGGCTCAATGTCTACAGCTGGATTTAGTAACTACGCCTACGACTTTCAGTAGTTACATTTAAAGTAACATTTAGTACATTCATGTATAAATTTAGCTTAACACTTTACTTTAAGATTATAAGAGTGATCATTGTTTAATTTGGGAATTGCAATATAACTATAATGACGATGCCATCGTAGACCAGTGCTTCGACTATGAATGACTATGACTATGGATTTAAATTTTTATTGTAAGATTGTTTATAATTATTAAATATTTTTACGTAGTAATTTTATTAAAAAATGTAAAAGACTTCGTTTACATTTTTTTTTTCAACGAGCGTATGGATGTCTGGATATCGTGACTAACATTTTAATAGCTCATCAGTCCTAAAACAACACAACTTGTGGTTCAACACAAGTCTCACCAACCAGTGCACGGTGTATTAAACTTGCGTGAAGTTTGAACGTGATGTTATGATGATAACAGGTGAGTTGGAAGGTCAATAGTGTCTTCTTCGTAGACATGTTTTCATAATGTTCATGTTTTCGCATGCGATAATAGAAATGCAGTATGTTATTTTAATTTCGTGTTGCTTTTTAGAATAAATTTGGTTATGAAAGAGTTTTGATGAATTCTGATTACGAATAATATCGATGCTTTTTGTTATATGTATATTTTCAGAGAATAATAAAAGACTAATTTATCCACTTTTGTTTCGTCCTCAAAAAGACGTTTTCATGTTTCCATTTTCAATATAACGTTCATAGCAAAATAATGTAAGCTACTTCAGATTAAAAAAAACGTATTAAAACCGCTATTGAAAGCATAATATTTATCGTAATGTTCACATCCTGTACGAGTACATTGATTGTTATATTCCGGTAAGTCTTTAACGGAATGTAGTATAGTTAAATTTCAATTTGATTTCAACTGTTGAGTTTCTTGCCGGCTCTTCTCAGCAGAACTGCCTTCCGAACCGGTGGTAGCTTTTTATTCATATGTTCATTCGACGATTCAAAAGTGCTTATTATAAGTTTATTTGAATAAAGAATATTTTGAATTTGAATTTGGATTTGAAGCTTTAAGTGTCCGTGCGATAATAGGATTTTACGAACACGTACACGTGTGTTCACGGCAGCGTAACAACGTTTCACGCACGTACGGATTACGACATCAATGTAAACAAGCTCAGTGGATATATTTTTCACGCGACCTACGAGTACAAACGTAAATGACAGTCGTCATTTGCCTCATCTTCGCATCGCAACGTTTATTTCATTTCAGTGTTTTGCTGGTACTTACGGAAGAAAATCATGATTACATTGCACGCTTTCAACTTTCTTGTCGGGTGTTTGTTTGTATACTTTTTTGAAAAAATAATACATTTATCTCGATATCTAAATAGCCTTATTTTGCAGATTTTAAAAGACAGTTAAAATGTGTTCTTCAGATAACTGCACTATGATAGCGTCATTTATATCATTATTGTGTAAAAAGGTAACATTACTTGAACGTGTAATTAGTGACATCCCTTTCACACACCGCTCACTCTTCACTTTCTGTTTCGTTAAGGGAAACTCCTTCACGGTGGTCTCTCTAATTAGAACATAGCCAATTACCCAGCTAATGTAACACTGCGGCGATGATCTCTTAATTGAAACGTAATTGATTACAGCTTCTAATTAATATAACGTCTCTGTACGATACTAGTTTTAATTACTTTGGATTTGTGTTATGCCTTCATCGTATAGAACAAGTTCGATTGTCGATTTGGTGTTTTCATTTGTTATGAGAAGAATTACTAAATAAGATATCCTTTATGTATCTAGTCTCTGAAACTTCCATAGTGCACATATAATAAAAAATGTAAGTTTCTAAAATTTTATATACTAACGTAGGTACACGTATGTACACATGTGGTTTTAAATCTTCACAAAGAGATACGTTTGTAGAAGCCATTCTATATAAGCAAGCGTTATGATCGACCTACTGTACTGAAAGGATTTAGCAGTTGTCCGCCCCTAGCTCGACCGTGGCGGAACAAATGCTCTCGGCCACCGCCGCGCCGGTCTGATTTAGTAGATGACAGCACACGAGCTACGGTATTTATGATGATAACTGTGGACGAACTTTATCGTTTGGTTTATATCGCAGATTCTATACAACATGCAACATATGGGGATGACATTTACTCAGAATTATGAATCATTTCTACTTAAATAAACAAACATGAGTTAAAGAGCCAACTTTTGTTATTTATCTTTATGCGTAATTTTCAAATAGGCACCACTATAATATGCTATTAGACTTTTCGCTCTCACCTCTATCTAAGTGAATCTCTCCTACATTTCTTTTAAATTATTATCATTTCGTACACTACCTTCTTATATTCTTACCTACTGGTTATGGAATACATTTTTTTTCAGTATTTATACGTTATCTTAACACTAGTTCCCCTTCTATGCAAAAAATAAAATAAAGAAGGTACAATATATTAAAATATATTTTAAACACAGAATATCATCAATATTGTTCCAAGCTAATCGTATTATAGATTTGAATATATAACTGCCGCCCAAAGTAACCTACTCCGCCATGATAGGGCGGTATTTATATTTCACGTCGTATAAAAACGGGGACAGAGGTGGATTTACTATTGAATAACAAGATATTTAAGAAGGGTACGAGAACGTCGGAGGAGACGTAGTTTCAGAGATTTTGCTCATATTGTAAGGGCTCATCCCTGACAGGAATTAATCAGGGTCACCCGCACCCTTATCACTATGTTAGTAGCACATAGGTACATATATTATCACTGTACATGACGATCTTTGATGTTGATATATTAAAGGGATATATTTGAACCTGAAGGATTTTTTTTTATCATTTTTAAATTTGTAAATTGTTACAATAAAAATATATGACTTATATTCGGTCGCACTGACATTCCTTATTAAAAATTATAATATAAATACTTTGTTACTTAAACATAATAAGAAAATCTAATTAGATTTGTTATAGTTCAAAAAAAATATTTTCATCATTTAGAAAGACAGTAAATAAATACCACCCAACTTTTGTCTTTCCAAAGTAAACTTCAGCAAATATTTTAAAACGTGAACCGTATAGTTTAAAACTTTTTAATGATATCGAAGCAGTTTAAAAGTACTAACGTCGTTTTTAATATCTGTTAAAGTAGTAAAGTCGCGGATATCGTCCGCCAATATTAGACATTTCTTACCTCGTAAATCCTGTTAGGTGCGCTTTAAGGCAGTATTATCGCTGCCGTTACTGATAAGGATGCTCATAAAAAACCCGCTTAATCGACCCATGTGCCATGTGCTAAAGTTACTTGAACTTGAATCCCACTTTATACCTTGGAATTAACTGATATAAGACAAACTGGATGTAAGAATAATTGCTTACTTAGAAAGTTTTTATATTTAATAGTATATGGAATTACTATGAGATTTAGCGATTCCGCTCTTCTAATTTAGAAGCGATAATCAAGCAACCCCATGTTTTTCATTCGTATAGAGACCACAAGTAACGGCAAATTAGATCAGAGACGCGGTAATGTTTCGTTAAACCCATTACGCTTATTTTTCTTCTTACTATCACTATGTTTACCAATATGTTTACACTATTAACATTATCTCTTAACATTATCATTATTATTATGTATCTCATTTATTATTTAATAATTTGGCAACATAAATGATTTATTTTGCACCGGAAAAACGTTGTTATAAAATAAATAATATTTTATTATATAAAATTAATTTATGTATACAAATTACATATTATACGAAATTCTCTGTGAAGCTATTTTTATTTGGTGTCAGATTACTTTCAGACTTCTTACGATGATGGTAAGTCCTTAAAAATTGCAACATTACCATTTATATTAGAAATATACTCATTACTTAGCGTAGGTGTTATGTGTTGAAGGCTCGCGTGAGGGGCAGGGTAGAGAAGTCCGAGTTATGAGGTGTAAAGGAACACTGTTGTACCTCTTCGTATCACTGAGACGACCGCGAATAAATCGAGAGATTTAGACCCGCACTACTTCACTTTACATGTACTAGTTGCTGTTAAATAAATATTATATTTTATTATTTCAAAAACTTTTATAAAACTATAAATATATAATAGTTCGGTAAAGTGTATTAAACTAATTGTGTAGTAAATAAATATTAATAGAACAATAATGATTCTTCTTCTTCGTAACTTATTATTATTATGAATTCTTCTTTACAAAGGGTAAACGCGACACTATGAAAGCGACAGGTTTAAATTTAAATTATTTTCTTGCCAAAAAATTACATAATTTAACTCCATTCTTATAATCATACTACGTGATAGTGGAAATATTATGAGATTTAAAATTTGCCTGCAAACGTCCCACACCTGCCTACGGTATTATTCTTTCGTCGCGTAGAACGCGTTAAGCACCAGAGACATTATCATCACAATGTCGGCTCATTAACTCTCAAGAAAGCGTTCCTTTTAAATTATTTTTAAAAGCTTGTGGGAAATTGTGTAAATTACTTAGGCTTACATTGAAACTTTTGTATTTTTTACAATGTAAAGGTAATGCCGCAGGGTACTCAGAGGGAATCTAGTGTCAAAACACACCGTTCCCTATTTTCCGCCTATTTCTGGAGGCATTGCGTGTTGAGTGGTCTTCGCGCTTTGCCTTGACACCAGAGCGAAGAAATGAAAATATTAAATATTTTATTTCCTTTAGCGGGGATCGAACCCACAACCAAACACAATAACACATTTGTGCCTCTGCGCCACGTCTGTCATCATAATTAAATTACTCTCCGCTTATTACATATAGCTTATTATCGATAGTGTAAATAATAAAAAAAACATTTGCATCGTGTATGAGTTATCAAACATTTGAATTTTAAGTATCTATCTTGTCGGTTCTGTATATAATAAAAATACACATTTCATAACTAACTGATGCTTCTAAAGTAATTTTCAACAACATCTGAGATCTCACGGTAATTGCTATCCACTCACGTCTTCAGTACGTGACTTTATTTCAAGACAGTAACAGCAGTCCGTCGCATTGTTCTCTTTAATAGAATTTTCCAGGAAAAATTGCAAATTTTTGCAACGGCGTCAAGATGAGATGCTTCGTCATGATAAATACCCATTACAGAGAAAATTTTCATCGGGCGCTATATAAATTAAGTGAAATTATTTATAGAAGTTAACTTGTGCTATTACTTGTACTTGTATATTTCCAGTGAGTTTTAATATAATATTATTATCGTGGCCGAAAGTTTATATTTTTTAAGGAATCTGTCATACTATATATTTTATAGCAAACGCCCATATATAGCAGGGTTGGCAGAAATTAGTCAAGACAATTTAAAAATAAAATGAAAACCTTCACTTTGTATTACCAGAAAGGGAAAATAATATATTCCCCTAAATGGGGACTGCATCAACAACCACTGTGCTTACAGTCAGGCACTTTCCTTTTGCGCCTATATGGCCTTATTCATTCATTATAAATGGCAAAATATCAATTAAAATTATTATGCAATATAACAAGAATATAATAATTTCATGTTCAGTTGCTCAGTTAACTATATAAGACGATTTGTGAAGAGAAGTAAACTTTGAGATTTGTGTTTGTATTGGAGAGAAGAAACTATCAGAATATTGAAACTTAGCAAAGTTAGTTACAAACTAATATTACAAGTGGATCTCTCTTAAGTCGGAGTATATAGAATTATAATAGTAATAATATTTAGAAACTATTAACTTAAAAATTAACGATTGATCGTTTAAACGTAAAGAAAAGGCCTGGTGACATCATTTCAGCTTTGCGGGCAAATCACGACCTTCATATATCACTTGAATAAAATATGACTCAAATTACATATTTTAATCTAGGGATTATTTAATACGAAGTGTGCAATATATAAAGTCATAATTTACGAA
This sequence comes from Heliconius melpomene rosina, assembly GCF_056956725.1. Classification (NCBI taxonomy): domain Eukaryota; kingdom Metazoa; phylum Arthropoda; class Insecta; order Lepidoptera; family Nymphalidae; genus Heliconius; species Heliconius melpomene. The sequence continues at coordinate 13,053,639 of NC_140403.1, forward strand.
GGTAGTATGAAAAGTTTATGTGTTCTGAAGTTTGATAATAATTATTAATTATGTATTATTAATTTTTTTACGCAATATCATTATTTTACTGTACATAAGAATTATGCACAATCTATTTTTAATAATAACTTTTTATATAAACAGGCATCTACTAGGTATTTTATAAATATTTTATAAACTTAATTTCCATACTGCAATGTTTACCATTAAACTCTATAATAACTAAAATTATTGCAGCATAAATACATACATACATTAAAAGAATATGACAAGAACACATTAGCATGAAATTAAAACAAATTATTAAAATTCAATATTAAACCCCCGAGCACGCGCAAATAAATACAAGCGGCAAATGCAATGACGTGGGGATATGATGCTCGATACTTTCAATATTGGTAATAAACCCCCCCCTGTTTCAGAGCTTTGTAAACATATCATTTTGTTTGTATGCATTTCCCATTCTGATAAACGAGATGAATTATTGAAATTGTTACGTATATTTTATCAACAATAACTTTGTCACGTCAGCGGGCGTACGTGTTTGTGAAATATTGAATTTTATAGTCCTCAATTTGTGTACAGTCCGCAAAATTCATGTTAAACATTTAAGATTCAAAATAAAGCTTGCATTTAGAAAAATGCCTATACCATATTAATATAAGTATATAAATATTAGTGATCTCAAGAGATATATCGAAAATATACTGAATTCGTCAAGGAAACTGCCCAAAGCTATTGAACCGGAGTTTGGTAGAGCTAAGTCCTCCGGGAGTCTCGTTACGGGTGTCAGTGGACTTAACTTTGACTGTAGGGTTGGAATTCTAATAATTCAAGTTTATATTTTACAAATTAAACTATAAAAAAAGTCTTCGCTGTTAATTAAAAAAACGTAATATATAAATTTGAGGCTTCCGCGATTATATATAAATTATTTTTTTATCTATTTAAATTATATTCATTTCTCCGCTCTGGTAGTGAAAATACGGCGTTTAGTTCCGCCACATTTAGCACATATTGCTTCCAAAAATAAACCGATAATTTGGAACAGAGTGTCTTAACATTTTGGTCGCGTTGCTTACATTATCACACCGAAAAAAAAAATGAAGCTGCTAAAATATACAAAATACTTATCAGTATGATGATATAAGTGATAGTGACAGATGCCAGTCGTGGCGGAAGGGCACAAAGTGTGCTGCAAAATCGATTGTTTGTGGGCTCCCCCTACTCGAGGAAAGTAGAAGTAAATATTTATTGAAATTTATCAAAGCCAATGTATTATATACGTAATGTGAATGTTGATCTTAAACATAAGGGTCTCTACATCCGGTCGTCAGAGACGATAATGTTGTAGATCAGAAGTTTAGTTTCAAATAAAATAAGGCAATCCATTATTCGTCGCCGAGCCGAGTATATCTCGAGACTAATAGGATTAGCGTATTCGTCCATTAGATACTGTTTTACTGTTCTTTTGTTTTATGGTCACACTTCAACAATAATGTATTGGAAGGAGCCACGAAATTACACTTTCTGTTTCTATAAAAATAGTAATAATATTATTAGGATGCCATAAAAGATAGAGCAAAATGTTTTCATATATCCATTGAATTTTTTTTTCAATAATATTTATACTGAATAGCAACAATAAAGTAGTCAGTACTTTACGTGATGGTTATAAAAAATGTGACTTAGCTATACTTTTGTTGACCCTTGTCTAATATAATATTTCGCCACCAATCACGATATCTTAAAAATAAACCACAGAACTTTGGGAAGAATATCATCATTGGCATCCCGGAGCGCGGTCAATTATACCGACTTCAAAATTATAAAATCTTTGTAAAATTATTTTTTTACTTTTTAGTTCTTTCTTTTCAGTTTTTTTTGTTAGAAATTAAAATATTTAAGCAAAAGCTTTCAAACATGAATAGAAGCGTCCAAATAAAACAAAAATTGTAAATAGAGGTCCTTAGATCATTGGTAAGAAATAATAATAATTATTAATTATATGACAATCATCTCATGAGATTAAATTGTATTTCTTGTGTTAAGAAAATACAATATTTACAATATCCCTGTCCAAAATGCCACACAACAACGCAGATACGCCTTTGTAGGCACTATCGCGAATTTATCAGCGCGCGCTCGGAAACCATCTCACGCCTTGTTCCCAGTTACCTCTCTGCAGGTGCCCATTCCAGGTATCTTGTTGACAGATAAGCCTAAGCCAAGTCGGGTCTCGTAGAGTAATTCACCAGCTTTGTAAGTAGTAACTGATAAACCTTTGTTGTATTCTTATCTCGTGTCGCCACTAGGCTTTTTCGCTGGCACTAAAATAAAAAAAATGTATTTTGTAATTTTAGACATGTCCGCCATTACGTTTGTTATCTACAACTATGTCAGGTCAAAATAATATTAAAAGTAGGTTCTTTTACAATTCAAAGTGTGGTTGTGTGGCTTTGGTTACTGTTTCATAAAAGGCAGACTATGCCTGTTATAAAAACACTTTGACACTATAAAGGAAGTAACATCTTTGGTAAATATTAATCTTGTAGACTATTTATTGTGTTCATGTAAAATATATTGTTATTTTTCAAGCAAATTTTGTTTTTATTTGAAATTAATTTAGAAATCAATTTCGAGAAAACAAAAACACTAAAAGCACATAAAAATGTTACACTATTAATAGTTCAAACCTACCTATAAGAGAACACGCTCAACACTCGCACGCGCAACATCTGCTCCGCGGAAAATATTCCTAAAAAATAGGAAATTCGGAGCCTAGCGCCTCAAATTTTGGCAGGAAGGCAGCCAGTGAGTGACTCGACAGGACGTAGTGTTTGTGACGCGAAATCAGTGAGGATTCCGGAGTTATACCGGGATTTTGCGGGAAGACCTCAGGAGAAACAAGCTGTTCACTGTAGCGAGTGCGTGCTCCGGGTCACGTTTTCGCCGATTGAACGTACGTGCCTGCCGAGGAGCACGTACTACAGCGAATTCGTACGTGAAATCGTACGTGATACTGTACGGAATATACGTGCTCGCAGACCAACGTCGTCACTTCACCGCATTAGACAGTGTCTCCGACCACGCGAGCGCACACACTGCCAGAGAGCCAAAGTTAACAAAGGCGCTACCACCCATCGCGGCGTACTCAATCTTCCTGGGACAACCAACAACACAGACATCGCAGAACATCAGCGAAAGGTGAGTCCCTACCGACAATAAAAAAAAATAAAAAAACCATTAGAAATAGTAATAGCAATAATATATATATATACATATAAACACATGATATTAACATAGGAATAAATATTGTATAAATATTAAGAATAAACATTGTAATAGATATTTAAGAACAAACACTATATAGACAAGTACAACAAGATACAACACAATGTCTACCAAATCGCAAGCAGATTCTGTAAAGTCAGGCTCACGCAGAACCGCCGACTCAGCTGCGACAAAATCCACGTCGCTGAGGCAGAAGGTACTCACCAAAACGGCAAACTCAGCGCCAAGGACCACACCGCCTCCACAAATGGAACTTCCACAGCAAGCGCCACCCAACACGGCTGAAATTAGCATCACTATCCCCGAAGTGGAGCCGTGCATGTCCGACTCGGACGGGCCCGCGTCACCGACGGGTTCCGTGGCCTCGAGCACAGGAAGGAGGATCAGCCTCCTTTACACCACCTCCAAAAGAGGCACGGGGGTGGAGATGGACTTGGTGACGGGAGTGGCCAACACGCTGCTACAGAACGGGAAGGCCGCGCTAGAGTCGGTGATAAACATGAAGAGGGAAGTCAAGACAACCGCCATTGAAAGCCTCCAGGGATTGTACGAAACGGTGCTCTCGCTCTCCGACTCCAGGAACAGGCACAAATGCAACCTGGAGAAGGAACGCGCCAGACACGCGCAAGAAATAGTGCATGTCGAGCGAGCGCACACCAAAGCAATAGAAAAAATTAGCCAGAAGATGGTGTCGGAATTGAGTAGTGCCAGGAAGGAAATATCTGAAAACCTGAAGGAGGCCCAATCAATAAGAAGCTGGCTGGGCTACGAGACCGAGCAACCCTTCAGAGAGATAGCGGAGATAAAAGAAGCACACTCATCCCTGTCGAAAGTCATCTGGGAGCTTGCCGTGACAAAAACAAACACAGAGGCGACTCCTTCCACCCAGTGGAAGGAACTGCAACAAGCCACAAAAAGAATAGAAAGCCACCTGACATCTCTGGCTAACCGGTTTGAAATGTTTCGGCGGGACGTGGACAACCTGGCGTCCCGTGTGTCCGAAAACTTGCACAGGCCATCGGAGACACAAGCTCCCAAAAACGACAAAGACACCGAGGAAAGAGCGAGGCTGACGGAGTCCCTGCAATAGAAACGACACTCACACAAATAAAAGAAAAAATCAACATGCCACAACCCCCCCCTCCCATACCCAAAGATATAACCCCAGAGATATGCGGGATAAAAGAAAAATTAGAAATAATGTCCTCTGAGGTACGAACAACTGAGGTCGATAGACACTGAGCTGGCGGTCCAGGAGGTAAAACAGACCCTGGCCACCATCAAGAAGGGGGTTACGAATCTCGCGAACTGCGAGAAACAACCAGTGGCGGGACCGAAGACCTTCGCACAGGCCGCTGCCAAGCCAAAGGCTCCCCACCCGAACCACACACTTATCATCGCGTCAAAATTGCCAACAGAGACGAGTGACAATGTCATAACGAGGATAAGAGACGCACTCGATCTCAGAGCTACTGGTGCAAAAGTGGATAGGGTCCGAAAGACCAGGGATCAGAAGGTCGTTATACGGTGCCCTACCAAAGAGGACAAAAACATTGTAAAAAGCCAAATTGAAAAGTCACAAAACCTCACAATAAAAGAGCCCACCAATCAAGACCCGTTAGTGTGCGTGAGGGGAGTCCTCAGCTGCCTCACAAACGAGGAACTTGTGGAATACACCACATCTCAAAACAAACATCTACTCCAAAACATCCAAGAGGCAGACATGAGGATACGGGTTCGCTACAGGAAGCGCGCCCGGAACCCCCATGAATGCCATCCCGTTCTTCAGGTTTCCCCGGTGATATATAAGCGATTCACCGAGGCCGAGAAGATCTACATAGGCTTTGGCAGGTGCACGGTGGAGGATCAATCCCCACTAGTGCAATGTGCTAAATGTCTTGGCTTCGGGCACACCCGGACTCTCTGCAAAGCCGGAACGGAATTATGCAGTTACTGCGGAGAGGACCACGCGGGGAAGGTCTGCCAAAAACGGCAAAATCTAGAAACTCCCCGGTGTGCAAATTGCGCAAAATTAAAAAGGGAAATCGCGGACCAGGCACATACAGCCTATAGCTTAGAGTGCCCCGAAAGGCAAAAATGGGATGGTATAGCACGTTCCAGGGTTCAGTATTGCTAAGGGCCCCCCAAACACTTCACCACGTGTCGCCTGCGAGGTGCGCAGAGTAACCGGGAGCGAACTAAGGTTCGTTCAAGCGAACCTACAACGCTCCAAACTGGCGACGGCGGAAATATACAAGGTGGCGGTAGAGGAAGGTATCTCAATCGCACTGGTCCAAGAGCCGTATGTAGGAAGGACAGGTGAGATGAAATCTCAACCAGGCACAACCACCATCCAGTGCACTCTAAACCGCCAGAAACCGGTTAAGGCGGCCATAATAATTTTCGGAAACACCCTGGAGGTGATCCATGATCCCCAGATCGTGACCGAAAACGTGGCTGCCGTCCATCTCAAAGCCGGACCGCTGTCGTTGGGAGTGCTCTCCGTGTACTTAGAAGGCGACCAGAACTTATCCCCATATCTATCCCAAATCAAAAAGGCTACCACCAAAATTAACACCAACCATCGAATAGTTGCGGGCGACGTGAATGCTTGGAGTCATTGGTGGGGCAGCAAATCCGAAAATCATCGCGGAGCGGAGTATCACTCCTTCGCAACAGAGCTGGACCTCCACGTCCTAAACTCGGGCAATATACCAACTTTCGAAACTTACAGAGGAGGGAGGTGTTACGAGAGCTGTGTGGATGTGACCTTAATAAGTCACACCCTGCTTGGCAGAGCGGAGAACTGGAGAGTGGACCGAAGTCTGGTAACATCCGACCACAACGCAATAACGTTTGCGCTGCGCTTGGAAAGGGCACTGGAACCCCTGAAGCCTATCACCACACGCAGGTACAATACCAAGAAAGCAAAGTGGTCGGACTTCGTAACTGCCTTCAAGGCCGCACTAGCCGAACACAACATAGCCAAAGATAACGTACACAGAGTTTCAAGCCCGGAGGAACTGGAGAAGATGTTATCGATCTACACATCCATAGTCCACAGCTCATGCAAAGGAACAATACCCAAAGTTAGAGACCGGAAAGGCGATCCAAGGCCGCCATGGTGGTCAACCACCCTAGACAAATTACAATCTGACGTGCTTAGGAAGAAACGCCGAATCCGGAACGCTGCGCCCCGACGAAGAGAGTTCACTGTCGATGAGTACATGCAGGCAAGGGACACATACCATCAGAAAGCAATAGAGGCAGCCACCCAGAGCTGGAAGGAGTTCTGCACTTCTCAAGACCGTGAGAGCGTTTGGGACGGCATCTACAGAGTTATAAGGAAGACGTCCAAAAGACAAGACGATATGTTGCTAAGGAACATAGCTGGCGAAACACTGTCACCAGATAAGTCGGCGGAGCTCCTGGCAAAGACGTTCTACCCTGACGACCAAGTAGATGGCGAAACTGAACTGCACAAGCGAGTCAGAGAGGCCACTGAAGGAAAAACTCCCGCGGAGATTGAAGACCTGTCGGAGGACGACCCCCCCTTCACGGACGCGGAATTGGAGATGGTTCTCTCGAGCCAGAACCCAAAGAAAGCGCCGGGACCGGACGGCCTGACCTCCGACATATGCAGCATGGCGATCAACTGTGACAGAGAGGTATTCTTGGCGATAGCTAATAAGTGTCTATCACTGTCATACTTCCCCAAGCAGTGAAAAATCGCCCACGTCTGCATCCTTCGTAAACCTGCAAAGGACGACTACACCAACCCAAAGTCGTACCGTCCCATAGGGCTACTACCGATCCTCGGGAAGACGGTCGAGAAGCTTTTAGTGGGAAGACTGCAGTGGCACCTTTTACCAACGCTTCATCCCAGCCAATATGGGTTCACGCCGCAAAGGGGAACCGAGGACGCACTCTATGACCTAATACAACACATAAAAACAGAAACTAAACAGAAAAAAAAGACAATACTCCTTGTATCCCTGGACATAGAGGGCGCTTTCGACAATGCTTGGTGGCCGTCACTTAAGAGCCAATTGGTGCGGAAACGATGCCCAAAAAACCTCTACTCCCTGGTGGCCTCGTACCTGGAAGATCGAAGAGTCATCATCAACTACGCCAGAGCAACCAGCGAAAAGGGTACCACGAAGGGTTGTGTCCAAGGATCCATCGGCGGACCAACCTTCTGGAACCTCATCTTGGACTCACTCCTGCACAAAATGGCGTCCAGAGGGATATACTGTCAGGCCTTTGCTGACGATGTGGTCCTCGCTTTCTCCAGCCATAGTACTAGTGAGTTACAAGCCCAAGCCGAGACCACCCTAGCCGAAGTGCAGGACTGGGGAAGGCTAAATAAACTGAGCTTCGCCGCGCATAAGACCCACGCGATGGTAATTACCAAGAAGCACAAGTTTGAAGCCCCCGAAGTCTACATGTCCGGCACCCGACTGAGTATGGTCTCGGAAATAAAACTCCTAGGACTCTATAGATAATAGACTCCAAGCTGACTTTCAACGCGCACGCATCTGCAATATGCAAGAAAGCTGCAGACATTTACAAACGACTAGCGTGCGCGGCGAGGGTAACGTGGGGTCTTAATGGCGAGATAGTGAGAACCATTTACGTGGCGGTGATAGAGCCAATCGTCCTCTACGCAGCAAGCGCGTGGTCTTCGGCAGCCGAGAAGCTGATGATAAGGAAACAACTAGACTCGCTGCAAAGAGGATTTGCCCAAAAAATATGCAAGGCGTACAGGACGGTGTCTCTGACATCGGCACTGGTCCTCTCAGGCTTAATCCCCCTTGACCTTCGAATCCAGGAAGCCGCCAATCTGTACAAGATCAAAAAGGGGTACTGCGTGGACCTCCTACCACCAGGACGCGAAATAGAGCGCAGGGTGGGACCATTACAAAATCCACACCCATCACAACTCAAAACAACAGAGTACATGCGCTTGGAGAGCCTCGACCAGGAGACCCTCGATAAACACCAAATAGCCGGTCCCCTAATCTTCACCGACGGCAGCAAAATCGAGGGTAAAGTAGGAGCAGCCCTAACCTTGTGGGACCAGGGTAGGGAGAGGAAGTTCTCCACATTTCGCCTGGAGCCGCACAACACTGTCTTCCAGTCGGAAATGTATGCACTCTTCAGGGCAATAGAGATGGTGAAAAAGTCGAAAACGAGCGCTACCAACATCTTAAGCGACTCGAGATCATCCTTGGATCTACTAAGATCCCTATCGACGACTCACCCTCTCGGCCTACAAATGAAGAGCTGCATACGTGACATCCAGAACGAGGGCAGGACAGTGCGGTTCTTCTGGTTGAGGGCCCACGTTGGAACACCCGGCAACGAAAGGGCAGACGAGCTGGCGAAAAAGGCGGCAATAAAAAAGAAGACGGCACCGGACTATGACAAAGTACCAGTATCATATGTCCGAAAGCAGATACGCGAGGAGACTGTCAAGACATGGCAAGCGAGATATGAGGCCTCCCAAACCGGATCAGTCACAAAGCTGTTCTTACCAGACGTCAAAAAGGCACATACTCTGGTAAGGAAAACAAAAATAACACCAACAGACACCCAGCTGCTGACCGGCCACGGAGGTTCCCGAGCCATCCACAAGCAAGACCACACCCACCCCCAAACATAACATCTCGAGGACTTTGGCGAGGGCCATTCTGGGAGTCGTCGCTCCAAGGGAAAAAGAAACCCCAAAATGTTCTGCCTCTAAGGCTGCGCGCCAAACTAGCACGCAAGAGAGAGAGGTCAAAGCCTTTTTCGATACCCGAAATCAACGGGAACAAAAAGGACACCGCGAAGGCGTACTAGAGCACAGCAGAGGCAACATAACACTACCTGACCTAAAAATAGCCAGAAGCCCAAAGGAACATGCTATAAATGCGTTCATCGAGTTCTTAGCCACATTAAAGGCAACCCGCGAGGTAAACACCAATGTCTGTAAAAAGATCCTTCAGACTTTCCAGAGAGGGAACTTCAAACTCCTGGAAGTAGAACTCGATGAAGCCAAAGCCGCCATCTATGACAACGTCAGCTCCCGTGTCATTCACGGAAGCATGACGGGACAGTACATGGCGGCCTATAGCAGCACCAAGGGCTTTATAGGCCTGGTCGAAAGTGAAAGAGTAGACGATCCCCCCAAATTCCTAACATCAGAGAGCGACCAAGTGGTAGTAGTGGCCGAATGCACGAGGGTGATGCTGGACGATAGGATACTCGGAATGGCAAACGCCATTTCAAGCGATCCTGAGCCGGGCGCAGCCTTCGTGAATTGGGAGCTACCAAAACTTTCCTGGGTAAATGGGGTTCCGGGGTGTGGTAAGACAACTCACATTATCAAGCACTTCGATGAGGACACGGAAGTAGTAGCGACAACCACAGTAGAGGCCGCGAAAGATCTAAGAGAGAAGCTGGCGCACCGCCTTGGCACGAAAGCGACAAAGAGAGTGCGAACAATGGCCTCGATCTTAGTCAACGGTTTTCATGAGGGAATAGCTATAAACCGGCTAACGGTGGACGAAGCCCTCATGAACCACTTCGGGGCCATTGTTATGGCGGCCAGACTGTCAGGAGCGAACGAGGTCACACTCATCGGAGATATCAATCAGCTGCCTTACATCGACAGACAAAATCTATTCGAATTAAGGTACTGTAGGCCTAGCTTGACAACCAACATCACATGCGAGTTGCCTTGCACACATCGGAGCCCAATGGACGTCGCCTATGCCCTCGCCGGAGTATATAACAGCATTTACTCCGCAAGCCCCATTGTCCACTCCCTAAAGGTTCTCGGATACACCGACGCGCGAATACCACACTGTAACGACGGCACCCTATATCTGGTCCACACGCAGGAGGAGAAGAGGCAGCTGAAAGACCAGGGATATGGAGCTGGAGCAGGTTCGCGAGTCACAGACCTTCGCAGACGTCGTCATCGTCCGAACCGGACGCGCACGGATCCGAGTACATGAGAGCGTCTCTCACGCAGTCGTCGCAGTGACGAGACACACCAACACCTGTGTCTATTACTCTGACGATGGCGGTGACGCAATAGGCAACTTCATCAGCCGAGCGGTGGGCGCTTCATTTACGGAGGTGGTGGAGGCGAACCTAAAAGGGGCAATGTCACAAAGAGACGATAGGGTGATAGAGGCACTGATCCAAAAACTTAAGGAAGGCGTTCTGCATAAGCCAGGCCAAATCTAAAATTCCACACCTATATACATAATAATTATACAAAAGACTATAATAATTATACAAAATACTATAATAATATATGTAAAAAAATAATAATAATAATAATAACCCCCCCAAGGGATCACCTTATCGTGGTGGGGGAGCTTACGGATATTAGGTACAGGTTAATATTTAATGTTATAACATCTAACTATGCTATGTAATCACTAAAGAAGGCCACTAAGAACTTGGCTAACCATATCCAAACCAACGATCCCAAACCCCTTTTTGTACTATGAAGAAAAGTAATCACAGATATAATTTACGGCCGCTTCCCGGAGTTCGTCGGGGCGCACCCGGAGCCGACGCTGGGTGTCTCAGCTTACGGGCCGTCGGCGATGAGGAGCTGAGCAGGCGGGCCCTCATCGGGCTAGATCCCGAAAATATGACAGCCGAACAATCATCATCATTGTCACCAATTTCATCTCTTCATCCTTTCTCATCGCCTTCTTCATCAAATTATTCATACACATCTTCACCTACATCTTCATCTTCTCATTCAGAACGTAATATGATTTTGGAGGATGTTGTACAGGAGGCTAATGCCAATATATCTGTACCCACCTTCATGATCCCTAAAGTACGCAATAAATGGAGTAGAGAAATGAACGAATTTATCCTGCGTACATATTTACATCTTACATTACTAGAAACTCATACTAACACCTACCTTTTGCCGTTATTTAACAAATTCATAGAAAAATATCCTCATATGAAAGTAACTCGTCAACGTGTTGGAGATCAAAGAAGGGCTATAGTACGTAATAAATTATTGCCACAAAATATAATAGACAAAATTTATCAAGAAGTAAAAAAAGAACTAGAAAATATAATTAGTACAGAACAACAGATTCAAACAAATAATAACATGTTAAATTCGCAAGATGGGCAAAGAATGAAATGGAATGAACAATACAACGAAGCTATACTGAGAGCGTACTTTAAAATAACACGTTTAGAAACGAATAAGACTGCCTACAGAAAATATCTTCACCAAGACTTTATTACCAGATTTCCGCATTTATCCCACATTTCAGAGCAAAGAATAGCAGACCAGAGGAGATCTATTGTCAAAAATAAACTTTTATCCACCGAAAAAATAGAAAATATTAGAATTCAAATAGCTGAAGAATTACAAATAGATGTTCAAAATTATCAATCAGAGATTAATGTTGTTAATACAAATAATACCAACAATGAGGAATTAGATTACTTTGATAACTACACTGATGAATTACTAAATAATACAAATAACTGCAATCCAGATCAACCAAATTTAGAAAGAATTATAGAAATAGACAACACATTTAATGAATGTTTGGCGTACTTTACGAATACTGAACCCACTAAAAGAAACCATATACCTAGGCAGAGATCATCCAAAAAATTGGCGCGAATAATAGAATATATAAACACAATATTGTTACCAGAATATATTAATAATGATACAACTTTTGAATCATTTCAAACCACGATATATTGTGCTGCGTGGACAGCAGCAAAAATGAATGGTGCAAAACTAAGAACTACACCAAATGTTATTGTTACAAAATCTAAAGTAAAGAAACCAAAACGGCAGACCCGACTCGAGAAAAAAGTAAAAGATTTGAGAACTAAAATAGCTCGATTAACACAATTCATAAAAGGTAATAGAAGTAAGAAATTAATTCATCATGTAAATTTAATAAAAAGTAATTACAAAATCCATTCTACGCACGAAGAACCAAATACAGAACTATTCCATTTTTTCGACACCCTTAAACAAAAACTTACACTAACAAATAGTAGATTACAAAGATACAAAACATGTACATTGCGTAAAACCCAAAATAATCAGTTTTCATCTAATGAGAAACAGTTTTACAGGAATCTAAAAAATTCAACGAAAAATGATATTGAAAATTCAGTACAAACTACACCTACAGCAGATGATTTTCATAAGTATTGGACCTCAATCTGGGAAAATCCCGTTGAGCATAATTTCAGTGCAAATTGGATTAATTATGAACTAATGCAAAATCAGATTAAAACAGATATGAAATTCGATAAAATAACTCTTGGTATGTTGCAATTAACAATAGAAAAATTAAGTAATTGGAAGGCACCTGGATCCGACTTTATCCACAATTTTTGGTACAAGAAATTTACATATATACATAAACATCTTCTTAAGCACATTAATCACTTCATTCAAAATCCACATGATATGCCTGAATATATTACAGTTGGAATCACTTATATGATCCCGAAAGATTCAAATACCCTTAATGATCCCTCAAAGTATAGACCCATCACTTGTTTGCAATCAATATACAAAATAGTTACATCTTGCCTTGCAAAAATAATTTATAATTATTTAGAGGATAATAAGATCCTTGCAGAAGAACAAAAAGGTTGCAAAAAGTTTAGCCAGGGTTGTAAAGAACAATTAATAGTAGATTCTGTAATATTAAAACAAGCTCAACAAAAGAAAAAAGACATTTTTACTATGTATATTGACTACAGGAAAGCTTATGATTCAATTCCACATTCTTGGTTATTACAAGTGTTAGATATATATAAAATACATCCAACTATACAACAGTTTTTAAAAAATACTATAAGCCAATGGACAACAAAATTAAAATTAACAAATTTAGATAACACGATAGATGCTGCTCCAATTAAAATCAAACGCGGTATATTTCAAGGCGACGCATTGAGCCCTTTATGGTTCTGCCTTGCTTTGAATCCTTTGTCCAATATTTTAAATTCGGTGCAAGCTGGATATAAACTAAAATTCAATAATCATTTAAACAAAACTAAATATAAGATAATAAATCACTTACTATATATGGACGATATTAAGTTATACGCTGAAACAAAAGAAGACCTAAATAATCTAGTAAATTTAACGGAAACATTTTCTGAAGATATTTGTATGGAATTTGGAATAGACAAATGTAAAATTAATTCAAGTAAAGCAGGACAAAATTATATGCACGAGTATTTACTGAAGAATGGGGAACATATAGACTCATTAATGGAAAATGAAACATACAAATATCTGGGGTATATTCAGTCAAAATTAACCCATCATAAAGAAGTCAAAGCAAATTTAACTAGACAGTTCAAGCATAGACTTAATTCTATACTTAAATCGAAACTTAATTCAAAAAATACTATAAAAGCGATTAATAGTTATGCAGTCCCCATTCTTACGTATTCATTTGGAATCATATCTTGGAACAAGACCGAATTAAAAAATCTGCAACGCATTATTAATACAACTTTGACTAAAAATCGTAAACATCACCCAAGGTCGTGTGTGCAGAGAATGACATTACAGCGGATTGATGGCGGCAGAGGGCCAATAGATATAGTAAACTTACACAACAAGCAGATAACAAACCTAAGAAAATATTTCCATTTTAAAAGTAACACATCCACATTTCATGAATCTATAGTAGAAAATGATTTGAAGCTCAGTACACTTAATCTTAAGGATAAGAATTTAGTAGAAAATGATCCAAACACAGAAAGACGCACTAAAATTCAGGAATGGGCCCGGAAATCTCTTCATGGATGACATTTGAGCGAACTAAGTCAGAATTACGTCGACAAAACAGCGTCGAACGAATGGCTTAGACGCGGTGAACTCTTCCCTGAGACCGAAGGGTTCATGATGGCGATCCAAGACCAGGTGATAGAAACAAAAAACTACCAAAAATATATTATAAAAAAGTCCAATTTAAATACTGATATATGTAGACGATGCAATAGGGCTTCTGAAACGATACAACATATAACCGGTGCTTGTATGTCAATCGCTCAGACTGATTACAAACACCGGCACGATCAAGTTGCACATATAATTCATCAGAAATTAGCACTAAAATACAAACTGAGTTCTGCATTACCAGTACCATATTACAAATACACCCCAGAATGTGTATTGGAAAACGAATTTTATCGCTTATATTTTGATAGAGCTATATTGACTGATAAAACTGTACCATACAATAGACTGGACATCACATTCATAGATAAAATTAATAAAACTGCACAAATTATAGACATTGCAATACCGAATTCTCATAATTTACAAAACACTTTTTCAGAAAAACTTACAAAATATGAAGAATTAAAAGACGAAATCATTAGAATGTGGAAATTGAAAAAAGTAACAATAGTACCAGTAGTTATCTCTAGCACAGGTGTCATTCCCAAAAATCTTCACCAATCCATTAAAACACTAGATTTGCCCCCATATACTTATGCCCTTCTACAAAAAGCAGCGATTTTAAACACGTGCAGGATTGTTAGGAAATTTTTAAGCATCACAAACAGTTAATCATTATTAATATGTATATATATATATATATTTATATATTTGGCTTTCACTTGACTTAGGTCCGTGACTGTCAATATGCCGGTATTAACTTACCGAGACTACGAAGTAGAATAAAAATAATAATAATAATAATAAAAAAAAAAAAAATAAAAATAAAAAAAAAAATTGTCGGTAGGGGTCTCATCTAACCCCTCTAGTATAAGCTCTAGATATAAGTACAGTTTAAATTGTCCCAAAATTAAGTACGCCACATTAAAAGAACTTTCATAAAATAAAAAAAGGCACGGGCAACTATGCGCCCGTGGATGTAGTTTCTAAAATAAAAAAAAAAAACCTACCTATAAGAAAATGTATTTCCTTGTACTTGCAGATATATCTCGATATTGGCAATACTTTGTATATCCAAGAGCCTTTAGGGGTTTTAAGAAAGTAGATCTTGACATAATAATGGAAAGCTTTCTCCTCGTCCGTTAGTACTTAGTATGCATAAACATCAATAACCGCCTATAAATGTACGCCTTCCACTTCGGTTATGGCTCATTCCATTTACATTTTGGGTGTTTCCCTTCCTCATTAAGTTACTTAGAAACTACATAGGACCTTATATTGTTATTTAACAATACCTCACAACGGGGTCCTTTTGCATATTCAGAATAATTACAATTTATTTTTACGCAATATATTTTCACGATCTAAAGCATCTTTTTTTCAGCTTCACATTGTATCTCGCATGTAGTGCCTCCCTGGGCTCCCTAGCCTAGTGTCAAGACACTCTGATTTCGACTTTCCGTCAAATTCTAGAAATGGGGAATTCCCACAGGTGGGAATTGAACTCACAGCCATCGCGTTTACAGTTGCAAGCTTGTGCCCCTGCTTTTTTTTTCTTTTACCAATAAGCTACAGAAAACTGCAAAAATTCTGTCTTTTCTTACCGTATTCAATATAAATCGTACACAAAGAATAAATAAAAACAATTGCGTTTCAGAGTATCTCACCGAGACAGGACCGCAAACAGGTCAATTTATAACATTCTACTTCCATTTATTAGCTACTTACTGTTCAAATAATCTTTAAACATTTTAAAATATTCTTTCGTTTTCTATATTTTAAGTTATATTTTTTTGGACTTACTTAAAATAATTACTTATTCTTGCTAATAATTAATAATCAAATTAATACATTTTTTCTTAATAATATTTTACTGCAACATGAGATAACCTAAACGGGCTCTTATTTAAAACGAATATTTTTTTCTAATGTTTTCTTTTTTCTCTTAAATGTATAATGTAAACAATAGATTTAGAAGCAACATTCTCATTACTCCTTTATTCTTTGTACATAATAGGCTACGGTAACGCATAATTAACTTGTTATATGTAAATGAAAAAGCTAATAAGCGAAAAACATAAGAAAATAAACGGCTTTATAGCAAGCCACATTAATATGTGTAGTTAGAGATTTTTGCATAGAGTCGTTTATGCTTAGTTGGGAAAGGGTCGACAAGGCGGGGATATTAAATTAAATTAGGACCCACTGATAACCTCTTACAATCGCAGGACTGAATTTTAAGGTTTCAAAGATTTAATATTAACTAAAAATGATGTTAACTAAAAGAGGATACGCTACAACTTATTTTAAAAATAGTAAGAAAGACATCTGTATTAAGTAATTTTTGTTCACCTGCATGCTAGCTGTTACATAATAAAATTGTATATTTAATTACAAATTCACGGCTGGTAAATTGTGATAAGTATTTCCTCAGCGAAGCAGACGGTATTCGTATGTTGTCTCAGTGAAGTGTTTTGAGGATTACACGCTAAACGCTTGTTAACAATTTAGGAAAAGGAATAATTATATTTTTATGCAAAAAAAAAATTAAATGATAAAACAATATTTTGATTGTTTAGGAAAATTTATAATTATATTGCAACTTTAATTAATGCAGTATAATATTGGTGACGTCGTGGTATCGTTTGGAAATTCCATCATGTGTATTAATAAGCAATAAAACTATGATAGTTATTGAAATTCAACTTGTATAAATTTAACTTAACTTAACTTCAAGCTTTATCCCTAGCGGGGTAGTCAGAGACAATAAAAATCAGTGAGAAGTGTATTCAAATATAAATATTTCTATTCCAGAAGTTAATATTCCGTGCTAGGGGACAAGACCGCGCTAATGTCACGCGGTCCGAGGCCGAAGAGTTATGTGCATAACGCCTGCTCCGTGATTTATCCCAGTTTAGATTCTGACCACATCACAAAAAGTTCTTTTTGTTTTATTTCAAAGCAATGAGGCGAATGTCTGAACCTGCTAAACTTCAGAAGATAAAGCTATAAATAGTTCTGTTAACATTAAAAGTTTTTGTGAACTAAATATTGTTTTTATATTATAGTCTACTTAGTTATTATATATTTCCTTTATTCTTAAAAACAGATACAGTCAAGAACTAAGCATATGAACGCAATAATTTCAATAATAGTGATAATATAGGTAAAATGCCAATTTTCGAAGAGACACCACGAGTAATGGCTATTGTCAGAAATGTTTGTTAGTTCATGATCTCACAGAGTAATGTGACCGTGCAGTACGGCAGGATCTGTTTCACACAACAGCAAGCATTTATATTATGCTCTAAATGTAACTCAGTTAATTTTCGCTCTATTACTGTAATGTTTCATCTAAATATGTTCTGTGGTTTTTATGTGAAAGTGGAACAAACATCCATCCTCACAATCTTGCACATCATTATATCAATATTAATAACTAGCGGACCCGGACGCGGCTACGCCTGCTTGAAATATAAGAATATAATTTCTATAGAAATATAATTTCAATCTAGATTAAATGCTAAAAGTGACTATTATATTTATTTTCATAAGGATGAATATCAAAATGACGCGGTAACGAACGCGGTCGCGTAGCGACGACGGTTGTTATTAACATGGCAGAATAAATTGCATGTCAAATTAGAAAGTATTTTAATTTATTAGTATATATGTGTAATATAATATTATATAGCCTATAGCACTTCTGAAGAATGCAGCTTTCATACAAAACAAAAACAAAGTAAATCGAACCAATAGATCCAGAGATCTTAGCGTTCAAACAAACAAACAAACTCTTCCGCTTTATTATATTAGTATAGATTATTTATATTAATCAACTAGTGGACCCGGACGCGGCTACGCCTGCTTAAACTATAAGAATATTTTCGCGTCGGTCATACTCATACTATGCCGCCCGAAGGCTAGGTCATTTCGAAGTGACATCTCCTTAATTATTTATCAAACTTCATAAGGATGAATATCAAAATGTCGCGGTACCGGTTGCGTAGCGACGCGACGGTTGTTATTAACATGGCAGAATAAATTGCATGTCAAATTAGAAAGTACTTTAAAATATATTAGTTTATATGTGTAATGTAATGTTATATAGCCTATAGCACTTCTGAAGAATGCAGCTTTTATACAAAACAAAAACAATGTAAATCAGACCAGTAGATCCAGAGATCTTAGCGTTCAAACAAACAAACAAACAAACAAACTTCTCCGCTTTATTATATTAGTATAGAAGTATAGATTAATCAATATAAAATGTGAAAAAGTAGTGTATGTAAAAGTAGTATAGTAGCATTCCATTGAAGCAAAGTTTTGTCCAATGAACGACTTCAATTCTACTCCAGGTTATTTATAAGTATAATGTTAAGTTTTAGGTAAAACAATATTTACAGTTTACTACGCCGATTATCTATTTTTAGTATTATTGTTTTAGTAACCTTTATTTTTTTTTGAGTAGAACTTTATCTTTTCCTTTCGCTTACTTCTTGCTTTAAGTGATAATAATGATTCTTTCCATTCTCTATTATTTATCAAATTACCTTGATCTTAACAAATAAAAGTTTTTCATTATAATTACATTTATGAATTGATCTAATTTAAACTATTTATAATTTCATTCATAAAAAAAAATTTTCACGCTATATCCCGTACACAGCAAGGGTAAGAATTTAGTGTTAAGACTATTCTAGAGGCATTGCGTGTTCAGTGGCTGAACTCAACGCCGCGCTTTTCCTCCACACCAGAGCGAAGAAATAATTCTTCAGGCTTCCAATAATAATATTTGTCATTACAGTCTTTCATACATTTTGCTCGGCCTACATCATATTAGCCAAATGCCTTAAAAGTATTTTAACATAATACCTACCCATTAAATAACAGACAGTAACAGTCACCTACAACATTATGTGGAATTTTATGAATTCCCGCGAACGAGGATAAATCACGGATATACGTAATAGGATCAACGAGCAATATACCTCTAGTTTCACTTTCGGGTGACACAAGCTGATAGTCGGCTGAATACAAACAAAGTAAAGCTCGGAGCACAATGACGACCCAACAACAAGTAGTAAGTAAATAGCAGCGCGCTTAGTAAGTTTCTTCGACCGTGAGTAGGTTGGGATCGTTCAGACGACCGTCTGGTGAGAACTGTTCAATAGAAACAGATCGTACGTAGTACGTACGTAGAACGACGTACGACGACGTACGTAGAACTAACAAAATAATACATTGAGGTGAATTCATCCCTGAAATATGTTTTGCATTAGAACAAAGGTGTGTCGCCTGATTGCTTCCAATATCAGTAGAAATGAAGTCAACTAAAATTGTCGTTGTTTACAATTTGCAGTTACAATGTTGATTGTGAAAGTTGTGGGCTTTGACGTTTGCTGTTATAGTTTAACAAAGTATATTTCGAGTTATTGAGTTTCAATATCTTAATTTCCTCTGCTGCTGATAAATCAAACAAAAGGATATTAAAATAAAACAATAAACTCACTTGTGCAGTCTTACATTTATTTCCTTCACTAGTAGTGTATAATACACTAGCCTCTATGCCGTATCCGGAATCACACTATTATATTGATAATATCTGTCGCTTTTATACCATTATTGATTTATTAACTACCCTCTTTTTATAAAACCTAACACTATGGTATAGGTATGTAGAAAAAAAACTTTTAATAACATATAACATTATTATATTAGATTAATTAATTATATTATGTGTACATATTATATTAAGTAACAATTCTATATTATTAAATTCTTATGTAATACACTGTCTTATAAGAAAATAGCCAAATTGCCCTATTGTCATTCTAAAAGAACTCTATAACGCATGAGACTAATTATATTCACTAAAGACTGAATTAAAAAGACTGAAAGTAAATAATATTTTACCTGGAAAGCTTAAAGCCGCAAAAGAAGATTACAGAATAATAACTAATATATTCTACTATTACGTAGCAAATATAAAGAGAAACTACTAAAAGCGCAAAGGTACGTTTCACAAACAAAATAAGCAACATTCGAAAATGGCTTTTATAACCAAAGCTGCATTTTCTACAAAGTAGTGTCTTTTAGTAATATCGTTCTAAATTTTCACTGCAGTGTGTAAGTACGCTGCTTTAGGTGAAAACGTGAGAAGCGTTTCAATTTAGACTGATATCAGGAAGATAGGTAAGCGTGTTAGAAGAAAGATGTGAAGACGTGAACATTAAACGTTACTTGGTAAGGAATCTCGGGGAATATGAAAGTGTATTCTCGTGGCGTCGGCTGATGTGCTTATTAAAGTAAGATAATAAGAAGGTGATAATATTTTCGCTAAGTATTGTTAAATTAAAATAATGTTTACTATTGTCTCAAAATACCAAATTGTTTTAGAGGTAAAGTAAGTGTGACCTTTGGTTTGTTTATTATGGTCAAATTTTTTTTTTCTATATTCATAAAAAAACCTGTCCTAGGTACACTTTAAAATTAAATTTAGGTTAGATATATAATTTTGTTAAAAAATATAAGACTCTAACGTCCCCTATGTGGCTTCGCCTGCTTTTTTTATTTAATGTTATTGAAATTTATTTAAAAAGAAATCGTTGATTAGTTAGCACGGTCATATCTTTAAGTACGGTTGTAAATGCACTGAATAAAACGTAATTTAAATTTTTTGGGATTTTATTTGATTTGCTACCAAAAATTGTAATATTTAATAGAAAAGTTTTGTTATTTCATATCTTTTCAGAAACGCACGGACGAAAATTGTGGTTTTTCCCGCGTAAATCCCTATTTAAAATTAATAAAAAATAGCTCCAATTTTGAAGAAGATAGATAGATAGCTAGATAGATAGACAGAAAAAGTTTATTGCACACAAAGCTAATACAGAGGACAATACAGGTCAATTTGAGTCAAAATTGAGTGTACTACCCAAACAAAGGTTTTTTTTTTTTTAATTTCCTTACAGACCTATTGTTATTCCTCAATCTCGCCGATTTGTTCATTCTACGATTCAAGAATAATTCCACATATAGCTACTTGGAATTAATCTTGAACATTAGTCATTACCGTTCACTGTTGAATATTTACGAAACGTAGCATTACTTAATGTGATAGTTATGTTACTATTAAGCAATAGAACTTTGAATGATAGGCTTAGCCTCATTGAGAATTAACGCTCATGACTGTTTAAGACAGGCTGGCCGTACGCCAGAGAAGTTATACGGTGAGCCGAGATTAGAGCTAAGGTATCCCATATTAGAGTGAAGGACGAGAATTAATTAGCGAATAACTGCTGCATAAGCTGTCGAGGCATCTTATCTCGGCATCCGCAGTGAAGTTATATTACAATCAATGAGGGCAATCGCTGTCAGCCAGTTACCCAGGTTTACGAGCAGTAGTAGTTACATGGGAAACTCTACAAAAGTTCATTAGTCTGACTGCCTGTCCACTCTCGTAAACGCTGTAATAAACCATCACGGCCATACTGCAAACAGAACTAAGTGTTTGTTTTGAAATAGAATGAAAAATCTCTCAAAGCTTTATGCATACTTCATAGTCGTAATTGTTTACATTTTTTACTTAAATCGCTAATTCATCATTGAGATTGCTACGTAACGGAGGCTGTTATTAACGTTCTTCGTCCTCCGATAGCGTGGACGGCTCGAGAAGCGTGAGCGTGACACAATTGATGATCGCAGGGCGTGCTGGGCGGCCAGACGCCGGTGTGACTAATCGATGACTGGTAATCTATGTACTAACACGGATATCGTTATTTGTTAGAATCAAGGTCAAATTTCAGCATTATTGTCGAAAAGTTAGCACGTATATATTGTCCAAAATTAATTTACTTTACAAGCGTTTACAATTAATTTACTTGGCTTCATTGACAAAACACAACTCGTTTGAATAATTGATAAATAATTTATCGACCTTAAAATTAGTTATTGCTTGAGTTACATAAGCATAAGGATACATTCCGATGACGCCGCACTTGCACCTCGCGGAATCGAACAATAGTGTTTTAGTATTTTGCTGATTTAACTGTTTCGAATTATATAACATTTTAATAAAGATTCTCTGTCTTCAACTTGCTTTAAAACAGAAAGGTTGTTTATAAAATTAAATAAATAATTTTTAAAAAGCCTTTTTCTCGCCTGAGTAATTTAACTGGCGCAGTCGGTAGGATCGCGGCGTGTTTGGCTTTAATCAAACTCTTAAAGCCCGCGAACGGTTTCTATCGTTATTACCGCGATCTATTAAGAAGAATCTACGACGGCGAGACCGGCGGAGCACCTAAGCATCGGAGGTTCTGCCAAGCAGTTGAGTCCCGGTTGGAGATGCAGAGGTTTCTTTGGTGAGTACTTTTGTTATCCAAGTTCCTATGCTATATTTCCTTCCGTATTTTTGTATCTGTCTATATAGCTCAAATCGCGATAGGCATTTACTATTATTGAATAAGTTTATGAGAAATAAATGAAATAATAAATAAATGAAATAATAAATGAAATGAAATAATAAATGAAATGAAATAATAAATAAATGAAATAATAAATGAAATGAAATAATAAATGAAATGAAATAATAAATAAATGAAATAATAAATGAAATAATAAAATATTATTTTAATAAATATTATATTGAATTGAAATATTTTATTTGTTTGAATTATTTTGTTAAATAGGTTAGTCGTGATTAAAAGATAAAATGTCTTTTGAAAATTGCGAGAATTCTAGTTTTAAGTTAATTTCAGATCTTATGCCACGTTACGATGGTAATTCAAAAACGTTGAATTTTTATATTAGAGAAGTAGATAATATATTGAAATTAATAGAGGGCGCAGCGAAACACCACCCCGCTATTGTGTGTTTGATAAAAAGTAGACTCAGTGGAGCCGCAATAGATGCAATAGCATACGAAGAGTCTCTAGACTCGTGGGACGCGATTAAACGCGCTTTGATTAGAAGATTAGGTGAACCTAGGAACGAAATCCAACTAATGCAAGAGCTAACTCGAACGCGACGTAATAAAAATGAAGACGCGGAAACTTTTGGGAAACGCCTTCGAGACATACTTGACACCCTTTTGTCCGTAGGTAAACATAGTAACAAAGAGTATTATGAAAACATGGTTATAGAGCAATATACGAACCAATTAGACTTTCAAATTTCAATAGGTGTGCGTCTAGCCAGGCCTACCACATTAGAACTAGCCATTGTACAAGCTAGGCAAGAAGAAGCTAAGCTCACATACAATAGATTTAATAATAATTTTAATATGTCAAACCCCCAAAGTAAGGTTAAAGAAAATCATAGAAACTTTATTCCATTTTCAAATTCACAATCTAGATTAAATAATCCACCTATGCACGTAAATTCAAATTTTACCCCTAGACAAAATAACTGGACACCAGAACAACGTCAACAATGGGTTCAGTCAATGCTACCATGGAAAAACCGACAACCCTCAGGTAATTATAGACCTTTTATTAATCATAGAGGTAACATCCCTCACCAGCAAATAAATCCACCCCAAAAAATATCAGATGTGACTATGAGGTCAACAAATAAACCAGAGAAGCCGCAGTTCGCAGTGGAGGAACTCTTCTACACAGACGAGCCACAGGAGCAACAACTCAATGAGTATTCCCAACACTACACCCCAGGTGAGTATTATTATGGTAATATACATATACCAGACGAGCAGGATACTTATGAACCAGTTAATGACGAAATAAGTAACCAGCAGGATTTTACGTTAGGCATAGACCCAGACGTAAAGAGATAGTAAAAATAAATAATCATGATAAAGATCATTTACCCTACATAGTAATTCCCGAATTTAAAGGTAAGTTTTTAATTGACACAGGAGCTTCTAGATCCCTTATTTCATCAGAAGTTATATTTAATTCTATTTTTCAAAATCTTGTAGAATATGAACCATTTGAAATAAAAACAGCTCATGCGACAACACAGCATAGTCATGTAGTAAATTTACCCTTACCCCCAATCTTTAATAGTGATATTCTTCATAAATTCCTTATTTTTGATTTCGACCCTAAGTACAAAGGACTTATAGGTCTAGATTTATTAAAATCATTATCTAGCAATATTAATTTGAAAAATAAAATACTACATACAGCGACAGCCGACATACCTATTTATTTCGACTATAATAAGAAACTTATAAAAATAGAACCAAAGTGTGAAAAACTTATCACGTTAAAAACAAACTATACTGACGGATTTTATATCTACGACGACTATATTTGGTCTAAGGGATTAACATCCCCTGCTGCTATTATTAATGTTAAAAATGGAAAATTTATAACCAAAGTCATTAATACTAATTCAGAAGGACGAACCATAAGTGACATAGGTATATTTAAATTACGACCATATAATATTATATATAAAAAAGGCAAACAAAATACAAAAGCTGACGAATCATTATCAACTGTAAATTCTAATAATAATAAAGTCGACAATATAATTGACAGTATATCCCAAGACTTAAGTGCACAAACTAGTGAAAACGTAGCGCAGGTACCCCTTGTATCTAGTAATAATAAAGATAACAACATAGAGCCTGACAACGACAGACATAAGATTCTCACACCAGAGACTGACAGTACGAGTATCAGTACTATTGTTCCTAATAACTCGATGTACACTAACCATTCCCAAACAGATAACGAAAATAAAGGTTTACTAATTAAATATAATGATAATGACAGACAAGTTAGGCAGTTTAACCCTAAAATAACACCCAGTTCGAAGTATAACACTAAAATAACACCCAGCTCGAAATACAGAGTAGACAATAGATTAACTAATACTAGGACATTGGTAAAAGACGTATTTACCAAAGTAAATAATACTGAGAAGAAAATTGTATCATCTTTAAGGAAGTACATAAGAAAACCACATAAGGTAGGTGAAACAGTCTATGAGCAAGTAGCTAAGACGACGCTCAGAGATGAAGCCATACCAGATTTCAAAGGTCCGTATAAAATAATTAATTTGCACCCTTACAATAGAACGGAGATTATAAAAAATCATCCTAACTCTAACTCTAATAGAGTTCGTTATAAATTGCTACGAAGGCCTCATCAGGTCCCTCGTGTTCCACACAAGAGCCAAAATAACCCTAGATCCCATACATAATGGAATTTTATTATATTATTATTATTTACATTTTATTAATTAAAGAAAAACTATTATACAAAATGATATGTTTAACCTTGCTTTTACTTACTTAGTAACGAATAAATATTATATATAATAGTTCTATATACAGAAAAATATTATATATAATAATTTTACATACAAATAAATACTATATATAATAATATATAATTATTTTAAAGAACTTATTTTGTTGTATGCGAGAATACTTCATCTTAAAGGATATATAAGGTTTATAGAAATAAAATAGAATATAAGTTAGATTTACTTATAAAAAAACAAAAAAAAATATTTTTACTATTTCTAGAGTTAATCATGGTATTATATATGGTTTAGTTTCGATAGTAGTTAGATACTACTAATTATTATAAGGAAATTTATTAATTCATAAAAAATATATGTAGTTTTAATTTTGTAAACATTAAACCTATTCAAATAAATAAATCAAAGTGTCTATTATGATGAAAGCATATAGTACAGAACATTTCCTAATTTCCCTCCTAGAAATTCCTTCCATTTCTAATGATAAATATAACATAGTTATTCCTTATTTCCAACCCTTATACTTGGTAACAAAGGGTACTCTTACCTAAAAGAAGGATTTAGAATATATACCTCTCGATTATATACATCAACTTGCATATAATATCCAAACCCTAGAAGAAGAGGAGAAATAAAGAAATAGAGTATTATCCTGGCTGTTTCAAGCTGATCTATGATTATTATATACTACTATAATAAATGTTATTTTTGGAAAATCTACGAGCATTTTCCCAGAGTCCCGGAGGAAACCAGCAGCGAGGACGCTTCAGGAACCTGCAGGACCAGCTTCCATCTTAAGGAGGGAGGAATTACATAAGCATAAGGATACATTCCGATGACGCCGCACTTGCACCTCGCGGAATCGAACAATAGTGTTTTAGTATTTTGCTGATTTAACTGTTTCGAATTATATAAAATTTTAATAAAGATTCTCTGTCTTCAACTTGCTTTAAAACAGAAAGGTTGTTTATAAAATTAAATAAATAATTTTTAAAAAGCCTTTTTCTCGCCTGAGTAATTTAACTCTTGTTTACATTTTTACAATACATTTTTTTATCATGTTTATGCAATTTGTGAGTATGCCTGAATTTTTTTACAAAAACAGCCGGCAACTGAGGTTGCTCGTGGTACAGTAGCCATTAAAGTTTGATAATATATAACATTACATTCAGCACTTTGCTATTAGAAAAAATAAAATGCCTAGCATTTAAATTCTAACTTCTTTATTAGTAATTAATTATTATCTATATACTAGTTGTAAAACGATAAAATAAAATCAGAGGAAAAGGTGACTTTTCCCTCTGGTTTTAAAATACCTACTTATTAAGGGTTCCCTTTTTTAAATAATTTTTCGATATTCTTAGACAACCCTATTATTATTTTAACTAATATATCTGCTTAATGTATATTTGCAAAATTTTTGAAACATTTGTTTTATTTATCAAACAATTACTTCGTAAGCTCCTATGAAGAGAAGCTTTCTAGTTAGGAACATAAACAGCAATTAGTAGACAAAATAACATTTGTCGTACATCAATTCAACACAATTGCCAATCCACCTGTAATTGTGGACTTTAACTGACAATCCCGCTAACATAGAGTTAATGAAAATCCTGAATCCAATAGTGCGTAATAGCCCTATATGCGGTGACCTGCCTGCTCGAGCGACATTGTCAGCTGTAGGTTCATTAGCTCGATGTACCATCACAAGCTAACAAAGGGAAATGTCATGTTACAGAGCCAGTACGTCGATCAACTGTAGTGCTCTCAGAAATAGCTCTAGTTATATCATAGCCTTTTATTCCGTGAGAATTTGATCAACAGTCTATAGAGGAAATAGACTTTAAAATGTGTGATATTATATTTTATTTAAGTAATTGCCTACAAGCAACTGCTCGCGTTTGACACAATTCCACTGCTTATAGTCTTTTTCACCTACATCTAACCCTTTGTTACACGAGTATTATTAGACAAAAATTAAAGACTGAACTTTAAGTAAACTTATTCCCAAAGAGTAATAAAATAATCATATTAGGTGATGAAATTGTTATGATAGAAATTTTTCCTCGGTTAGCTTTTAGCAGTTCGAACTTGAACTTTGTTGAATGAAATGATTTTTATTTGAAAATTATGGTTTTTGTAGCTTGTGAAGAAGAAACTTTCCTTTCACCTTGTATTTGTCTTCACATTAGGTTCATTGTGAATGCTGAGGCAAAGTTGGTTTTATCTCAGGATGGTCTTCATTGTGTAAAGCTTAATGAGCGGTTGCTATTGTTAATTCATGTCGCACAGCTTTAGAATGGCTTGAACTTCCAAATTTCCATCTCTAGACATGGGATGGAACTTGGAATATTATATATATTTAACATAGCGGACTTAAGTGCAAATACACCTATGATTGCAACGTTATTCGAGTATGCTAAACATGCTAAAAATGTAATGTGTTTTCGATAGAAATATGATAGTAAAACCTGATATAATAAAATAATAATTATTATTTCACCTTACGTTTACAAATAACAATTATAATTATAGCCTTTTAGAATAGTTTAAGTGTGATCGTCACTGTACTAAAAATAACATATTCTAATAACGATTACTTATAAATAATAATAAATGAATTCAAATTTACTCAACGGAGTACATTGAAACTCATTTTCAGTAAATATATTGTTTTCGCTCATATATAAATAGAATAAAATATAAAAATCTAAAAAATTAAATACATTTTAAGTAATAACAATTTCATAACAGAAAGATATTTTTCTACTAAGAGTCAAATTTTCAATTCGCTTTAAAAGAATTAATAGCGTAAGTTTAATCCACTCGGGAACTCCGGCGACAGATAAGAGGTGCTGTAAATAGTAATAAGATAATTTCATTCCTTAAGTTGAAATTGAAATCTGGTAGTGAAAAAAAAATCCAAGCAATAATCTTTCTAGTTCAATTATCTATCCCGTGAAATGCTCCTCTTCAGAACTTTATTCCTTTGGAGACTTTTTAGTGAGACCATCGCAGCGCAGTACTACAGCGTCTGACTATAAAGGTGATGGAAGTTAGATTCCCTCTCAGATGAAGGAATTGCTTTATTTTTGTAGTATGTACAGACATAAGAGTGTATGTGTGTGTGTCTGCATGACTATCTCTGACATCGTAGCTCTCAAAAAAGCGAAACAATTAATTGTGAATAGCATAATTTCCGTATATAATGAATATTATAGTAAATTTACTATTATTCTTATCACTATTTGAATTCATAAATTTAAATAGCGAAAAATCTTAATATTAATATGCCTTTGCGTATTAAGATTTTTCAGATTCAAGCTCAAATCAAATAAAAATAGGTTTCTAAAATGAGTAAATGAAAATATTAAAAGAATCATTGTCCCGGGTGGCAAACAAGCCCACTACCGTTGCGTTTACACTGAACAAATATTTAATTGCTATATTTTTATACCGTAACACAAATTGACGAATGTAAGAAGTGAAGTGAATATTTTAATACAATTCTTAGCAATAAAAGCGACATCCCTACGAGTACCAGCTGTCACAGATTGCCATACAATGAACTGAATATTGTAGCGAGTGTAAGAGCGCGTGTACACTGTCACAGTTAGTTCGTATTTGATACGTACATTACGAATTAAGTTCACTGTAAAGGTAATATTAAACGCTGAAGCCCAACACAACATAATGCAGAATGCGTTTAATTTTAATTAATTGTGGAACGGAATGTACGTTTATTTTATGCGGAATAATTTATTAAATATTCTAAAGGAATTGTATAATGTTTTATGTCTAAAACATTATTTATTTCAATAATATGTTATTAGGTAATGAGTTTATTTTACAGGAAAGGAGTATCTTGGTATTTCGTGATTGAAAACATAATTATAAGTCCATAAGGTCCATACAAACAAAGCCGAGGACAGCCGCTAGTTCTTAATAACATAGTGTTTTATAAGTACCTTAAATACGATGCAACACGAGCTCCATATTCACCCCCACTTTATATGTATGCGCAATCGTGAAATATAACATATATACATATTAGTTTTATATAAGAAAAATGGCAACCAGATGTTAAAACATATTTACTGCTCGATTCAAGAGTCGTTGCAGTGCGCCGTCACATTACTCTGATATATGTATTTTGTTCACATTCTGCGAACTTAGTACTTGTTTAGAGTTATGTGACGATACACTTTATTATAGTACTTTACATTGTAAAGCAAAGGAATATTTTAAAGTGAAAAGTTGCAGAACGAATTATTTATTTTTTTCTTATATTTGTTAATTGAGCGATATTATCGTGATTTACTAATGTATTTAAAAATCTAATTTTAAAGATTACTATTTTAAAGTTTAGAATACACAATGCCGCTATTTGTCGATTTAAAAGCGCTAATTGCATTAATTGTCTTTACACCGCAACTTGGTTCTTATCCACTTCCATGGGTTGGCTGGAAGAGATTATCTTTAAAATTTTTATTATTTATTTGTGTTTTAGTACATCAAATAAAGAGAGAAATTATTAATATATTTACTAACATAATACACTTTTACAAACGTAAAATGCAAACAAAGCAAAAAGGTGACTCGTGAATTACTGAAACAAATTATGACCAACACACTCCATTCCAAACAGCTCGAGGCGTCCTCTTGTACAGTACATGCTTGAATAAAACAATACTATTTAAATGTTAATTTTAACAAAAATAGTTATTATGTCTTTAACATAACGTCGCTCAAAAATGTAAGTCGATGAATCTAATTCTGATTTAAAACGCGCGGAGCGCGTAGCCAAGTGTTTTTACAAACAAAACTGGCGAGCAGCACCGTGTGTTATTTTACACGAACCATTTGAAGCCACTTTTTACCTATTCGTAACTCAAAAACTATTCCATCTAAAGCTGTCATATTTGGCTCAAATATTTAGACCCCCTACCTGTATACGTGCATTAAATTTCATAAACACAGCTCAAACAGTTATTTAGATAATGATGTCCAAAAATCGTAAATTTTTAGGGGGGTGACTGACCTATAGACCTTAATGTTAACCAAGTTCCAGATGACCTAGAATGGTGAAATTTAGCATCCGGTTAAGTAATTGGGTGTATATAAAGGGAAAAATCCGAAACTAGTATTTTTTTAATATTTTCTTATAATTTTTCAATAAATAGATTCAATTCGGAACATTTACTTATAGTGCCTGTAAAGAAATCATAGCAATCAAAGTTCATGATAATTGATTTTTAGGCTTAGCGCCTGACAAAAAAATAAGAGCAATGCATTATTTATATATATGTTGCTTTAATTTATGTCACGCGTTAGTAAATATTTTATTTGTTATGGAGACTAACTTCACTATTACTTACGTAAGCCATCTAAAACAACACGATGCTTTCAAGTATATTTTATAATATAAGATAAGATATGTCTCCATTTGTAGCTGAAAATGCCTCTAATTTATGTCCTGACAAAGCCTGCCATCATGTGGACTTCAAGGGCTTCACGTAAAAATATAAAAATATAATAAATGGATTAACATCCTTCATTATTATTTATTATAATTTAAACATATGTTTTAGTACTTATTATACTAAGAGTATTTGCATAGTCGATTAACGTATTTGATATTAAATTATTATTACAATATTTAAGTACTAAGTCCTATATAAGATCCTATAAGGGTTCTGTTTTATTGCTTTCGAGGTACAGAACCCTAAAACAGAAAAATACACTAAAAAATAAATATAAAAAAAATAATTATATTGATAGAAATATATATAAAATTTAAGAATAATATACTATCTGTAAGGTCAGTCGTGGCACAGGGGCACAAAGTGTGACTGTTAAACCGACTGGTAGTGACTTCGATTCCCACTCGAGGAAATGAAATATTAATTTAAACTTATATTTCCATTTCTTCGCTCTGGTGTCGAGGCAAGGCGCGGCGGAGAGTTCCGTGACTCAACACGCAATGCCTCCAGAATTCGATGGAAAGTGGGGTTACTGAGTGTATTAACACTAGGTTTCCTCTGTCTACTCTGCTGTGTGCGGGATACAGCGTGAAGCTGATTTTATTTTTAATTTGATATATTGTCAGCCTACCAGCTATCTTAACAGAAGTAATTGTAAAGTAATTATTAACAGTAAAAATTTAAGTAATTGTTAATAAAAAAAATAAGAGAAAAAAAGAGAAAATTAAAAATTACTTAAACAAAATAATACAAAATAAATAAATCCGCTTTACGATGTATCCCACACATAGCGGGGTAGACAGAGGGAACCTAGTGTTAAGACACTCAGTTCCCCTCTTTCCATCGAACTCTGGAGGCATTGCGTGTTGAGTTATTCCAACAAAATAATAAAATTAGAAAAAAAAATAATAAATATATCAGATTTCTAAACGCAGCATACATTAATTACTTTCTAATCTGACAACTGTCATTTAATCAACAAAATAAAAACTATAGTCGAGATTCATAGATAAATATAATCTATTTTCATATATAATTAAATATCGTCTTAAGAGTAATAAAACATAATATTATTGACCATAATAAAAAAGTAAATACCTAATTATATTAGATATATTTTATTGTACGAAGGCGCTCATATTTTAATGGTTTTTTTGGCCTGGGTTTCATGATTTTACTGGTTTTAGGAACACTTGTGGAAACGGCAGAGAACGAAGTCGACCTTGGGATCATATCAATTCAGATTTGTACCGTCAGCACTTAATAAACTTATTGTTTATATTTTTTCCAAGACATGTTGAACAATGAGTCGTTCAATAGAATTGCTTGTGGTTGAAACAAGAACCTTACACCGAATTGTTCCAATGCCTCCCGATGGGAGCTGTCTCTTCCATGCTATTGCATATTCTTCGTTTGAGCGTATTGATATACAACAAACTAATAAATTGCGCGAGACTATGGTAGAGTGCGTATGTCGTAACTGGAATGATTTAAGTATCTACACTAGCGCTCGAAACGGGAATCCTTACTCTTCTAAAGAAGACATGCTTTGCTTAACTACGTACGGAGCTACTTCCGAAATAAAGGCTGCAGTAGATTTGTACAGTACTAGCGGACGCGCGCAGCTTCGCTTGCTTATTGCTTAGGGGTGAATTCTAATAAACTTTGAAACACGTGTTCAATAAAATATTTTTAAGAGTCTCAATTTCAAATTTTATAAAAATCAGTGGCGATTTAAAGATTTTTCTATATAAACTTTCAACCCCTTATTTACACCCCTAGGGGATGAACTAAAATAAACTACGAAACTTATGTTCAATGAAATATTTTTAAGAGTCTAAATTTCAAATTTTATAAAAATCGGTGGCGATTTAAAGATTTTTCCATACAAACTTTCAACCCCTTATTTGCACCCTTAGGGGTTGAATTCTAGAAATCCATGAAATACATGTTCAATTAAATATTTTAAGAGTCTAAATATCAAATTTTATAAAAATCGGTGGCGATTTAAGAATTTTTCCATACAAACTTTCAACCCCTTTTTTGCACCCTTAGGGGGTGAATTCTAGAAAACCATGAAACATGTGTTTAATTATATACGTTTAAGAGTCTGAATTTCAAATTTTATAAAAATTGGTGACGATTTCAAAAAAACCTATACAAACTTTCAACCCCTTATTTGCACCCTTAGAGGGAGAATTCTAGAAAATGATGAAACACGTGTTCAATTAAATACTTTTAAAAATCTAAATTTCAAATTTTAGAAAAATCAGTGCCAATTTAAAATTTTTTCCATACAAACTTTGAACCCCTATTTCACCCCTTTAGGGTTGAAATTTTTCAAAATCCCTTCTTAGTGGATGTCCAGATTACGAAAGTAAACTTTTGTCCAAATTTAACGTTTCTACGCACAGCGGTTACGGCTGTGCGTGCGTCTTACCTCAGTCAGTGAGGACAAGTCCTTTTATATATATAGATAGATAGATTAAGATAGAAGTGTATTATCACAATGGTGTCCTACTTGGTTTATTCGGCGAACAGAAATGTCCTATGAGTTTTTTATTGAGCAACTATTGAGTTTCTTGCCGTAGTAGCTTCCTATAGGAAAAGTACTTGTAATGGCCAAATTGAATAAAGAATATTTTGATTTTGATTACATTAGAAACCTTTCTACTTATGATTTCTGTACAAAAAGTAATGATATCCCGTCAAAAACATAAATGTAAAATGAAAGCCAAGTTCAGTAATAAAACATATGCTTTCAGCGATAAAAGAAGTGAGATGTAAATGTATGCCAAGTTCAATGGTCAGTCCTGAAATTTATTTTTAACAATTTAAAATATTTTATAACAACTGTAAATGCCCATTCTTCTTACAACTTGGAGACTTTATTTATGTCTAATATCTGATTTGGCTAGTTTTCTTATGAATTTACAATAGAATCTGAGTAGAATACAATTTGAATACATTCATTTATATCGATGTAAATTAATTTGAAAACTAGCCAAATCAGATATTAGACATAAATAAAGTCTCCAAGTTGTAAGAAGAATGGGCATTTACAGTTGTTATAAAATATTTTAAATTGTTAAAAATAAATTTCAGGACTGACCATTGAACTTGGCATACATTTACATCTCACTTCTTTTATCGCTGAAAGCATATGTTTTATTACTGAACTTGGCTTTCATTTTACATTTATGTTTTTGACGGGATATATTATACGCGAACTTAGTGCATTCTAAGAACACATTTATTCTTTTTGTGTTATTCTGAAGAAATTTATTGGATGTAGAGTCACACGTTTAAATTCAATTTTAAATAAATGCTACGTGAAAAATATTGTTGTGTACACAAAATATATTTTTATTTTAGGTAGAAAGATATATTTTGAAAATTTACATTTTTAAATTAAATATTATTATTTTTTTGATAATTTAAAAGTTTAAAAAACAATTGCGAAGCTATTCATCATATGATGCGAATATTCGCATATGTATGTTCTGAGTGGTGAAGAGGACTACAACCTCTACCTCTTTGGAATTGATACTTATTGTATATGAAAAGCTTCACTCGTTAGCACTGTGTTCGAATACGACTGTCTAAAATAATGAGCGCGACGGCTTTTGAAGTCTTCTCATATCTTTTCCTCTAAATAATATAATACATCCCAGTGCTCCATATATAATTAAAGCAAACGTGAGATTTAACCAGAAATGTTAGTGAATGTTTTCAGGACAGACGTACGGGAATAAATTCAAATAGTTCGCTGCATGTCGGGTAAACTTTTTGCTTGTACTTACCATTTTTAATTTAAAGTTCATAATTGGATTCATAGTTCATTCTCTACTATAGTTGACATAATTTATTGAAGGTTTACAAGGTGATGTTTTTATATTATCTCAGTATTCTACTAACTTATTAGAATTATAACATTTTTCCTAATTAGTACATTTAAAATATTCCGCAAATGTGCGTTTAAATGCTATTTATATTTTTTAATTAATAGAGTCCCATGACATACATAGTATAGAACAAAATTAAACTACATAATGTATATTCGTAACTCACACTGAATTATTATTAAAACTTTTTTTGGATTCAATTTAATATTTTTTTAAAAATCTCTTATTTCTGTTACTTTTAATCAAGTTTTCAAATACAAAAATATATATTAAATTATGATGATCAACTAGTTTTAATGGGGTAAGGTGAATTTCATAATTATATCAGTATAATAATGTAGTACAGGATTATTTAATGAAATCTTGTAAAAATGTTAAGTATCAGTATAAAATTAATGAACGATATACTAAAAAATAACTTTCTTTGACTGTTATAGGTTCGATCCCCACTCGAGGAAATTAATTATTATTTTCATTTATTCATTCTGCCACGTAGGCAAAAGCCGAGTGTTAAGTTCCACCACTCAACACGCAATGCATTGAAAAATTCGATTCAAAAACAAAAAAACGTCGAAAACATGATAACGAACCTCGAAAACAAAATAAAGAAAGATTTTATAATTTTGAAATCGATGTAAGGTTGTTGTAGCCACTAATGGTTTAATGTAATGTAATCTAGTTGTACAGTTTGAATCTGTAAAACTAGTGTCAAGTCACTCCGCACCCCACTTTCCTCAACATTTTTGATGTATTGCCTGATGAGTAGTGAAACTCAACTCCGCACTTTGCCTCATTTCCAGAGCGAGAAATCGCAAATAATAAATTTATTATTTGTCCGAGTGAGAATCGAACCCACAACCGTCGCAATTACAGTTGCACGTGTGTACCCACTACGCCACGACGGGCTCAAAACAAACAATAATAAAATAAATAATTGTTTTAGTTAAACTAATCGCAGTAAAAAAAACGAAAAATTGTTAGAATACATAATTCTTTTGCGATTACGGCATCACTAAATCTTCAGAACTCGTTAATCGAACTTTATCGAAGTACTGCCCCGCGTCTGACGCCAGCTGCCTTTGGCAGAGCTCTCGTTCCAGGCATCTCCGACCTAAGTGATGAAATTCATATTGAAGGAGACGATAGGAACCATCAGAAATGCTGTTGACAGCCCAACTAGAATAGTGTTAGCTAAATTATTAATTAAAATGTGATAACTTATAAATAAATTAAGATTTCGTGAACACAAAATATTTGGTAGAATATCTAAACATGTTTACGTACACATCTGGTTGTGACAATCTTAGACAATTGGTGATCGTAAAACGAAAAATCGTCTTATTGTTTATTGTGTTGTTTCAATTCCAACCTTTGGCATTATCAAACAGAACTCACATATTATATTGGTCAATTATGGTTGAAACCTGATATTTTTATTCCGAATATAATAAAAAATATATTTTCATAGTAATATATTACATATAAGAATACAAATAATTTAATGCAAAATGTATTATGATAAATGAGTTACTCATAATTTTTACAGATGGTAAGATAAACGCTATACGAGTACCTAGCGGGTTCTTACTACAGGTAATGTAGAT
Source organism: Heliconius melpomene rosina (assembly GCF_056956725.1). NCBI lineage: Eukaryota > Metazoa > Arthropoda > Insecta > Lepidoptera > Nymphalidae > Heliconius > Heliconius melpomene. Next base: position 13,090,090 of record NC_140403.1, read on the forward strand.
ACCGATTAAGGTAACGACGTCTTGTCTCGGAGGCTATTTTATTCAGCTGTTTAAATTTTACGCATTTCCATAATACTGATGTCGGAAGCGCATTACCGCGCGCTATCAGCGTGCGCTTCATATTTACATAATAAACTAAAGTATATTTACCATATGATATAAACTCCACAAATCATTCTTTCATTTATGACGATATTGTTTTCACAATTTATTTATATATGAATTATATATTTATTTATATATAAATTCGTGAAATTATCTATAAAAGTATTTATTATTATAATATTATATCAGTAATAATTTGAGGGCCGTCTAAATTTATTCATGAAGTCAAATCTCTATTTCCATATTTGATAGGGTTCAATCTTCAAGAGTTAAATATTAAGATTTGTAGAATCAAAGGAGTTAGTTTAAATTTGATACTTTGGTGAAGGGGTTAGGTTGATAGTAGATATTTGCAAGTGGGTAGATTACGTCTTAACACTAGAAGCGCCGCCGTCCCATTTTTGTCCCAAACGCAAGTTTGATTGTATATAACTTTTTTATTTGTTAATTTATGTTGATGAAACTTTTTTACTATTACCAATTTTACACCTTTATTTAATTAAAAATATAAATAATTTTATAGCAGTCATACTTTTTGAAAAAAAAATAGATTTGCCTAGAACTGCCGCTGGGTCATTTTTGTCCCACCATTATTATTTTATTATTTGAGGGTATGATTTGACATATTTTCATGGCTCGGGGACGAGGTGGAGGTGAAAGGGCGATGCGGGGGCGGAAAAAAATTGAATAGTAGGTTTAGCAGTCAATGTCTAAGTTTTTAGGGTTCTGTAGCTTTTAAGGAAATAAAAAACCCTTATAAGATCATTTTTCTGTCCTGTCTGTCTGTGCCTTTATCTCAGGAATGCTTGGACAAATCGAGTTTATATTCATATAAGTATATGAATATCAACTATATTACGATCTACAGTCCCTTGATTTCCTCAAAAAGCGCCCTTAAAAAAAGATATGACCATTTATATAGTAAATAACGTGTATTTCGACACTATAAAGGGAATCAAATTAATAAAGTACTTTCAGTTAACTTAGAATTATGAAATTTGTCAGCTAGCATCTACATGTAGTACTAGTACAGGAAAAATCTGAAAACTATACATTTATGTATAAATCTTAAAAAATAATAGCCTGAAAAGTGGGGTAAAATTGGTGTCAATACGAAATTTTGCCGCTAGTTCAAGTGAGGTATCAGATGAAGGGATGACTAAGTTAGGCTTGAATTTCACAAAAACACTCGATACTAAATGTGGGCAATTGTAGGGTAGAGGGAACCTGGGAACCTAGTGCTATGCACTCCGCTCACCTTTTCCGCCGAATTCTGGAGGCATTACTATGCAATGTTATAAATCATCTGTGATGTGTCACTGATGAAGAATATATTAATGCATTACTTGGCCTAATAATAATATTAATTAATTTCAATAACTTAAAATTTTGTAAGAGTTATTCAGTTAGTTGTCAGGACCTTAGAACGTATTTGAAATATTTGATTCTTTCTTTGTGTTTTGTTTTTTGGTACTTTTATGCTTGTTAAAGAATAAGAATTGATTATTAAAGATGGTCTACATATTTTACGCATTATTTTAATAATATTTTTTTTGTATTATACCAACAATCAACATAATAAGTAGAATGGGACAAATTTGTCACGACGGCGGTTCAAGGGAGGTCTCCATCTTCGGCACTTCTAGTGTTAAGGATGATCCAGTGAAAGTAAGAACTAACAATAAAGATCTTTTAGATTTCTCTATGTAGCAAATGGATGTCATTCCTGAAACACTTCTGAGCCAGTTTGATGATAGTGATATAAATCCTCATTCATTGTATCAACGTGTATCTGCTTAGTATCGAGCGTAGACTAAAAATAATTTATGTTGGAGGCATAGTATGTACCTTTATGTTGGAAGTAATATGAACATATTATATGTAAGTGTTGATTTTCATCATTCAAATTTTTTTATTTTTCATAATTCTTACATGAACAGGAATCTTCCATTTAAAAGTGCACTCAATTAAAAACTCAAAGATTAATAACAATAATACAACATATTATTCATAATCGGTAACGTAGTGTACGTAAGGAACGTCTTTTACAACGGTCAAAACAAAACGATTCGTAGAGTACCAAAAATATAATAAATTCGGAAATATAACACTACGAGCCCCCATATCTGTTTCTTATCTCCCTTTTATAGGGCGAGGCTGTCTAACATATGGTGATTGCGAGAATACTGCTAAATAATCAGTACGTACATAAATGACTGTATGTACATAATTAATGGCCGTGTCTACGAAATGTTCATACAACGAATAACTATGATAAACTTATGCTCTTAGTTTTTGTTGGGTCGTTAGATTCACATGATTATCATCACATACTTACATTTATTATTTGTATGTGTATCTATATGTACTAGAGAATAAATTAATATAACAGCGTGTACATGAGTTTATACGAATGGGTATTGCCAAATGTATAGTAGTGCTTGATATATTTGTTTATGAATGTATTTTTATGTATTATTTAAAAAAATCTGTTTATTATATGAATAATCATGTAATTCAAGGGGGCGAAGCCGCGGGCGGGTCGCTAGTATATAAATACATGTAGTAAATGGTCAAAAGCAGGATTTTGCTTTTGACAGGACATGTGTTTGAACATCCACGTTGTTAAAGTAAACATTCAATGGTCAGATAGTGGAAAGTAACGAGTCGCGAACTCTTTGGCCTCGCCGCCTCGTTCCCGTCTCCTTTAGTTTCTTTGAGAGTTGATTGAGCGCAGCACTTTGTGTATACGAAAACGTCTGCTCTGAACTCCTAGAGATTTAGTTCAGCTTCAGCTTTTAGGCGACGTTCCAGGATAAAATTTTTCGCTTACGTTAGCTTTTTTAAGACTACAATTATTTAAATTTGAAATCTGTAGATGGTCTACCTATTGTTGTTTTCATTTATATTTCAAGATAGTTACTATACATGACCTATCAGCTTTTTTAAGCTTCACCGTGATAAATGGGACTCAAAAAGAAAAAAAAATGTTTCAAAAAATCATACAAGAGAAAAATTTGAGCAGATGAAGTGATTAATATTTCAGTTTTTTTATTAGTATTAGTTTTTCGATAAATTTAAATGACAAATATTTAAATAGGTTTGTCGCTATTGAATATTGTTCTGTTGGTAGTATCGTGATAAATTAAATTTGAAATTAATTCATATGTCACAGATGTCACGTTCTACGTGCGCTATGTTTATTCTACAGAGTATTCCAACAATGTGGTTGGGATATTGCGAACAATAAACTATAGAGAATTTGTTAAATAGAGTTTCTATTAACTAAAACTGTATGAAATTTACTAAATGCATGAATTCATATAATACATCTATTACAAAATGGATTATTGTTATTTTTCTCGATTTCCCAATGCATAGGAAGGTAGTGTCCAGTCTATGTGTGCCTGTAACTATGTACGTTCTATAGATGATGCGTTGAAAGATTTCGATGATCCTTATGGGAATCGATTTATCCTTACCTTGGGAATGTCACTAAAAGACATGAAAATATTCAAAACTCTTCAGCGACAGCCAGACGTCGTATTGTCTAAATTAAAGACAAATTAAATAAATAGTTTAGAAAACCGAATACCTAATATCCTTGATTCGGACCAGAGGAAATTGCATTTCCGTTTTATATTTCCTCTACAAACTGTAATATCAAAGTTATGCAAGAACAATAAACCACCAAGGAGCATCAATACGCCGCGGGCAGTCACACTAGTCATACTTCACACTGCACAGACAAGTAATATGCGATGCATCGCAGAGTCAATGTGAGACATCTTACTATCTGTGAGAGATATACAATATGACCGCGGGAACTTCACTTTGTTATATTAGTTGAAAACAATCAGTGGCAGAACTGTTAATGGTGATTTAAAAAATATTTTATTTTTAAATACCATTTAATCAGTAGATTTTTTATTTAACTTTTCGTTTAATTTATGAATGTCTCGGTAAAGATATTATAATGACAAATATGACATTTTGTACTCGCTACTCCGGCGGGGCATAAACACTTAAGGATTTTTGAAATTAATAATTTTAGAATATAGGATCTAGTAATTAATCGTAGCGTTTGGAGTTCCGTTCTCTCTCTCCCGGCTAGGGATAAAGCTAAGTGAAGATAACTTAAACGTACAATCAAATTATTATTAAAAGCTTTTATTTAACTTGCAATGTATGTATGTGGGTTCGGGTGAAATCTTAGAGCTCAATTTTGAAGTAGATATCGTCAACCGATTGAGCTGAAATTTTGTATACACGTTTACTTTGGATGACAATGCACGATAAAATATGTGACGTCACTCTAAATGTAATATGGCGGACCAGGCAAGATGGCGGAATTGTTATTTTTAATGTACTTCTACAATATGGGTATCAAATGAAAGAGCTCGTTGAGAGCAACTTGAAAAATAATGTGATGTCATTCTAAATCCCATAAGGAGGATATCGAAGATAGCCGAGTATCTATTTGGTCTACTTCTACAATATAGATATTAAATGAAATGGGTCGTTGACCGTAACTCTAAAAATAATGTGACGTTATACTAAATCCAATATGGCGGAACATCTAAGATGGCGGAATAGTTATTATTTATACACTTCTGCAATATGGGTATCAAATGAAAGATCTTGCCGAGAACTATTAGAAAAATAATGTGACATCACTTGAAATCCAATAGAATCGTGCCGATTCAAGTTTTTTGTGCTTTCATATAATGAAAGGTATGTTCGTACGATTGAGCTGAAATTTTGTATACACGATTGGTTTGGATGACAATGCACGATAAGGTTTGTGACTTCATTCTAAATACAATATGGCGGACCCTCCAGGATGGCGGAATAGTTATATTTCATGAACTTCTATAATATGGGTATCAAATGAAAGGGCTTGTTGAGAGTAACTGGAAAAATAATCTAACGTCATTCTGAATCCAATATGGCGAACCATCCAAAGTAACAGAATAGTTTTTTTTGATGCACTTGTATATTACGGGTATCAAATGAAAGGGCTTCTTGAGAGCAACTTGAAAAATGATGTGACGTTATTCTAAATCTAATAAAGCGGACCATCCAAGATGGCGGAATAGTTATATTTAATGCACTTCTATAATATGAGTATCAAATGAAAGGGCTTCTTGAGAGCAACTTGGGAAATAATGTGACGTCATTCTAAATCCAATATGGGGGACCATCTAAGATGTACGAATAGTTATTATTTTTGCAATTCTGCAATATGCAATTCTGCAATATGGATATCAAATGAAAGGGCTCATTGAGAGCAACTCGAAAAATAATCTAACGTCATTCTAAATCCAATATGGTGGACCATCCAAGATAGCCAAATAGGTAATTTTAGTCTACTTGTACAATATGAATATCTATTGAAAGGGCTCGTTGAGAGTAACTCGAAAAATGTGACATTTTTCTAAATCCAATATGGCGGAACATCTAAGATGGCGGAATAGTTATTATTTATGCACATCTGCAATACGGGTATCAAATGAAAGAGCTTGCCGAGAATAATTAGAAAAATAATATGACATCTAGTGTGAGAAACCAGAAGGTTGAAGGTTGAAATGCCAGGAGGAAGAATCCTCTTGGCATTAATCCCGGCTATTGCCAGGGTCTGCCTTCCTACTCAACCTACTCCACTTTGCGCGGTCTTTAGCGTCCTCAGTGGTTAGACCATTGGCTCTCATATCCGGCATCACGACATCCAACCAGCGCTTCCTTGGGCGTCCAGGAGGCCTCACTCAAGGAACTGATATAGCAAGGCACTTGCATCCGACTTAGTTCTTAGACCGGCGCGTAACGTGGCCATATCATCTCAGGCGGCGCTTTTGGAGCTTATCCGCTACGTCACGGACCCCAAGACTACCTCGAACGAATGTGTTGCGTATGCGGTCAGACCGCGTTACGCCGCACATCCACCTCAGCATCTTCATTTCCGTGACGTGAAGCTCCTGAGTGTGCCGAGATAGTGCTGGCCAACATTCGCTGCCGTATAAAAGAACCGGTCGTATGATGCTCTTGTATATCAGTCCCTTGAGCTTGGCGGCTTTCTTCGGTCACAGACCACACCAGTGACCTCTCGCCATTTGGCCCAGGCAACATTATCCGGCCATGGACATCGTGATCGATGCCTCCAGACTCGTGCATAACGGATCCAAGGTACCTGAACTTTTCTGACTTAACGGCTGGCTCAGGACCTATAAGGATCGTGCTCGAGTCCGGGCTCCCGCAGGCCATGTACTCGGTCTTCGACACATTTAGTTTAAGACCGCGGTTCTCAAGCGTACCCTTCCAGAGGTTCACTTTACGCTCCAGCGTCAGTCGGTTCTCGTCAATGAGTGCTATGTCGTCAGCATACATCATCAGCTATGGAGGCTGCACTACATTGAATAAGAACGGACTAAGAGTCGAGCCCTGGTGAACCCCCACTGTAATCAGGAAGGGTCTAGTGTCGCCAACAGCATTCCTAACCATAGAAGAGGAATCGTGGTACATGTCTCTAGTGTGAGAAACCTAGCCAGTGGTAACTAAAAAGTAAAAAATAAATTATAAGCAAAAAATCATTTTTAGAAAAAGCTTTTATTTAAACGCTTTAAAAAGGAGAAAATAATTTTTTTCTTTTAAATTTTAACTATCAACTCATAACCTCATTGTACACAATTTATATGATCATAAAAGCTTGTCGCGTTATTCAATATTTAATTAAATTGAAACTTTAAAAATTGAAACTTAGCAGATTTTACATAATTAAATTAGCACTAGTTTAGTTACACAAGTAAATCGCGCGACAAGCTTTTATGATCATATAAATTGTGTACAATGAGGTTATGAGTTGATAGTTAAAATTGAAAAGAAAAAAATTATTTTCTCCTTTTTAAAGCGTTTAAATAAAAGCTTTTTCTAAAAATGATTTTTTGCTTATAATTTATAATTAAGTTCAGCTGCGAGACGTACGACGTACGCACGTATCTTTACGGTAATGAGCGTAATCGTACATGATACATGTAAGCATAGAGACATCTGTTCTCCACTTTCTTCCCGAATTAGAGACAATGTATGTTTGTTAGCGGAAAATTTTGTTATTTTTTTTTTATATGGAATAGGCTTGCGTTTGACCGCATCAAGTCTGGTAGGGTCTGGTTACCTCATATTGTTACCAATCATTCTATAGAATCAAATCCATGGCTTACACGTAACGACAAATACTGTCGCGTTATTCAAATGCTATCCTACAATAATGTCTATTCAAGTTTCGTAAAGAAAATTCTACTAAAAATTTAATAATTTATAAATTAAAGACAATATTTTATTTGTTACACACATATATGTATTTTATAGTATCACATTTGTATATTCAAGAATGCAAGATTTCCCGGCGGAGCTTTGATCCAGCGTTCAATGTAAGTCCGGAATAAACTTCATACATAAACATCTCTAAACGTTGGTTTGGTCGTCGTCACTTTGAAGTGGATTTATATTTATATACTTTGTAAATGTATATTATTTAAAATATTTTACTTATATTTTTATCAGCACGCTTAAGATATAATGTAATTTATCACTACAGTTTTAAGAAAATATAATTAAACCTATTTTTATTTGAATATATCTATCGGTGTAAAATATCTTATTACATGTGGAGGTTCACTATTTTCAAACTGAGCATATTGTGTAATATTTTAACGAGGAAACAAATACGTTTAAAGTATTCCACCGATAGGAACTCGAAACTTGAAAGTGTTGGCGCTAAGATAGCGTAGCGTCTTACAAAAATATTAAATAATAAATATTAAACACATTTTAATGTTGTTTAAATATGAAATTTTATTAATATTTTTTTAACGTTTTTGTTCAAAGTCAAACGCAATTTATATGAATAATCTGACAAGTATCCTCCATTTAAACGACATCATACGCACGATTAGCGTAGTACTTCTCGCGACCGTCAAGTGGTGGATCAGGGAGACAATAACCATTGTACGCACTAACCCTCGAATGAAGCCATATGAAATTATGAAGATGTTGATAGGATCTGTCTATCTATCTAGCTGTCTATTTCATCATTTTACTTCATTTTGAGGCGCCATGAAGCGTATTTGACATTTGTATCGGTAGTCTAAATAACCGAAGGTTGTTGTTGACCTCGAACAAATAAACGTTTATTTTCATTTGTATACCGGCGTGAATACATATTTATATCACATTCTTTTTAATGTTTTTATGTCTGCTATTTACTTTGTTGCGTAACTTTCATATACTGGAAGGATAAAAATATTCCGCAAATTAATAATTATATATTAAAGTTGACTCTTCTACTTATTTATTATACTCGTAATAACGTCAACTAAATGGAGTACCAGTTATTATATTGTATATAAAATATTTTATGTTCAAGAGTAAAATATCTTATACGCCACAAAATAGAATAGATCATTGCGAAATAACAATAATTTATTATGTTTCACAAACTTTACTAAAGTCAACATTGTAGATCTTAAGTTCCAGTTGTTGTTTTCTATTCTCTTTAAGAGCACGTTAAGAGAGCCCTAAGTTATCTATTCATAAACCACTCACATCTGTTCGTGAGGTCTACTTGGGCAGTTACCGTGTATCGTGCTCGCAGTTAGCAAGTTGGCGCATATCTGTGTAGATTAGTTGTTTGTAAACTTTCAATAGACACATCATATTTTATAGCGTTTTCAAGTTTTTGCAGTTTCTATTTTGTCCAACATTGCCATTTATGCTATAGAAGCCTGTAAATTAATACACCAATAGGCTTCACTAACAATTATAAAACAAAAATATAAATTGGCCTATTAGTCTATTATACTGTGGCAGAAATCAAAAGCAAAAATGATGATCTCGATTCCTATTGGAATTACACAATGTGTGCGGCGTCATGCGTTCTGACCGCATACGCAACACATTCATCCGTAGTCTTGGAGTCCGTGACGTAGCGAATAAGCTCCAAGAGCGTCGTCTGAGATGGTTTGGCCACGTTGCCCGCTGGCAAAAGAAGTATGTCGGATGCAAGTACCTTACTATATCAGTCTCTGGAGTGAGACCTCTCGGACGCCTAAGGAAGCGCTGGTTGGGTGTCGTGATATAGAATATGAGAACACACCGAGGATGCTAAAGACAGTGCAAAGTGGAGTAGGTTAAGTAAAAAGGCAGACCCTGACAATAGCCAGAAAGGAAAAGAAGAATGCTTCAGTGCCTAGGGTGTTAAAATTTAGTTTAGTAATATTCTTCTTGAATTGTGGTTATGTGTAATATAGAACTGCCTTTATTGGCTTCGTGATATCCTATGGCGCTTTTCAATTTAAGCTTTTAAAGTCCAAACGGCAGTTATACTAGTATTTTTCGCTGAATGTCCAATATGAGGTTCAGTATTCAACGCACGAGAAGTATCAGCGTTGGTGGTAATACTATAAACTAGGAATCGGAAATACTAACGCTCTATCGAGTGTCAACTCGAAAGTTTAAAAGGATAGTATAACTAAATTGTTAGAAAAGCACAAATATCACTTTTCAATATATTTTATTAATTAAAAAAATACAATTTACCGCTTTGATAAAAAAATATGTTGTATATTATTATATTATTTTCAGCTCCATGCTGTATATTGCATGTAGTAACAGTAGACAGTCCGTTATTTGTTTTCTATCGGAATTTGAAACATTTGGTGTTGAGAGGCGTAACTTAACGCCACGAGCCGTGATTTATTAGGATAGCGTGGCCAACATTAGCACACAATTAAGAAAATGTAAGTCAGTGTACGCATTATACACACGGCACAAGCCGAGAGCTCACGTGGGAGTGAACCCACTCGCACTACTGACACGAGTTATTTCAGTATCGTCAGTTAAGTACCCACCAAATAATATGGGAAACATCACATTATCAATATGATGAATGACGTCTCATATGTTATTTGACGTTATGTAATAGCTCCAAAAAGTATTTAGTCATTTTCCTTTAACTAACACTTCTACCCAAATACGTACAGAGCATTCTCTACCACTATTGCTATTTATTAAAGCTTCCCATTAAATCGGTAGTTTTAACCAGAACTAATTAATACAATCCACGCTGTTAGGGACAGATTGCAGAGCGGCGTGTTCACTAGTTTGGGAATGAATTGTGTTAATTGTAGAGAACGGCTTGTAAAGGCTTTGAATTTTAATTTAAATGTAGTTCAGTGTTTTAATTAATGAAAAAGACAATTAGCTAGCTTACTAGATTTTTATTTTACTTATAAATATTTTACCAAATTAATTAAATACATTTTATAGATGTTGTATTAATTTATGTTACAATGATGAAATAGTTTTAGGCAGGCAAGTATTTTTTATTTCGATCTAGCTAGGAACTCGTATATCGCGACAATGATTTATGTTATCGTATCAAATAATAAAAACTAACATTTATAACACACGCATGACGCCTCTTATCAAACAAATACGACATTTTTCTCTCGTCACCTAAATTTAATAAAATAAAAACATGATTCAAAAATTCCAAATATACCGTAATATTTTTCGAAACGAAAAGCTCAAACAAATCCGCACATGTTTTTCAGTTCGTTTTTAATCCGTCCATACCAATTATGGTCGACGTACCAAACACTATAGAAAAACGCCGATGCTGCAAACTAGGTGGAGAGAACGGCTTCATTCATACAGTTTGGGATTATTCCAAAAAGACATGACTTAGGCGTTGGGAGTACATAGATTTTAATTTCATGTTCATAGCTCGTGGATTTTGCTATTTAGATATAGACCTTACATTAAATGTGAACTAGTCAAGCGGGAATCCGCTGGATTCAAAGGGCGCAGGACCGGACGGAGTGGCGAGAATTAGGGGAGGCCTATGTCCAGCAGTGGACGTTGAAAGGCTGATGGAGGGATGGATGGATGGATGGTATAAATATTTTTAGATATGAATATTTATTTTATTTGAGGTCAATCTTGGCGCCGAGGTACAAAGGTAACTGTAAACGCTACTAGCTGTGTGTTCGATCCCCACTCGAGGAATTTAAATATTTATTTTAATTTATATTTACATTTCCTCGCTCTGGTATTTAAGCAAAACGCAGAAAGTAGCGGACGGAGTGATTAACAAAAGGTTCCCTCTGCTTACCCTGCTGTGTGAGTAATTAAATAATGAAAGTATAATATAAATAAAGATTTATGAATCTAAAAAAGAACAACTCAAAAGTTGAATACGTACGCTTAGTCTAACAATGTCAATGGAAAAGTACATTTAACACAGTTTTATTTAATTTGTTTTGGTAATAATAGTGCAAACGTATCGAGGTGCATTTTAAACTATTTACGGACAATGCAAGCAACGGGCTCCTTTATCACTGCAACAGAGAGTAACAACTTTGCGAGTTTTACTCAGCAATTTGTACAAAGCGTACACTCACAGCTTCCACTGTTGCACTTATTTCTAAACAGATAATACATATGCTTGTTGGAACTTTAAATGATTTGTTTAAAAATGCATAACATTAAAGCTGCCGCTGCACAAGCACATATGAACGGGACTCGTATGTACATATATTGGAATACACAAATATATATCATGATATATTTGACAGTCATTTTATATACATTGCGTTTTGTTATTACAAGAGTTAGAGCGGAAAATATTTAAATATTTAAATATGGTTTATAAATAAATACTTGTTAATTATTATCTAAAATTCATATTTTTGGAATCAGTGTCAACTAAGGCAAAAAAAGATTTATAAAAAAATACCATTAGAGACCAGTCGTGGTGTTGAGGCACTAGCGTGTGACTGTAAACGCGAGTTCGGTTCCTACTCGAGGAAATCAAATATTAAATTTTATTTTCTTCGCTCTGGTGTCGAGGCAAAGCGCGGCGTTGAGCTCCGCCACTCAACACCCAATGTCTCTAGAATTCGGCACTAGGCTCACTATGCCTATCTGCTATATGTGCGAGTAACCAAAAATAACAAATATAATTTTTGAAGATATTTCAATCAAAATTTTAAACATATAGCGTCGAAATTTAAATCGTGATCACGATCCAATCGTCTTCTTTTATTGGCACTGTTTTCTACTTCTTTGCTGTGGGCAATTCCCCGTGTTCGCTATATGCAAAATATTCCTCTTACAAAATCTATATTCTACTTGTTGGAACCGAGATCACATAAATGTCACAATATAACAGAACAAAAGAAGTATACCGCTACTTTGATTATTATAGTTTCAAAATATACAAATATTTCGTGTAATAAATAATAAGCATTTTGTTAGTAGAAATCGAACTTACGATCATCATTATATTACATCAAAAATATACGTTCCCAACTACGCTACAGTTGCGAAGAAGCGGTGAAATAATGAAAACTGAAGTTTGTAGTAAATTATGATAGATAACAAAAGCCACTGTGAGTCTTATAAAAGCCCGAGGAACAAAATTATAACTTAAGACAAATTTGTACGAATATAACTTCGTTCTGTTATTTACTTTACTTATATAGCTAAAGAAAATGCTTTAATTAATAAATATTGAAATTCTGTTACGTGTGTACATCTAAATAATGCACATAAATTTATTTGTAAAAGATAAAAAAAAATATTTTACCCGATTAATCGCGTTTATTTTGTTTTATACATTTTTGGAAATCAGATGTTTCGAAGTAGACTGAGGTCTCATTCGTCTGTCAGTTTCATTTCATAATTATTATATCAAACTACCGCCATCGATTCCTTAATAAAGACAATTAAGAAATCGATGACAGCACACAACGATATAACGACATATAACACAATTTTATATGTGTAGGTTTGTGTATATTTTATTGTATACTCCGGGGACGGCTTTATATGATGGCAGGTTTTATTTATCATCACTTTGACGTGAAGTAAGAAAACTGGAAGAAATTAGATTGTCCGCCGTCAGTCTCTAGACGCCTCTCTCTTTAGAATTATATTACATTTTAGTTTATTATTATTAAACAAACCGGCCTCGAAGCTTAAATTGAAATGTAAATATATATAAATTTTATACAATATGTTAGGAAACAGACTTTTACTAAATAGTATAATTTAGAGGTCTATGCAAAAATAAGAATATATAAGCATATATAAATGTTAAGGTAACATAAATATGTTAGCTAAATGTGAAATAGATAATTCCTTGTCATAGTTTTTAATAAAAGCTGATTTTATTAATACTGAAGTAGATTTAAAGTTTTATTTACTGGCAGCGGCTATTGGAAAGATTAAGAGGATTCATAAGAGATTAACCAGATTTTACCAAACTAAAGTAGGCGAAAATATTTGTGGACTAACTCGGAGCACTTTGCAGATAAAAGCTTTTAATCCGATAATAAGAGGAAATGAAACAAAACAAAGGTTTAAAAGGTGGCTAATAAGATCTTTCTATTTAATAAACACACTATTATCTCAATCGAGAGTAAATAGAGAATTGGGAGATCATTTATTTAAAAGCAACGGCCGCATCTGGCGTTTGTTGGTTTATGTCGGTTAAATTCAATAATCTCAGTAGGACCGACTGAGGCGGACCGTTGCAAGGTTTTCGGTTTCCCTCCCCAGTTCATATGGCCCATAATCACATTTGCTAAGTGACCAGCTTAACTTGGTGTCGCAATAACAATAATGTTTATTTATTATTAGAAAACGAAAGAAGAATTTACCATTGAAACATAAAGATTCAATGCTATAAAGATGAAGGATTGTTACTAATCTACTTTGATATTTTACGAGGCATAATAAGCGACCTTTCTTTGAAAGACATTTTTTTCTGAAAGCATAGTATGTAATATAAAGATTGGGTTTTTCAATAGTAAATGTACGTATTCATTTTTGCTTTTCATGTTATTTTGTAAAACCTACTCATAATTTATTTTTAGCACAAATATAATATGGATAATTTTATCAATTGTTAACAAAGGCCTAAAGTAGGTCAAAGACTGGAGTAAAAACTGTATAATAACATTGAAACTTAGGCCTATATTTTAATATATTTTTTCTATTAGCATCACTTTGTATTTATTTTGTTATTGCTTAGAAACATACACCGCTTTGCGTCTGCTGCTGTTTTAATTTTTTTTAACAGAATTCTGAATTCTGTTTCATGGTAATATTTTATCTGTTATACAAAAAAGTAAGTACACATGAAAAAAATTAACAAAGTTTCACCTCTTTCTACTTAAGTAGTGCTAAACGCTACGAACCAGGCGTAGCCTCATATGAGTGCTTTATTGTGATATCTAGTTAAAAGAACTTTTTATTTTACGTGCGACACAGACAAGGGTAGATATTTCTATTGATAATGATTCTGTAGACTCGTAGTGCTGTCGCTAGACAAAGAGATTAATTTTGTCATTTAACTACGTTGAACTTAAAATTCTAAATCAATCTTCAAATACTTGTGTATTCATTCACAATAAAAAAAGCTATTTGTGTTATAGTAAAATAATATTTTAAAATTATGAATGTTAATATAATAAAAATAACAAAAACGATGGTTAATTGCATACAAATAACGTTCAGTTATAATTATTACGAGCCCATTATTTGTTGCTATAATATCAATGTCGTAACGCAATTATATCGAATGATGAACAAGAGCTACATTAATGTTTACACATAACTTATTTATTATTACATAATATAAAAATTAAGGGGTTTTCTATGGATTTTTTCATAAGACGAAGAGAAGTTAATAAGTTTTTATTTATAGCTTCTTTGTTTTTTATTCGTACGTTGTGTTATTTAAAAGACTATCAATAATAAGACAGTTAATTAGTGACATCTATAAATCTACGTTTATTTATCATATCGTGCAATTTTAATAACTTAATAGGAAAAACATCGAGATACTTACATACATATATGTACGTACTAGCGGCCCGCCCGCGGCTCCGCCTGCGTGAACTACGTTATTATTAATTTCTATCTCCATGAGTACCTACGTCCTATAAGTGACGTAAATGAAAAATTTGAGATTCCTAGCATTTGTAGTAACGAAGTTTCATACAAACTTTCAACCCCAAAAACAACCCCTTAGAAGTCGAATATTGCAAATTCCCGTCTTAGCGAGCACCTGCTTCCTATAAATAACTCCTATGTAAAATTTGAGATTCCTAGCACATATAGTTTCTGAGATTTCGTGATGAGTGAGTGACCTTTCGATTTTAAATATATAGATAAATATAATATTTCAGTAATAAGTTTTATATGTGCTTCCAGTCTCCACGCTCTATAGGACTAACATTATACTCTACAAGTCAACCATATATCAACGGATGTAGAGCCTACTGTACAGTATATAGTGGACAGGGCTGCGTAAGTGCGTACACTCGATGATCAACACAGGACGCTGTCTCTCTATCTGACAGATAACACATGTAACACATGGAACTGTCCCTTCGACCGCGATTAACTGACAGTTATTGTGTTGACTATGTAAAGATATCGTTTTAAATAATAATTTTATTCAATTGTTTTGTTTAATATTCGTAATAAGTATCATAATTTTAAAGAAATTGTAGTATAAAGTAAGATTATTTAGCTTTAGCCCGCTTGTAGCAAGGTAGGAACCTAATGTTGAGACACTTTCCGTCGAATTCTCATTGCGTGTTGAGTGGTGAAACTCAACGACGCGTTTATTATACTTGCTAAATCTGTAACAATAGAAGTTAATTAATTTTTAATGAAATGATAATATTTAAGTTTGTTTGTGATATAATCTTCAGAGATTAAAGACTGTTTAATTTTGTAGAATAAAAAAATATATCTAATAATAATAACTCTCATTTTATTTTATTTTGATAATTACAATTACAAACTAAGTTTGTCCTCGCTGACTGTAAAACGTTGAACGCCACCGCGTCTTTATCTAAAGCATTTATCAAATATACTCACAGCCCTTGTAAAATTTATTGGTTTTCAAATGACCGCTCTATCGGTTGAGATTGCGCAGTCCATTATAATGCGACGAACGATTCATAAATAATTTTCTTTTCACGTAGAAGATAAAAAATTATATAATGATATCTTTTTATTTATGGAGAAAGTTTCTATTAAAATTTATTGTTGTTAGTATAAACTCTATTTTATAAAGAATAATGTGCTGCAAATTATTACATTTTTCTACTTCAAAATAAGTAACAGTGCTTTCAAAGTGTTCGTTGTTCACAACAAAAAAAAAACATTTTTTTAGTCAAATAAAATCAAAATCAGCAGAAATATTTCTTTATACCATATTATACACATTTGTACCTGTATTATACGAACTATTGCCTTTCATATTCGTGAAATAATAGCTTTGTCGTAATAATATCCATTTACTTTGAAATATAATTATTCTACGTATTATACGAGATAACAACGGTCATACAACTATTTATTTTAATATGCATGTAATAAAAGAAAACACACAATTCCTCGGCAATATGCGTGAAACATGGCGCGCTGTAATCATCGCCCTTTGTGTAAGAGACCAGCGTCGATTGAATACGAGATCACGTGGAATCTTCCTCCAGCAATATAATAAGAATATTATGTTCTGCTTGTTTGTTCCAAGGTTCAAATATCTGATGTGAAACTCTATCAGCCCGTTTAAGTGATGATAGAAATTAGTATAGCGAATTGTAAGAGTTAGTAAACATGATAGAGAATTTTAAAAGTCACTCCGTTTTCCCAAAAAGGATTTACAATCATGTCCACATGGATAAAATCACTAATTTATGTCTCTTACAAATCAATTTACGACGTTTTTTATGTTTTTAAGTTAGAATATTAAACCAATTGTTGATGCACATTAATTTTGTGTGATAACTGAAAAATATTGAAAATATCCAAGTATAAAATAATGCGTCGCAAAACAAGACTTTTGCTGTTTTCGTCACGGAGCGTTCTACATTTCTACCGATAATCTGAGTAATTTTACAATTTTGGATTAACCCTTAACCCTTAAGTGGTAATGGCCGCGCGGCCGCCACGCGTTGTATTTTTTATATTTCTTAATAAGCTAAGCATCATGGGCAACTGTCATTTTACATATTCTCATTACGTCTATATTTGCGGGGGGTGCCGGACGTTGGGCGCTGCATCACTTACAGGGACAAAGGTATGCACGTGTTGGGGTCTGCGTGACCCCCATGATATCAGTTACGTTAGTTTTTTGACATTATAATTTTATTTCTTTTTTACAGTTATTTAATTAAGATGTTGCGGCATTTAAGTGATAAAACAATAAAAGAGATCGTAAACGACGATTCTGATTCCATATCAGAGATTGGGGAGATTTTAAATAAAATTTGCTTCAAAGCGCAATAATTATTTAAAATTAATTTGCAACGTACATAGTACCCAAAAAATCCTATGTAATAATTGTCAAGACTAATATAAGCATTTCATTAAATATTGGAATATG
This sequence comes from Heliconius melpomene rosina, assembly GCF_056956725.1. Taxonomy (NCBI): domain Eukaryota; kingdom Metazoa; phylum Arthropoda; class Insecta; order Lepidoptera; family Nymphalidae; genus Heliconius; species Heliconius melpomene. The sequence continues at coordinate 13,107,659 of NC_140403.1, forward strand.
ACATTTTCAACAAGAAAGTCCTGAGATAATCCGAAGAAAAGTATATAAATATGCAAATTTGTTTTACTCCGGCGTTATAGTTTGTTATTGCAACACAACTGTAGATCCAAATTTTTATCGAAATCTAATTATAAATGAAAAAGGTAGGCAAAAAATTAAATTTAAATTGCTCTCCTGAAAAGTAGCATTTTTCACTTTTAATACTTTACCAAGGGACTGTTGATATATATTTTTGTTTATTCTGCAAGTGTTCCTAATGCAATAAATATAATAAAGGCCGATTTAAGACATAAAAATCCTGGCCCGTGAGACCGGCGCGGACCGCAGATGTAAGTCAATAACACCGTTACACAGATCACCTATATATATGTCCGGTTGATCTTCGAAATCGTCAGTCTACATTTGATTGTAGACACTAGTCCCGTGTAGAAGGAAATTAACGTTAATAATGAAAGTATTCATTTGCATTGTCCTGCTCGTCGCGGTCGCTGTGGCCAGCGGTGATAAGAAGCCACAATACGATATCAAAGACGCGCTGGAATTATTCGAGAAATTTGTAAAAGATCACGACAGGCACTACAAGAGTATGGCCGACACAATTGAGCATTACATAGCTTTCGTGAAATCCTTATTTCAAATTAATAAAGCCAATGCTGAAAGTAAAGGTGCTACGTTCGATATAAATGAGTTTGCTGATTATACTGCTCGCGAGTTGGCACAATTGAGGGGCTTTGGAAGTGCGTTTCATTTGTAATGTTATATAAGTATATTGAAAAATTATGTATCAGTTTTATTTATTAATGTAGCGGCCGTGACTAGTGACGAGGTCCTAAGAACGAAGAATCGTCTGTTGAGTTTTTGTGTGTAATACTTATTATTTGTGTCTATCGGTTATACTTAAGAAAATATCTGCCGTTACTATATATTGGGGGTTAGAAAAAAAATGGTGTTAGTGTTGTAATGCGAGTACGTAACTAATTATTAACTTCTTTAAGCTTCTAGGTTTTCAGTTCTTCTCTGTCTTTCCTACTACACGCGGGATATAGCGTGAAACTAAAAAAATACATGGTAAAGCAACGCCGTTCTTGCCTTGCTAAATAAAAAAAGAATATACTGGTGTTTTATTAAAACGTACAAATCTTATACGATAAAATGTATACATAATAATAGAAATTAATCTAAATCTTAGCTGATATTAAACCAATACACACTTAAATATATACTTAAAGGGTATTTCAAAGTTATTATTTATAATTGTTATTTTATTTTGTTTTCAGATAAACCTTAAACTCCAGAAAATGCCGATAAGAGACAATGTCTCGGTGCTGCTTATGCTGTGCTCTACGACTTTTGCATATTTATGTATTTTTAGTTCACTTATATTAATGAATTAAAACATTATTCTCAACCTAATGAGTTTTTCGTTACTTTAATAGATATATATTATATCATTGTCGATTAATTCGTTTGATGAACATATTTGAGGCCATCGTGGCGGCACAAGGGTGTGACTGTAACTCGACGGCTGTGGGTTCGATCCCCACTCGACGTTACGTTAATATTTCCATTTGTTCGCTCTGGTGTCGAGACAAAGCGCGGCGTGGAATTCTGTCACTCAACACGCAATGCCTCCAGAATGCGGCAGAAAGTGGGGAACGGAGTGCTTTAACACTAGGGTCTGCCTACTCTGCTATGTGCGGGATACAGCATGAAACTAAAAAAAATGAAAATAATATTATGACTCATACTCATGATATTTTCCGACTAAAGTATGTGAATAACGTCATGAACGTAAGTAAAAATAAATAATCGGTACCTGAAGACACAGTACACATAAGAACTTTTTATCAATTTATCTACAAAGGTAAATTGATTAAAAAGTGCTTGTCTGTAAATAAACTATAATAAGTTCCACGGCGGCTATCACGCAGACATAAATAAAAAACAAACATTCGTAAGGAATAATATAAAATGTAACTACAGTACCATATGTGTAAATAACTTAAAGGCGCACGCTAGATGAACTTCGCAATACACTTAAAAAGGCTAACTTCGGTACATTTAACCCCGTCGTCGCTGCTCCGAGTGATGTCATGACTGTACTCCGACATCTCGCCAACTCCTCCAAATTTGTACCTAGCTTATAGAATAGAATAAATTATTATATAATATAAATAAATTAAATAGAATTAAATAGAAAATTAAATAGAATAAATTATTATATAATATAAATTATTATTAGAATAAATAAATTATTTAGTGTATATACAGAAAAATATCATTAGCTTATAATTAATTAAATGTTTTTACCATGTTGCGACATAAAACAATTATTAGTAGCAACAATTTTGGAAAATTTTCCACCTAAAAGTGATTTTTGGTTTTTCTATTGCTACTAAATAAATAATTACAATATTTTTTAATTACTTTATGTAAATAATTTCTTTTTCGGCGTGCAGTAAAAAAATAATTATATGTACATTTTTTTAACCTTACTAGGTATTTGTAAAATAATTATTTAAAACTCCATCCTATTCACATTAGCAGAGCTGTGAACTAATTGCGTCTATTTGACGCTAGGAGCCTACTGACCTATTTTGTCAATGCTAAATTTTATATATATAAACCAATTTTCTTCTTTCCTTCCCTTTTACAGAAATACGTGTGTTTTTGACTTTTATATATATATATTTATATTTCTATCTCAGCAAATTACGCTATCAATAGATCGAGAACAAAGCATTTCAAAATTAAATATTATAATACATAGTTTTAACTGTTGATTTCTACACACTCTTACCTAATCAAATTTTAAATATAAATATTTCTATGAATATGATTTGATATAGTCTAATGTAATTCAACAAAGCCTAAACAAACTTTACAAAACCCAGAAAAAATATGTATATTTGCGAACCTTTACCTTGCAATAGAATATCTAAGAAATAGTTTTTTCTCTCATAGTAATCACAAAGCCTCAAGAGACTGAGATTTCTTGCAAATCTACATTATCTTGTTTTTGATCCCAATAAATCACGGCTCCCTTGTGATACCTAGAATTGTAGATGAGGATTATATTACCCTACTTGAGGTATAATAATGCTTAAATTCCGCTAGGTACATCAAAATAAATAAAAATGTTGAAAGTATGTAAATAGATATAGATTATTACTGTGAATTTGAACATACATTCAATTTTATTCATAGATAATTTTGTATTTTTTCTTAGTTTAGGTACAATATAAAACAAATAATCACTGGAATTAATTAATTTTTTACTCCAATAAAATGTATAGTAACTGAAATTTCCAATCACGACGTAGCGTTTAAAAAGCTGTTAGCAATCAAATGCTATTTCCTGTTTGGAATATAGCTATGAACAATTTAGATGTTTTTGTACACAACATATCCGTCACTGGTTGCTGCCTGCTTGTAAAAATAATATATGTTACAGAAAAACATTATACATTAGAGGGCCCGTGCGGGGCTTCGCCTGCTTGAAATAGAAATATTCATAAAGAATTGAAAACTAAAGATTCAGTCAATTCAAAAAAACAGTTGTATAAAATAACTGTCACGGCAATTAGCAATTTTGTCGAACTAAATACTTTAAATTGACATAATTTTTTTATTAATGAATCGATTGTAATATAAATTATAAGCCAAAAATCATTTTTAGAAAAAGCTTTTATTTAAACGCTTTAAAAAGGAGAAAATAAAATTTGTCTTTTAAATTTTAACTATCAACTCATAAGCTACACAATTTATATGATCATAAAAACTTGTCGCGCGATTTACTTGTGTAACTAAACTAGTGCTAATTTAATTATGTAAAATCTGCTAAGTTTCAATTTTTAAAGTTTCAATTTAATTAAATATTGATTAACGCGAACAGGTTTCTCACACTAGAGACATGTACCACGATTCCTCTTCTATGGTTAGGAATGCTGTTGGCGACACTAGACCCTTCCCGATTACAGTGGGGGTTCACCAGGGCTCGACTCGTAGTCCGTTCTTATTCAATGTAGTGCAGCCTCCATGGCTGATGATATATGACGACGACATAGCACTCATTGACGAGAACCGACTGACGCTGGAGCGTAAAGTGAACCTCTGGAAGGGTACGCTTGAGAACGGCGGTCTTAAACTAAATGTGTCGAAGACCGAGTACATGGCGAGCCCGGACTCGAGCACGATCCTTATAGGTCCTGAGCCAGCAGTTAAGTCAGAAAAGTTCAGGTACCTTGGATCCGTTGTGCACGAGTCTGGAGGCATCGATCACGATGTCCATGGCCGGATAAATGCTGCCTGGGCCAAATGGCGGGAGGTCACTGGTGTGGTTTGTGACCGAAGAAAACCGCCAAGCTCAAGGGATTAATATACAAGAGCATCATACGACCGGTTCTTTGATACGGCAGCGAATGTTGGCCAGCACTATCTCGGTACACTCAGGAGCTTCACGTCACGGAAATGAAGATGCTGAGGTGGATGTGCGGCGTAACGCGGTCTGACCGCATACGCAACACATTCCTTCGAGGTAGTCTTGGGGTCCGTGACGTAGCGGATAAGCTCCAAGAGCGCCGCCTGACATGGTTTGGCCACGTTACGCGCTGGTCTTAGAACTATGTCGGATGCAAGTGCCTTGCTATATCAGTTCCTGGAGTGAGACCTCCTGGACGCCCAAGGAAGCGCTGGTTGGATGTCGTGATGCCGGATATGAGAGCCAATGGTCTAACCACCGAGGATGCAAAAGACTGCGCAAAGTGGAGTAGGTTGAGTAGGAAGGCAGACCCTGGCAATAGCCGGGATTAATGCCAGGAGGAAGAATGTTTCTCACATTAGATGTCATATTATTTTTCTAATTATTCTCGGCAAGCCCTTTTATTTGATACCCGTATTGCAGATGTGCATAAATAATGACTATTCCGCCATCTTAGATGTTCCGCCATATTGGATTTAGAAAAACGTCACATTTATCGAGTTACTCTCAACGAGCCCTTTCAATAGATATCCATATTGTAGAAGTAGACTAAAATTAACTATTCGTTCATCTTGGATGGTCCCCCATATTGGATTTAGAATGACGTCACATTATTTCCCAAGTTGCTCTCAAGAAGCCCTTTCATTTGATACCCATATTATAAAAGTGCATGAAATATAACTATTCCGCCATCTTGGATGGTCCACCTTATTAGATTTAGAATGACGTCACATCATTTTTCAAGTTGCTCTTAAGAAGCCCTTTCATTTGATACCCGTAATGCACAAGTGCATCAAAAATAACTATTCTGTTACTTTGGATGGTTCGCCATATTGGATTTAGAATGACGTTACACTATTTTTCCAGTTACTCTCAACAAGCCCTTTCATTTGATACCCATATTATAGAAGTTCATGAAATATAACTATTCCGCCATCCTGGATGGTCCGCCATATTGTATTTAGAATGAAGTCACAAACCTTATCGTGCATTGTCATCCAAACCAAACGTGTATACAACATTTCAGCTCAATCGTACGAACATACCTTTCATTATATGAAAGCACAAAAAACTTGAATCGTGTCAATTCTATTGGATTTCAAGTGATGTCACATTATTTTTCTAATTGTTCTCGGCAAGATCTTTCATTTGATACCCATATTGCAGAAGTTCATAAATAATAACTATTCCGCCGTCTTAGATGTTCCGCCATATTGGATTTAGTATAACGTCACATTATTTTTAGAGTTACGGTCAACGACCCATTTCATTTAATACCTATATTGTAGAAGTAGACCAAATAGATACTCGGCTATCTTCGATATCCTCCTTATGGGAGTTAGAGTGACATCACATTATTTTTCGAGTTGCTCTCAACGAGTCCTTCCATTTGGTACCCATATTGTAGAAGTACATTAAAAATAACTATTCTGCCATCTTGCATGATCCGCCATATTACATTTAGAATGACGTCACATATTATATCGTGCATTGTCATCCAAAGTAAACGTGTATACAAAATTTCAGCTCAATCGGTTGACGATATCTACTTCAAAATTGAGCTCTAAGATTTCACCCGAACCCACATACATACATTGCAAGTTAAATAAAAGCTTTTAAAAATAAGTCCTACATGTTTTCAGAAGCCTGCCAGAATCCAATAGTGAAAACCGCACCTACATTGGTGAAGTCGATTCTGAGATTAGCGATAACAAACGCACAGACAAACGGAAAAACAGGCAATTTTTTTTAAAATCATTGTTTTGGGTTCTATTAGGTTAATAAAGGTTTCCAATAACATTTTTTTTAAATATTTTCCAAGTACAAACACCGATCCTCTTACGATTTTATTATAAGTATAGATTTTATCTCCATTTACTTTAGTGCCTAAGCGTATGCGGGAAACAATGTCAGTTTTTTTTATGTGTTCTAGTTGAATGAATTTCGATTTTGTTTTTGGACTCGATTCAAGCACTTTTTTTACGTTCTATGGCGCATTCAGAATGTGATGGATGACGTGTGATATTTGTGGATGTGAAAAGATTCTTTGTGTCAAAAACAACTATGCAATTAGTATAATATACCGATTGCTAAGATTATAAAAAATGGTATGATTACGAAATCAGGCGAGATAAACTTAAAATATGTATATATCAATTAATGAGCGGTATAAACAAAATATAAATAGTGACATTGCTAATTTTCAATCAGGCGCAGAATTAACCAGACTTATAGATAATTTATTAACATTACAAAATTAGCATTTATTTTCGTAAATTAGAGTAATATAATTTTAATGTTAATACTCCAACTACTAGTCTTATATAAATTGAATTTATAGAATGGTAAAAGTTAATATTTTTTACTTACTGTAAACAAATATAGACAATACTAGACTTCCGGTCGACTTACAGCCAACGTTGCCCTTAGTGTCTCTCACAAGACAACTTTTACTTAAGCCCCATTAGACCCTCATCTCTTTAGTAATTGTACTTTACGATTCCTGAATTAGTTATAAAGTTTATAAATATTATATGCTATCTTTTTGTTTACTCTCGGAATTACAAATAACATAAAGTCCCTGAGTTATGTTTCCATTACTATTTTTATGTCTTTATCTATATCTTTACCTTTTATTTACATTAGCTACAAAAATATAATTACTATAATTCATTTATTATTATTTTGTGAATATTTTTTTCCAATCTTAAACAAATAAAATGTATTTATAATAATTTGTTTTATTTAAGCACAACGGCGAGTGGTACTAGCATTTATTACAGATACGTTATCGTTAAGCGCTTCCGTCAAATCATTGTTTTATTTTAAGAAAGTAATCCTTTAACGTCTTATAACAAAATAAACTTAGCTTGTCAATTGATTTTTGTAAAATGTTAGTTTGTGTAATTGAAAAGGATATATAAATATTAAATCAATTGTATTCAGTGGTTTGATCTAAAGAGATTTTTATCTTACGGTTGTTTTTGCGTACATCATTTTATTTGTATTAATGCGAGGGCCGTCTAAATTTATTAATGAAAACAAATCTTCATTTCCATATTCGGTAGAATCCAAGTTTAAGGAAGTTAAATATATAGATTTGCAGAATTAGAGGATTTAGTTTGAATTTGATACTCCGATGAAAAGTTTAGTTTGTTATTTGCTAGTGGGTAAATTACGTCTTATCGGAGACAGTAGGGAAAGTTTGGAACAATAATGAAGATGTCCTTGTTTCCTCAGTATAGCAAACTGATATCTTTCTTCTAACGATTCCAAGCCAAGGTGATTGTGATATAAATCTATATTCATTGTATTTCATATATGCTTATTATAGAGCGTCGATTAAAATATAATCATAATTCAATTTATGTCGGGCTTATGGTCTATTTCTTTATCGTTTAGTATTTCACATGAAAATTTAAGGAAGTCATTGTTATGTTACTTAACATTTCGAATCACCTTTAGATTGTGCAGTAGTCTCAGATGGTAAAAAATTCCAACCGTCTTCTTTATTGAAATTTAGAAGCTTTTGCGTTTTAGTAGCCCGGTGTATCATTCTAAAAATATATAAATTTTACCTAGCCACGATAATATAACGTTTATCAAATCTAATTTTCGCCCATCTGAATACACGCCCATTATTAACATCTAAAATATTATTTCAAAAACAATCTATTCTTTTTCATTTTTCAAAATCTTACATAAACAGGAAAAACGTATACTACCAGTGCTGAAGTTCACCCAAACAACGTTACGGGGACGCCTGTTGTATTTAAAACGCGCGGAGCGCGTGGCCAAGTTTTTTTACGAACAGAACTGGCGAGCAGCACCGTGTGTTATTTTACACGAACCATTTGAAGCCACTTTTTACCTATTCGTAACTCAAAAACTATTCCACCTAAACCTATCATATTTGGCTCAAATATTTAGACCCCCTACCTGTATACGTGCATTAAATTTCATAAACACAGCTCAAACAGTTATTTAGATAATGACGTCCAAAAATCGTAAATTTTTAGGGGGGTGACTGACCTATAGACCTTAATGTTAACCAAGTTCCAGATGACCTGGAATGGTGAAATTTAGCATCCGGTTAAGTAATTGGGTGTATGTAAAGGAAAAAATCCGAAACTAGTATTTTTTTAACATTTTCTTATAATTTTTCAATAAATAGATTCAATTAGTAACATTTACTTATAGTGTAGCGCCTGGCATAATATAAGAGCAATGCATTATTTATATATTGTTGCTTTTATTTATGTCACACGTTAGTAAATATTTTATTTGTTTTGTAGACTAACTTCACTATTACTTACGTAAGCCATCTAAAACAACACGATGCTTTCAAGTATATTCTAAGATAAGATATGTCTCCATTTGTAGATGAAAATGACTCTAATTTATGTCCTGAGAAAGCCTGTCATCATGTGGACTTCAAGGGCTTCACGTAAAAATATAAAAATATAATAAATGGATTAACATCCTTCATTATTATTTATTCCTAGCGGACGCGCGCAGCTTCGCTTGCGTATTTAGGGGTGAATTCTAATAACCCATGAAACATGTGTTCAATGAAATATTTTTAAGAGTCTAAACTTAAAAAGTTTATTAAAATCGGTGGCGGTTTAAAGATTTTTCCATACAAACTTTCAACCCCTTATTAGCACCCTTAGCGGGAGAATTCTAGAAAACTATGAAACACGTATTCAATTAAATACTTTTAAAAATCTAAATTTCAAATTTTATAAAAATCGGTGCCGATTTAAAAAAAAATCCATACAAACTTTCAACCCCTATTTCACCCCTTTAGAGTAAAAATTTTTCAAAATCCCTTCTTAGTGGATGTCCAGATTACGAAAGTAAACGTCTGTCCAAACTTTACGTTTCTACCATCAGCGGTTACGGCTGTGAGTGCGTCTTACCTCAGTCAGCGAGGACAAGTCCTTTTATATATATAGATAGATAATAAATGGATTAACATCCTTCATTATTATTTATTATAATTTAAACATATGTTTTAGTACTTATTATACTAAGAGTATTTGCATAGTCGATTAACGTATTTGATATTAAATTATTATTACAATATTTAAGTACTAAGTCCTATATAAGATCCTATAAGGGTTCTGTTTTATTGCTTTCGAGGTACAGAACCCTAAGACAGAAAAAAAATACACTAAAAAATAAATATAAAAAATATATATATATTGATAGAAATATATATAAAATTTAATAATAATATACGATAGTATATTATCTGTAAGGCCAGTCGTGGCACCGGGGCACAAAGTGTGTCTGTAAAACGGACTGGTTGTGAGTTCGATTCCCACTCGAGGAATTGAAATATTTATTTAAAATTATATTTCCACCAAGGCAAAGCGCGGCGTAGAGTTCCGCCACTCAACACGCAATGCCTCCAGAATTCGATGGAAAGTGGAGTTACTGAGTGTCTTAACACTAGATTCTCTCTGTCTTCTGTCTCTGCTGTGTGCGGGATACAGCGTGAAGCTGGTTTGATTTTTAATTTGATATATGCAGCCTACCAGCTATCTTAACAGAAGTAATTATAAAGTAATTATTAACAGTAAAAATTTAAGTAATTGTTAATAAAAAAAATAAGAGAAAAAAAGAGAAAATTAAAAATTACTTAAACAAAATAATAAAAAGTAAATAAATCTGCTTTACGATGTATCCCACACATAGCGGGGTAGACAGAGGGAACCTAGTGTTAAGACACTCAGTTCCCCTCTTTCCATCGAACTCTGGAGGCATTGCGTGTTGAGTTATTCCAACAAAATAATAAAATTAGAAAAAAATAATAATTATTATTTCAGATTTCTAAACGCAGCATACATTAACTACTTTCTAATCTGACAACTGTCATTTAATCAACAAAATAAAAACTATAGTCGAGATTCATAGATAAATATAATAAATTTTCATATATAGGGGAATTGTGCTCAAGATGGCATACTATGATAAGATGACACACTACCAATATTGATGAAACTATTAGCGCTAAGTGCGATCTTGTGACGTTTTAGAGAGTGTCTGTAGATGCACCTAGTGCTTAAATTCAGTATGGGTGCAAATGAATGCAGATGGGCAAATAATTCATGTTTTCGTTTTTTTCAATTGCAACAAATTTTTCTTTCGCTTTTGCTTGATGGTGAAAAGATATGTAAGATAAAGATTTTCTATTTGAACTTATTATAAATGTAAAATAGGATTATTGTATGACACAACTAACGCTAAAAGCGCATCCTAACCTATAAACTTTTGTCACATCGGTTCAAATTAAATTCATATATCTATTGGGTAAGATGACATACAAAACGTGAGTATAAGATGGCATACTATCTTACCCTTATAAATAGAATCGATATTTTTTTTTTTGCATTACGTACAAAATGCCTGGCAATTACAAACGAATATATATTGGTCACAAGAAGACATGGATAAGGCTGCTAGAGCAAAGGCATTCAATAGCCGCAGGTGACGAAGTTTATTTCCCTTTTGGAAAAGGAAGTGACTGATAACGGAATCCAATCTCATAAAATTTGCAACATGTATGAATCTGGCGTTAATACTGTTTAAAAGCCCCTCAGCAAACAAGAAACTATTTATTTGTGAACTATGCTCGACATATAATGATGGCGTTTTTATGCCACATACTAAGTGGCATACTAAAAAAAAAAAAGTATGTCATTTTACCCTGTAGATATGTCGTCTTACACTGGTCGACCTAAGTGCGATTTTTGTTTGTTTTTATGATGTTTGAAAGATGATTGTTCTGAAACTAAAATAATTTCGTTGATTATGAAATATATAATAACTAGCGACCCTCTTGCGGCTTCGCCCGCTTTTACTACTGGATTATTCATATAATGTATGTTTGCAAAGCACTTAAGATAATGTGAAAATTAATTAAACCCTAATGCAACCCGCATTTTCGTAGTTTCACTAAGGATTTTCCAATTGTTTTACACAGCAAGGATATTTTAGTAGGTACCGTTATTTTAAATCCGTGCTACTAATCTTTTCAAGTACTTATTAAAATATATTTAAACTAGCGGACGCGCGCAGCTTCGCTAGCTTATTTAGGGGTGAATTCTAATAAACCATGAAACATGTGTTCAATGAAATATTTTTAAAAGTCTAAATTTCAAATTTTATAAAAATCGGTGGCGATTTGAAGATTTTTCCATACAAACTTTCAACCCCTTATTTGCATCCTTAGGGGGTGAATTCTAGAAAACCATGAAACATATGTTCAATTAAATAATTTTTAAGAGTCTAAATATCAAATTTTATAAAAATCGGTGGCGATTTAAGAATTTTCTCATACAAACTTTCAACCCCTTATTTGCACCCTTAGGGGGTAAATTCTAGAAAACCATGAAACATATGTGCAATTAAATACGTTTAAGAGTCTGAATTTCAAATTTTATAAAAATTGGTGACGATTTAAAAAATACCTATACAAACTTTCAACCCCTTATTTGCACCCTTAGGGGGAGAATTCTAGAAAACGATGAAACACGTGTTCAATTAAATACTTTTAAAAATCTAAATTTCAAATTTTATAAAAATCGGTGCCGATTTAAATTTTTTTCCATACAAACTTAGAACCCCTATTTCACCCCTTTAGGGTTAAAATTTTTCAAAATCCCTCCTTAGTGGATGTCCAGATTACGAAAGTAAACTTTCAAATTTCACGTTTCTACGCACAGCGGTTACGGCTGTGCGAGCGTCTTACCTCAGTCAGTGAGGACAAGTCCTTTTATATATATAGATGACTATTTTTTAACGGAAGAAATTATAAGCAAAAGCCTACCTACTAATAACTAGAACAAAAAATATGAAACCAAATATATCGCGCTGAAATAATACATTCAACTCCAATTATCCAATACGTGCAAACGCATCTAAATCTTCGTTGCTATAGAGACAGGCGGGTTTTTTTCGAGCTTGTGGTTAATGCTGAAGAGGGTATTCTGTCCCTGATGAAAAGCAAGCACTACGTGGCTGCCTGTGAGGAAAAATAAATAGAATGCATCGGCCGGGAATCGAACCCGGGCCGCCCGCGTGGCAGGTGAGCACTCTACCACTGAACCACCGATGCGTGTAAGGCAGGCGGGCGCGGCGGACGCATGGCGAGTGGCGAGCCGTTTCGCAGCAAGGACTTTTTGATATTGTAACAACTTCTAAAGTACTTATTAAAATGAAAAACAGTAAAAGACAGTTTTGATCTACATTTACTTACATTTGGCTAACGTAACGTGGCTACTTATTTATATGCTGAGAGTAATAAGTAATAGAGTGATAGAGAGGGATAAGTGAAACTTGAGTAACATACAGCTGATGTGTCAACGGCGGGATGTGTCAACAATTAAATGCGTTTTTCTCTAAAACTATTCGCAATTTCGAAATATTGTAAACAGCAAATTTTACCTTCGTTTAACGTAGAAAATTAATAAAGTATTTTAAAGGATAAGGATTAATACCATTATGGAAAAATATCCCTCACAATAAAAAATATATTGAAATTACTATTTTTAGACAGAAATATGATCTGCACGTTATTCTTAAAAGATACGAATATGCCATCGCGGACTTTTTTGTAGATCTTATTAAGAGGAACAATACTCCAGTACATTATTTTCATGTAGTACTTACCATTAAAGCAGCGCATGCGCGTAAGTGTCTCAACGGGTAGGACTTTATATACATTTATCGTATTTATGTTAATTTACATAAGAATGTACGAATAATAAACTATATATAAACCTTCTATGAAAAATACTCGACTTAATGGTGAAAACTGGATCGAAATCCGTTGGGTGGTTTAGAAGAAGAAGAGTTAGAAACAACAGACAGACACGAAAAGCGACTTTGTTTTATAAGATATAGGATACGCAATATGCTGTTCTCAGATGACTTTATTTATTTGAAATATTTGTCTTCAAACAAAAAGTATGTCATCGTAAGCACAATTCCCCTAATTAAATATCGTCTTAAGCGTAATAAAACATAATATTATTGACCATAATAAAAAAGTAAATACCTAATTATATTAGATATATTTTATTGTACGAAGGCGCTCATATTTTAATGGTTTTTTTTAACCTGGGTTTCATGATTTTACTGGTTTTAAGAACACTTGTGAAAACGGCAGAGAACGAAGTCGACCTTGGGATCATATCAATTCAGATTGGTACCGTCAGCACTTAATAAACTTATTGTTTATATTTTTTCCAAGACTTGTTGAACAATGTGTCGTTCAATAGAATTGCTTGTGGTTGAAACAAGAACTTACACCGAATTGTTCCAATGCCTCCCGATGGGAGCTGTCTCTTCCATGCTATTGCATATTCTTATCTGACTTGGCTAGTTTTCATAAGAATTTACAGTAGAATCTGAGTAGAATAGAATTTGAATACATTCATTTATATCGATGTAAATTCTTATGAAAACTAGCCAAGTCAGATATTACACATAAATGAAGTCTCCAAGTTGTAAGAAGAATGGGCATTTTCAGTTGTTATAAAATATTTTATATTGTTAAAAATAAATTTCAGGACTGACCATTGAACTTGGCATACATTTACATCTCACTTCTTTTATCGCTGAAAGGATACGTTTTATTACAAAACTTGGCTTTCATTTTACATTTATGTTTTTGATGGGATAGTTATTAACGAACCATCATACTATTATACAAAACGAGTCGTAGAGTACCAATAACAATGCAGTAAATGCGAAAACATAACACTTCGAGGCCCCATATCTGTTTCTTATCTCCCTTTTATAGGGCGAGGCTGTCTAACATATTGTTGCCAGAGTACTGCTAAATAATCAGCACGTACATATGTATGTACATAATTAATGGCCCCTTCTACGAAATCTTCATACAATGTGATTATCGCCATAACATGATTACATATATATTTGTATGTGTATCTACATATATGTAGGTACTAGAAACATCATTCAGTTAGTTTATTTGCTATAATTAATAATATAAAGTTTTTGTAAAGACCGATTTATTGTACCTATTAAAAAGCCAATATTAAAAAAAATAAAACAGGTACCCTTAAGCTGTTATGTTATGCCACTTCTGCCATTTAAAATTCGACAAGAAACAATTATCTTTTAATAAAACTACAATTAGACGTTTATTTGATTAGTCAGTTTGATTCTTCGCATTATTATCACCGTTCTCAGACAAATGTAACGCAACCATAAAAAAATTCTACTTTTGGTAGCTATCCGACTCTACTTTTACAAAACTCTCTTACGTCACTATGTTAATTTGATAAGAATAATGTTTAAAGAAATTGCAAACAGAAACAGAACAACATAAACTTAAAGTATTTACTGCAAACCACTTTTTAGATCAATTTCCTTGAGAAGGAATCGAATCCACAATCTATCGCATTTTCAGGCACACGCTTGTGCCCCTGCGGCACTTTCATTAAACTTTTTAAGTGTCAACAGAAAATGAGACGATTTTATAATATGGCTTTAAGATTTCCGTACGTACATAAAGAAATTCAGTTATTTATTTTTTTACTTATTTCTTTATACTTTTAAACATGCATCATTGAATATATAGATATTAAATAATACATACGTGCTTATGGACACGTCTAAAGGATTATCATAGACATTTAATGATACCGCCGACCACTTTGGTTTCAATTATACGGATCTATTTATGTCACAGCCGTATATTTATATCCGTAAAAGCCTTTGACGTGTGGACAGTACACATTACAAACACAGTTATATTAAATTTATACTGAACTGGTGGTGGTGAAGGTTTTGTACAACATATTTTTCGTATAGTAATTATTTTATAATTATTCTGATGTTATGAGTATATTACTATAATGATTATTTTTTTTTGTTATATAATACAATGTATAGAAGAGACGGCCCAACAATGTCGAAAAGATATAAATCATTTATCCGCCTGTCTGTCAAAATAATAAATAGTACCTTAATAATACTCAATTCATACAGAACTTTAAAAATATCAATGACAGATAAGCTTATATTAGCTTACGAGGTTTTGATATTAGAAATACGCAGGTTTGGCGATAAATTGCAATAGAGATGAGAAGACCGAGAGTTATAATATTATTTAAATTATTATTTAAATGAAAATTACAATTATTAAAATATTTAAATTACAACAATTATTTTTAAGCTCTAACACACGACCCATGAAAAAGAATCAAACAAAAATCTATTCAGAATTTCAAATATAATCAATCGCAATTTAATAAAGACGATTTATGTCAATCGTTGCTCATTGCTTTGCCGGCGGCAGACGGGGTGTTGGGGAGGCTCCAGCTCTCTTGTCTATAAGAAATGGATCAGTTCAAGCGAATACTAAAAACTTCTCTCTTCTTTCAAAGATGTGTTGGTTAATAACTTACCTAGTTATTAAGTATATAATATTTTTTTGTTTTGACAAAATAATGCGCTGTCAACATTTTAAAACAAGTCTTTACAGTAAATTACATTAGAGTTTAATTAGGCACAGTATTTCTGATTCCTAAAGTAGTATTAGCAAGTTATTTAGTAAATGACTTTATATTAAATGTTATTATTTGTTTGACTTAGGATTCCAAGGTTTTAAAGTTGAGAAAATTCATCTTAGGAAGGATTCTTAAAATATTTATAATTCATAAACTCCGGCCCGGTTGTTGGAAAAGTATTTTAATATTAGAAAATGATGAAAATGTCAGTACAACTAGTTGTAGAAACTAAAATCATATAAAAATATTGAAACAGATATGATCATCATGAATGTACAACAAAAAGTAAGTCATTATTTTTATAAAATATCACTAAAGCTTGGACTGATGCACATTTAAAGGAAATAATTTTATCAAAGTTATCAAAATGTTATTGGAACCAAGACGCTGTACAAAGCTGCCATTTAAAATCGAGTGAAGATCCATTAACTGTTTGCGGTTAAATTTACTCTGAGATGAGATTTTAATTCGACTTTCATAAAGTTGACTTTATAAGTTTAGTTCATCTGATGGTAGTCTAAAGTAAAGGATTTACAAAACTGATTTTGCTGCTTTGCAGAGAAAAGTGCAAAACAGGGTTTGAATTCGTTGAATCGCTTCACTTTACATTTACTAATATAATTTTTTTTAATGCAAATTTGTTTGTAGCGTTTTTACGCCAATACTATTCTATCAATTATCATACCTTCATTACACCACGTTTTATGTTATATCCAAGTAATTTATAGCGTTCCTTTGTACAACTAATAATAGTGAAATTTCATCAAGCAGTCTATTTCCAGGGACCAGTTAACGAATGTCAGCTCAATCACTAGGTCGTACATAACCTGATTACCCCTATCGAGTGGCTTTGATGTGTAATCCTCATTGTAATGTCCTGAATTTATTGGAAATGTCATTTGTTAGAACTGTGAAATACGCACGAATAAATGAGTCCACACCGATTGATCGCACGAACTAACTGATTACTATAGGAGCTAGTTCAAAACGTTCGACTGTTCTAATGCTTTGATTGAATAAATAGCTGATTTATGTAAATATTTATTTTTATTGTTATAACTAATTTATGTAAATACTAAATAAATAATGTGCGTGTGCCTTACCTCAGTCAGTGGGAACCTGCCATTTTATTAATTCATTCCACCGAGTGGGAATCAACCCCCAAATCGTCGCGTAAGTAGTCACACGTTTGTGCCGCTGCGCCACCACGACTATATAGGATAAAAACGGCCGTTATATTAATGACGCATAACTTTTATTAATACAACGTTTACTCTTTTATAAGTAGACGTATCATTGAGAATTAATTCTCTGAACGACCGGGATTCATTAATTGCATGATCAATTTTAAAGGGGACTCAGATATTAAATTAAAAATATCATACGAGATAAGCTTTCGCAATGATATCGTTTGTCGTTTGTAAAGTAAATTTCAATTTTAAAGTAATTTTCAAATTAAAGTCTTCTGATTTAGAAGCTAGCAAACTTTAACGAGATCAAATTGTTTGTACATCAAATTATTTATATTACTACAAACTATGACTTGATTTTCTCAGATAACTTTATATTCATTAAATTACTTTTAAATATTTTATTTCTAAAGTATTGTGAGGCCGTCGTGGCGCGGAGGCACAAGAGTGTGGCAGTAACGCGACGGTTGTGGGTTCGATCCCCACTCGAGGACGTGAAATATTTATTTACGAAATTTTGTTAAATCTTACTCTACTATATAATTTTGATCTGGTGCAAAAGTTAGTAAGTTTTTATATCATACCCGGTGTCAAGTTTCATGCTAAAGCTCTAAATAATACTGTACAATACTCTCCTATTCCCTTAGCTTGGAACTTTGTATAAAATATCATAGAGCAATGTTTTTCGTACTGATAAAAATTGTTTATTCTATTCCTTCCGCTGGTACCGTTTTCTTATTTTAATGTTTCACAGAAATTGCACGTATTTCTTTTTCTTTCCTTGTTTATTTTCTTTAAATTTGATCCACATTTGTTCTGGTTAAATGATACACAGTATTATAAGTATAAAGATAGGTGTTATTATTTTTTGTTCTTTCAAACACAAAATTGCAACTTTAAAAAGACGTATTTGATAAGGGCATCGCCTTTGCGGCCTTCCTGATCTACTATAATTGGCTCTTCAGCAACATGCGAATTAGTTGCCTATACGAAAACACTTCATTTCAAAAATTAATAAGACTTTAAACTCATATCAAAAAAATACGTTCTTCGGACGACTCAAGCATGACACAGAAACAAACCTTGTTTCTTTGACTGGAATTAAAAGTAAATTTCATGAAAGTACGTCCAATTATTAAATTTTAATGGCTGATTTTATCGTGAACGAAAGCTGAACAAGCATCCTATTTAAGGTCAAGCAGTATGAAACTCTAGAACATTGAAAAAATGCTTATCAGAGCCTCCTTTCAAGAGCACTCTATTAAGGGACTTGAGCTTTTAATTTTATTATTATAGCGTTTTTGGTAATACGAATTAAATAACAGATCTTGTAATTTATTTTTATTTTCTAGGTAAGGAGGTAAAAGGATATTAGATGATCTTTGAGAGGATAACTACATGAGGCTTCAGAGTGTTCGCATCTCCATGAAGAATTATTCAAAATATAGTGAAATCTACAGAAGTATTTTGTTCTAAATATAACTATAAAATAGCTGCATATTTAAATAAATATTTGGATACATTAGATAAAAACAAAATAATTAAAAGTCCAATTATTGCGATAGTTCATCAACAGAATTAATGTTTGGATCATTATTTTCAATATTATTGTTTTGTTTATTTGTATTACTCCGACATCTGAAACATTTAATAAAATTAAATAAATCATTAAAGATTTTCCTCGAGACTCTCTATATAATTTTACAAAATATATCTGTATTTTCAACATCTTATTTAAATTAAGATTCTTATATTTTCAACGCTCACCAGACTTGATGCGGTCAAACGCAAGCTTATTCCATATAAAAAAAATAATAATAACATTAATACATAAACAATGTATATTTGTTAACAAGAACTATGCAGCGTAAATCCGCCTGTAGGATGTAGAGACTTATATAAATTTATAGAGCATTACATAATTTATTGTTTTTGACCTATATGTGAGTTTAGCGATATTGGAAATATTCCAATGTGCACTTATATATTTTTTAAAACCTTATGAGATTTCAAATATGAAGGATTTTACACAGTGAATGTTATATTCAAAGCCCTTATTATTCCTTCTAAATTATAAAACTCAGAAACTCTCTAATTAATTTATATTCTGAACGCTTTTAACATGAAAGTCATCTTAAGTTAAAAGATTGAAGTACCAAAGAGTAAACGCTAAAAGCGGCCGCAACGACTTGAGTGGTCTTCGGCTATGTACTAATAATTAACAGCCGTAATGAGATGTAATACAGCGGCTTACAATTTTAATTATTTTCTTCTTAAAAAAAACTCTCATTTATTATCTTTAAATATTTTTTTTTGTACCTGCAAGCGTGTATTTGCTTAAAAATTCAGAATTATTTATCTGTCTTTTAGTTGTTTTTTTATTTCCAAAAATTATTAATTCGACAGAAAGTGGGGAACGGAGTATCTTAGTGTTAAGTTCAGTCTGACTGACTCTGACTGTGCGGGATACAGCGTGAAGATGATTAACAAGAGCATATAAAAAACGCTAGTACAATACATCGATTACTATAATACAATGATGAAATAAACATATTCTCATCATAAATCATATTCAACAAAACAATAATGTATGAATCTGTCATTTACAGTTCGATAGTTAATTCTTTTACGCATCTTATTCCCGTGTATTTCAATTCTCATAAGTGAGAAACCTTTCTTCGATTTATGCGTAGGCCCTGCTAAAAAGAAAACATTATATTTTTCTACATTGTGATATATATACTCGTATATGCATCTGTTTTCTTTTTCTTTTTTATAATGAAAGAGTGTTTTTTTTAATAAAAAGGATCACCTTTAAGTAAATATTGTGTATGTAGGGACATTAAGAAGCCTTCGTTGTGGCGCCATGTAATATTGGTTGTCATGTAAAATCGATACTATTTTTATTGTAATATGTATACGTGGTCCGTATGTAATATACTACATTCATTTTAGAATAAAAATAAAAAACTTAAAAACGTGCCTTAGATGAAGTGCCTTAATCTTCATCGTTCACTGCGATTTGGTTTCTATTGTAAAAAAGTTCTTTTTAATATAAAAGTTCTAATAACGGAAACGAATTGTTAGTTCAGAACGCTTGAGGAGACTCACAAAGAACTAAATCTTGGAAAACATCGGTGATTCATTGCTGAGCGCGCGACGGAATCGATTACGCTTTAAGTTTTCTCTTAAGAATTGTGATTATAGATATTTTTAATTTAAGTGTTTGAGAGAGTAACGTCTTATATTTTTTTATATTTCAAATTATAAACTACCACTGTGATGGAGTTGCTCTCTTAACAGCCTTAAAAACGGAAATATTTTTATGTATGTTGACCGATCATTCGAAGGCGCCTAAATCGATTTGGATAATTCTTTTTTTCTTTGAAAGGGTATACCTCACAGGTGGTGACCATGCCAAGATCTGAATATGGGATCCTGGAGAAATCGAGGGAACTCTTTAAATTTTATAGGCTCAACTTATAAGGATTTGAGTAATTTTATAAAGACTCGTGTGTTTGCTTTCAAAAAACACAATTTGATGACGTGGAACTGATGATTACTAAGATGATGATTGATGATGATTACTAAGTAATAGTTACAAGAATAACCATGGTTACACAATCTTACTACAATATCAAATTACTAAGCCAGCTTGCGCTACTTGGCTCCAACAGCAAAATTATAAAATCTTTCTTTAATTGCTTCATGTTCAGTAAATTTATTTTTTACTTTTTAGTTTATTGTTTCAAGACGGTTTACTTTTAGTTAAAAAACTTTACTTGGGATAAAGATTCCTAGCGGGGTGGGTAGTAAGAAAAAAAGCGGTCTCTACATATCTCTTTCGCCTCGTTCACTATCATCAACCTCTTCATATACGCCCTCCTAATGCTTTTTACGTGACCTTCCTCCAGTATCTTTGATACTGTCTTCGAAGGTTAAAAAAAATTATTAATACTAAAACAATGGTAAAAATGTATATTCCATTAATCATACTATACATAATTAGTACGGATAATGTTTAAGACTTGGCCGATTGTACAAACTGTGGTTAGGCACGGTCACGTACTGAGGAAGTGCAGATTTGCAAGGAGTAACGCATCACAGACATAATGGAAATCGTGCGCCGGCATTACTACTTCTTATTGTCTTTTGGTAATTCTGATTCATATTCTCGAATGGATCATATATTTTAGAACATTGAAAGAAAAACGAATAATAAATTTACATTCATTATTAAATATATAAATTTAAAGATGCATAAAACAAGTTTCACGGTGTATCCCGTACATAGCAAGGTAGGCAGAGTATTATACATACTGAATTATTATACATACAGGTTTATGATTATCCGAATATTCACTAACAAAATATCTTATTATTGAATATTAGGTAACTTTTGTTATCTATATTCTATCTATATCTGATAGTAGACAAGTTACTCAAAAATAAAACTTGAGAAAGTTATCTAAAGCTGAGGCGCCTTGTCGAAATAATAATGGAGACGTCAATAGAACTGATTAATTTACTTGAAAATGAGGCAGCGGTGGTTTAAGCGTGGAGTTGTAACAAATAGTAATGAGCCACTCGGTTGAAGATGCTGGAGTGGATTGCTACCGACTGATTTGTGATGATCTTCTAAATAAACTTGAAGAAATAATTAAATTCTTAAGACGAAAAGTTTTTGCGATTAGAATGTGATCTGTGTCTTTAAGTCAAGAAATTTTAGGATAAATTCTCTGTAGAATATTAATTTAAAAGATTTCATCTTCAAACTCAATTTAGCTCGACTTATTGTACAATATAAAATAGTTTTGGATTTTGCATATTAAATATGCACTAGCGGACCCACGTGGCTTCGCCCGCTTGAACTATACAATATTTATTTAATATATTTATGAAATAATTTTCAATTTTCAATATGATTAGCAAGAAAACATTATAAATTTAAATATATCAAAACAAACCGAAGTAGAATATTAATTAGGCATAAGTAAGGACAATAAAATTCTTAATATTAGAAAAATTACCTGCGTAATTAAAATTATCAAATAAAATAAGTAAAGGTAATTAGGAGATATTTTTAATATTACAAAAAACCTAACTATTTAAAATGAACAAAAAAGTTAACAATTGAAGGAAATTTTTAATCCTAAAATAATACAGGGTAATGTGTTTATCAGTCTACGAGTATGTATGTATGTAACTCTCAATGTATTTAACCTATCGCCATATTGTCAAAATAAAAAAATATCTACATCGGCGAACTACGTCAAGCGCGAAAAAATAATTGTTAGGTTTCTTTCAAGATTTTTCATTTTAAGTAGCGGTTTAGGAAATGTATAGTTGTTTTGACAACCATTCTTGCAAACTTTCGTGCTTATTGTTGTAATATGTAAGAGAAATTCGAAGTTAATAATTTGTAACAAAAAAATGTGAATTAAAAAAAAAATTAAAAAACAAACAACCTGACTACATAGAACTAAAAAGAAAAATACAAGCGCAATATTTAATTAGGATTAACAGTCGAGACCGATTCTTTACCTATTAAATTTTCATAAGAACAGCCCTTAAAAATTTAAATGGGTAGTTTTTTTAAGGGCTGAAGTAAAGGTCTCGACTCGTTTTAATTTTATACAGTCGGGTTTTTTTATTTCTAATAATATTTTTTTATTATTCACTGATTATTGCTTCTAAAAATTTTTGAATCATTGATACAAGGGTTCGATGGTAAATTGAAACTCGAGCTTGAGGCTAAAATTGGCATGTTTGATCATCAAACGAAACCATTTCGGGGATTTGTAGGACCCTCGTAAAATACTCCGCAAAATTAAATTAAATTATAAAATTTATAAATATACATGGCGGATGCGAATCTTTAGGCTTTTTGGGGAGTAAATATGAAAACGATGCTATAAAATATAATTATTTCTTTTTTTAATTTGTCCCATAATTGTCTTTTAATTAAAATCGTTTAATATAATTTTTAATAAAAAAAACCCACTTCAAACAGTAGACGATGCAAATTTAAGACTAGTTAGAACTAGGCCAAATTGCAATCACCCGCGGGAAGCACCAGATTTTAAATAAAACCGAATCATCAAAATCGGTTCACCCCGTCCAAAGTTCTAAGGTTCTGAGTTTCTAATGATGAATTCTGATGATTCTTCTGATTCACATTAAAAATACAGTCGAATTGACAACCACGTCCTTTTACAGAAGTATAATATAGTCATATATTATGTTAAATATAATACTTTTAGAAAATTTATAATTTGTCCAGTGTAATATATAAATCAAATGAATACCTCTTTTTACTACTTAAAAATATTTTATTAATAAAAAAGGAAGCGAAAGAGATGTCAATCTGGTTAAGTAGCCTAGTAGGTAGTACTACCTATGTGGAATTTATTTAATGTATTTTTTTATATATATTAACACTTTAGAACAATTTACAAAATTAAGAACTGTTGTCTCAACAAAAAAAATATTACAAAAGAATTATTCAGAATTAAACAATGGAATTAGGTTGAGTTGTTAATATAATTCTAATTAATGTAAGAGATAAATTACATTTTATTTAAATAACTTGTTTCTATTTTCCATCTAATTGATCCAACGCTTAGAGACGGATTTGTATGAATTATTAAACGAGCGTTCAACTGTCGCCATCACACGCAACGCTCCTTTCCCGTACATATATTAACGTTAATATTATGAAAACGTCTTTATCAAACACTGTTCTGGTTTAATAATATGCAATGATATTATCAACAAAGAGAGGTAACAAAGCAACCACGAGACGTAAGATTAGATGACAAGATATTGAATTTCATAAGTTCCATAAAGTGAGGCTTATGTAAGAAACAGCTACTGCTAGTACCATCTACTGCTTGTAGATTGTTTATGATCATTAAAATAGCACGAATAAATTAGAGAGAAAGGAATCATAGGCCAGTCGTAGCGCATGACTGCTTGTGGCTTGTGTGTGGTGGCAGAAACTAGAATTTTTTTCCCTAGCCTGTACTGTCCTATTATTGGGCAAAGGCCTCTTTTCATTTCTCGCAGTCTAATCTATTTTGTGCTATTGAACACCAAAAACTAAGATTAGATAAAAAATAGTGTTCAATGAAAAATTGGTGATACAAGTAACAAAAGTACAATGTTAATAATTTACAAAATATTATCCTTTCAGTATATGAAAGTTAAGCAACAAAGTAACAGACATAAAAAATGACGTAGATACCTAAACTATTTAAAAAAAAGAATGGGATACAAATATTAGTTCACACAAGTATAGGAAAGAAAATAACCTTTTATTTATTCAAAGTCAACAATAGGTTCCTTTTATTTCGATTGGCCGATAAAACGTCAAATATTTACATAATTTTCTCTTCATGGCGCCACAAAATGGTAGTAAGTGGAATAGATGGCTCGCAATAGATTCTATCAACATCTTCATCATTTTATATGGCTTCATTCGAGGGTTGGTGTGTACAATGGTTATTGTCTCCCTGATCCACCACTTGACGCATCGCCAGAAGTAAGATGTTAATCGTGCGTATGATGTTTGCCTTTGAATAGAAACACGGGAATAATTTAAATGTATTCGTTTGTTCATAATAATATTACTTATTATGCTCAGTTTGAACATAGTGAACCTTCACATGCACGAATATAATTAAATCAGGCGTTGAGTTACGCCACGCATTGCGCAATGTCTCGAAAAATGTGGCGTAACTGGGTCTCTTAGCCCTAAATTCCCTCTGCCAACCCTCTAATATAGCGTGTAGCTGCTTCTCTGAACACTCTAGTGAGTTTAGTTCCGCCACTCAACACGTGTTAGGTAAGAAATGGCACTGTAATAATAAATTTCATTTTATTATAAGCGATCTAATGAAAATAGCAAAATATTTTAAAATAACATTAATAAATTTCAAGTTTTGAAATTAATGGCACTAAAATGAAAATAAAGTATATAAATATTCACCCACTTCAAAGTCACGACGACCAAAGCAACGTTTAGAGATGTTTATGTATGAAGTTTGTTCCGGATTTACGACAGAACTTTATGCATATATTGAACGCTGGATCAAAGCTCCACCGGGGAAATCTTCCATTCCTGAATCTATAAATGCGATTTTCTAAAATACATATAATTATGTGTATGGGACATGTAAGATTGTATTCTAAATTGCAATTATTCAAAAGTTAAATAGATTTGGCTTTGTAGACCTTAAATAGTGACCGTGGTGTACAGGGAGAGATTTGAATAACGCGATATCATTGAACGTAAAGATCACGGACATGATTCCATAGATTAATTGGTAAAACATAGTGAAACGTTGAATTCCGCTACTCAAAGTGAATATACCTCTAGAATCTAATGCACTTTTATTCCAAATTTTCTACTCATAAGGGATATTCAGAACCATCAAGGACAAACTCTTCACTAAGTGTAAACTTAATCATCAACTTTTCAGTAAAAGTAAACTTAAAATGGTTGAATTTTTATTGTTTTTCCCCAGTGGGAGTTATATGTAAGACGCTAACTGCATCATTACTTTAACTTTCTGTATAAATAACTAATATTTACAAAATACACCTTGTTTGGAGGGAAATATAACAGCAACGTTCACTCTGAGATCTTTGCTGTCTAACACAACAAGAACATTTTAGTAACTACATATTAAATTTAGCTATACTTATAATATACCCTATAGAAATATCACGTTCACAACGCCCCATTAAAGAACTAAACTCATATATTATCCAAAAAAGAATAGCACGACTACATAAAACTAAAAAAAAACAAACACAATATAAGTTCATCAGGATTAACAGTCAGGACGTTTTCTTCTACCAAATATCCATTTATATTTTACAATTTTTCTTATATAGGTTTAATGGGTAAAAAATCCTAATGAACTATTGCGTTTCTTTATTTTCTTTTTAATTTGGTTTTTTTTTTGTTGTTTATAGTATATTTTTTATTTGACATTTCTTTTGTATGAATCCGCTCTCATACTCTATTAACAGTAGATTGTCTGCTCGTACCATCGCGTAATTAGAGCACACTATTAAAATACATAAGTATACCAACAAGTTTACTACAGTTATTACTTATAACAATATTTATGATAATGAGTAAGGATGGTTGTTAAAAAAAGTTTAAGTGGTCATTATAGGCCGCTACTTAAAATAAAAAATCATGAAAGGAACCTAACAATCAATCAATAATTCAAAACATGGCATAAGGAAACGTATTCTTCCAGATGCACTACTGTGTTGCACATATGCATATAAGTAGTCATAAATATACTTAATACAGTTTGGCTTGGTATTCATAATGATAGTAAAATCAAAATACATCTTGCTTCAATTCCACGTGGCACCATTAAATCTGCATAAATTTGTAGTTTTCTTGTTATTGTAAGAATTTTATGAGATGGAAAATTGTTTATTTATAGCCTATTCGCTATCTTGAATTCCTGCCAGAATTTCTTTTCTGTAATAATTACTCAAATATTATTGTTATATTATTAGATAGTTTTTGGAAGTGACATTTCTTCGTATATTGTAGCTTTTTAATATTTTTATTCGATTACTTCATTTTTGTTAAAGCATATTTTTATATATTACATATTTTTATTAATATATTAATTAATATAAATGAATAACAAAGATACTTTTTAATATATTAAAGTTATTATAGTATATATGCAGTTCTCACTATTTTTATATATTACACAATAGCACAATAACAAAAGTAACATTCGAACAAAAGCTGCATAATACAATACGTTAGCATTTACTCTCTCAACTTTAGTAGAATGTATGTACATTAGCTATGTGTGGCATTTCACCGTCATTTTTCTGTTTAAACAATACTATATCACTTATTTAATGGTAATACTATTACTGTATATAAACGCGTTTTATGTATCTTAAAATTCACAATGTATCCCGCATATGGGTGGTAGGCAGAGGGATCCTTGTGTCAAGACACTCCGTCCCCCACGCACTGCTTATTTACATTCCGCCAATAGTCATGTAAAATAAATATAAATGACATATTTTGGTTTTATCGTTTTTTAGACACTAGAAAGTTAATTTCAAAAACGATTTCATAGTGTATAAGTTGAAGTTAAAATATTCATGTATGATTTATTCATTGAAAAAGTATAATATAATAAAATTAACATAATTACAAATATATTTTTATAAACCCTTTTAATTTTCACTCCACGTTGGTGAAAAAAATCATTCAGCAATTTTTATTGAATTCTACAGAAAACATACAAAAGAAGTACCCGTTTTGAATTCATTGAATGAACTTATAAATAAATAATATATATACAAAAAAATCCGATCATATTCAAAAGGGACGCTGTCCGACAATGTAGAAACTATAAAACCATTCTCATACATACATACGAGTAGCTGTCGACGCTACTCACAAATCACAAAACGTATTTCAAATGGTTCACAGTGGACGCTCCTATTCTACAGATATATAACAGTTTGAGACGAGTTTTTCCCGTTTGTCTTTTACTATTTCTTCGATTATATTTGTAAGTAGATTTTTTTACATCAAAAATATCATCAAAATCTATCTTATATTTCTTAACTTTTTACTTTACGCATCCTACCGCGCGTCTATCTCCACCTTGGCGGCCCGCAACGCACCGTCACTCCTCTGGTGTTCGTGGAGGGCGGTGATCACTTACTATCAGGTGACCCGTATGCTCGTTTGCCTTTTTTTTCCATAAAAAAATACTAAGTAGAGAAAAACCATGTTAAAATATTTCATTCTAAACTTCTAGCTTTTGTTTACTCCGCCATCCAATATTTATGATATTACTAGAAAGTCGAGAACAGAGTGTAAATAGTAATGCAGAACTGGCTCTCGGCGTTGGCTCAATACGAAATGTTAACAATTGCTGTTCTGATATTCAATGTCCAACAGACGTGGCTTATTGAAACTTGTGTGCACGTGGCTTTTGAAAAGAAAAGGAAATAACAATGTAAAGGAACAGTAAAGGCTATTTGACGTTTTTATTTGATTACATAAACCATTTTCAGTTTATTTATAATTATATAGACATTTACGATCCTTAAACTTCTAATAGCATGTACATTGAAGGCGTCGTGGTGCAAAGACAGAGTCTCATTGACAGTAGTGATGATACTTATTTAGAAAATTTTGAAAACGATTCTCTTTGAGGTCGAAAATTAAAATTTTTCATAGCTTAAAACCTTTTATTTTCATAGCTTAAAACCTCCTTTTAATCCAGTGTCTGAACACTGGATTAAAAAATTTCAGGCCAAGAAATGAAAGAAGCTTAAATTAAAATCGTGATTTGTTCGGAACAAAGAAGAGTAAATATTTGATCCTAAATGCTTCGGAAGCTCTTTGCCTTCATTGACTGGGCCTGTCCTCTAATGGCTCGAACTGTCTGGGAAATTTAATTCAAACTGTTAGTTAGTGGACGAACGGATTTTTAATTACGATTCACAAAAAAAAAACTATTTTCTAATAAGACTAGGAATCCTATTTCTGAAAAGATATTTTTATTTAGTTAGTAGGTACATACATTTTTTTCTAATAAAATGAAGATATAAATATAGTTTATTTAATACATAAAAATTGCAAGGCAAACCTGCAATTTTTTGTATATTAAATACACAGAAACATTATACATTTATGGTATATTGAGCGAAATTTGTATAATGTTTCACCCTTCTAATGGCAGTGTCTCAACAAAATGTCTAGTGTCATTATTTCAGACGTAATTATATTTATAATGGCGAAGCATTAAATATAGACACTTATAAACAAGTACTATTTGTCACGTTGTCGTTGAATAATGAACACCGGAAGTCGGCGAGCGTTATTATGTACATAAGTATAATCGTATATATATTATACAATTAGTTATTTAGAAATATTTAAGTAACCATTTTGTTTCTTAAAAAACCTTACGAAGTAGTTACCGAGGAATTATGGACGTGATGATATATTTATCTGTATTACAATAATTAGAAAAACCAATAGGCCTTCTTGGCGCAGGGGCACAAGTGTGCGACTGTAAGCGCGACGGTCGTAGGTTCGTATCCCACTTGGGACAGTGAAATATGTCGGTCTTCGATAATGCAACCGGGTTGTCTTAGTTCTCAAGTTTCCTTTGCTTACCCTGCTGCATGTGGGATATAGCGTAAAGTTAAAACAAACTTTCACTGCATCTTTTCTTATAATGAGATAACAAACGCATAATACAAATAATTTTTAATCCATACCAAATCTAAATATATAACTAAAAATACTTTGCTCCTAAAGTTGGTGTCTTATATTATTCTGAAATTCTAAATAAAGAATTTTAGTTTGTGTGAAATAACGAAAAAAGGACAATCTGCTATATAATGAAACGAATAAGGTTTTCTTTTGAATGGAATACCTTGAACGAGAAAAGTGCAATACTTTTCCCTTTCAAGGATTGTGTGTGTAACGAAGTGATAAAGCGATATTTTCCTTGTCTTATTCCGTAGAAATTCAAACAAAAAGTGGAGTGAATGTATTCACATTTAATATGTTATATACCTACTATACAGCTTCGCGTGTTCCGCATATAACAGGGTAGGCAGAGGTAACCTAGTGTTAAGACACTGCGTTCCCCACTTTCTGCCGAATTCTGGAGGCTGCGCGTTGAGTGGCAGAACTCAACGCCGCGCTTTGCCTCGACACCAGAGCGAAGAAACGGAAATATAAACGTAAATAAATATTTCACTTCCTCGAATGGGGATCGATATACAAGGTAACTACAAATAAGTAGTTACTTTCATTTTAGATATATTTATAGTAGACCAATGTTCTAAGATAGACAGAAGTTGCTATGGCGCTAAAAAAATAACACTTCTTTCCATCTCATCCTGACACACTTTTAATTTATAACTGTTCCATCTCAAGGAGAAATAACAAAAGCTTTTAACAATTCAATGTTTTTGTAACAATGACAAATCACACTACCACGGTACACTCCCAGACCTGATGCACGAATCGTGTTTCACCGAGTTATCTCTAAATTTCCTTTAACGTGCCCATTCTTTCAAATTAGACTAATATCGGAAGACACTAGGTATATTTCGCATCTTATATCTATTAAAAAAAGATATTTGAAAGATTAAACTTTAAATATTTATTTCAAAATTTAAAAAAACGCATATTATTATTTTTTGACAGTTATTTGATTATTACCTCTTGTTATTCTTTACCTGTTATATGCGAGAAGAAGCGTAAAAAATAAAATTAAATAAAGTATGCATAAAGTCTTAATTGATTTTCTGGAAAGGGTAAAAATACTCAAAGTAAGTCTCTACAATTATATTTATAATAACTATAAATAAAAATGACTCTCATCTCCGCTCTTCATTCAGCTTAGTTTGTATTCAAAGAAATCTAAATGCATACTTCTATAATAAAAATACGTACTTATTTCGCTTCTTTGATAAAATATAATAGTAAAAACATTTAATTGAAATTATTTATTAAGTTACATTATTATACAGTATAAAGCTATCATTGGGCAGTGTTATACTTCATCTTCATTCATCAAACGCTATGGTGAGATAAAGCGCGGTGTTAAGTTTCGCATAATATGAAAGTGAGTGTTTGAAACTAGCTGCTTTTTGCTACTCTTTAGTGAAACTAAACTTTTTGACCCTTGTATGATATAAAATAGATTTGTATAAATATTTTTTATGTAAATATTATTTGAGCGAATGATATTTGTAATGTACTTTTCCAAAGTAAATAAACACATTCACAAAAATCTAATTCGCCTAAGGATGGCATCATATCTATTTCCTGTAATAATAATAATAATACAAAACACTTTACAAAACACTTTTTCAGAAAAACTTACTAAATATGAAGAATTAAAAGACGAAATCATTAGAATGTGGAAATTGAAAAAAGTAACAATAGTACCAGTAGTTATCTCTAGCACGGGTGTCATTCCCAAAAATCTTCACCAATCCATTAAAACATTAGATTTGCCCCCATATACTTATGCCCTTCTACAAAAAGCAGCGATTTTAAGCACGTGTAGGACTGTTAGGAAATTTTTAAGCATCACAAACAGTTAATTTCATTATTAATATGTATATATATATTTATATATTTGGTTTTCGCTTGACTTAAGTCCGTGACTGTCAATATGCCGGTATTAATTTACCGAGACTACGAAGTAGAATAAACATAATAATAATAATAATGATGATGGTGAAACCGGTGCACACCTCTTTACCCATAGCCGACCACGCTGATGTTGCGCCCGAGGCACTATGCCGCTTTGTGGGGGCCTATCCAGTGGGAGGCGAGTCGCCGACCCCACTAGTCTCATTCTATAGCCCAGTAGATTTCTACATTTTCCATAGTTCCTACGCGTTAACCGGCCACCATCTCTGGGCAATTACTTGTGGTTACCCAGAGATGGATCCCGGCTGGTGTGTCACAGTAAAACATTTACATATTCTCATAGGGGCCTCTACGTGTTGGACCTGTGTCCGGGGTCTTTTGAACCCGTGAATCATTAAAGAGAAACATAATAACAATAATAAGCTTTAGCAATCTAAAGCTTTGCATTTTATTTCATTCTTTGCAACACGTGTCTATGCTGGTCCAGCTATCTTTTTGAAATCGTCTATTTCCTTTATCCGATTAAATTTTATGTAAATATATAACAAAACTGTGAAGTAATTAAAAACTGGTTGCCTAATTTGCAATAAAACTTTTCCTTTGACTGATATAAAACAGACGTAATTTTACCAAACTTGTCAAAATCTTATTGAAGCCAACGAGTCGCTCCACAAAGTTAGCTTTTTGGAATCGAGTAAAGATCCATTAACTATTCGCGATTTAATTTTCTCTGAGATGAAGTTTTAACTTTTACAAAGTTCCTTTTAATAGAAAAATCATTTTTTTTTTAAATATCTCAATCAACCCGCTCAATTAATATTTAGAAATAGTTGTACATCGTTTAATATATTAGTAATTTTTTAAAAAAAATGAATATTGACTATATAGAATATTGTATGAGCCCAATACTAACTTGGTAAATCAATTTCCGACAATTTGAGGAATATTTAAAATATGATTATATTAATAAAGACTAACTCGTAACATCGTTTAAGTACCATACCGCGCAAACAAGAGATCGATAAAGGTGCATTGTATATGCTGGCAGTCCAAAGCAATTAGTACGTTTGACAGAAGCTCGACCGGGTCGTATTTGTTAGAGCAACCACGCAAATGTAATTAGGCACTCACGTATTCCACAGTTTGGTCGAGATTGTGTAACAGTTGTCTACAGTGTGAACTTGAAATATGTAGATTTCTATGATGACATGACTGTATGAATATATTTCACATGACAGGAATTTATATTTATTGAGACCAGTCGTGGCGCAAATGTTGTGGTTTGTGGGTTCGACTCCCACTACGGGAAATTTATTATTATTTATTAATATTGTCTGGCCTATGTCCAGCGCTGGACATAAGATGGTTCACTGTGTTGATGATAAATATTGTCATTTCTTCGTCCTGATACCAAGGCAAAAGTGCAATATCGTGTTCCTCCACACAACACACGGAACTAAGAACGTTTGTTTTCTTTAAATTATAATAATTGATATATTATTTTTGTTTACGGTATATCTTCAATATTTTATAAAAAATATAAATATGCATTATCTTATGTGTAACAATATAAACTAATAAAATACCTATAAAGAAGTTACCGTAAAAAAATGTACTCAAAACTTGATAAAAAATGAACACTATCGTCCTATATCCATACTGCCTTTCCTATCTAAGGTTCTTGAACGCATTGTACACGAACAAATCTATCTTTTCCTACACAATAACAACATACTATCTCCTTTCCAATCTGGTTTCCGTCCTGGGCACAGCACAGTTACAGCTCTAAATAAAGTCTGCGACGATATAAGATGGGGTTTTGAACACCAGCAAGTGACTTTACTTGTTCTGCTGGATTTCTCTAATGCATTTAACACAGTTGACTTCGATGTTCTATTATCTATTTTAAAATCTATTAACTTCTCCTCGAAAGCTACTGAATGGTTTTCCTCTTACCTACACGGACGCAGACAAAGTATCAAGCTTGATGGAAAAGCTTCATCAATTTGCAGTATAAACGCTGGCGTCCCACAAGGTAGTGTACTATCACCATTACTCTTTTCCATTTTCATTAACACTCTCACTCAACTCATATCGTCATCGTACCACCTTTACGCTGATGACTTGCAAATTTACACAACTGCAGCTGTAAACGATATACCAAATGCGGTTAGTGAAATTAATTCAGATTTACAAATTATTAGTTCCTGGAGTAAATCGTTTGGGCTCTCTGTCAATCCCAACAAGTCTCAGGTGTGTATATTTGGTAGCTCTAAACAATTGTCTAAATTACGTTCTCCTTTACCCTCAATTTTTTATGATAATGTTTGTTTGGAGGTTAGTGAGAGTGTTAGGAATCTGGGAATCAGGATGGATGGTTCTTTTTGCTGGTCGTCTCAGGTATCTGAGCTTAGTCGTAAGGTCTTTTGTACCATAGGTAGATTGAGAAGATGGAAGAACGTCTTACCGTTAAAGACTAAAATCTCTCTTGCCCACGCTCTCCTTCTACCTATCCTAGACTATGCTGATACATGCTACTTAGATCTGTCCCAGCAACTACTAAATAAACTTGAGCGTCTGCAAAATCTTATAATTAGATTTATTTTTGGGTTAAGGAAACATGACCATGTGTCTCAGTATCGTAGTCAACTGAAATGGCTGCCAATAGAATACAGGCGTAACTTGCATGCCCTCACTCTTCTTTATAGCATCCTTTTCAATCCTGTTACACCATCCTACCTCAAGGAGCGTTTTAAGTTCCTGGGGTCAGACACCTTCGATTCCCAAAACCTCCGTTCCCACCTTAACCATATCCTCGAAACTCCTCTATGCCACACGAAATGCTATAGTGACTCTTTTACGGTTAAAACAGTAAAGCTATGGAATAAGTTGCCGCTGGAAGTAAGACGGTCCCAGTCAATTGGGATTTTTAAACGACGTCTTAAACTTTACTATCTCCAACTCAATTCATAAAACGACAATATTATAATTATATATGTATTTATCTTTAATTGTTGTATGTATGTATATATGTATGTATGTAGGCATTTGTGTAGATATGTATGTATAAATGTATGTATTAAACTATTTTGTGTTCTCTGAATATTGGTTTTTATATATTTTATGTACTTTTTGCACCTTTCTGCCTTCTTTTCTAAATTTAATCCTTCCGTTTTTCTTTGGTTGCCTGTAAGAAATCGCTTTTAGTGATAAGGCCGCCATTGCACACTTGTTAATCGTGTTTCTAATGATTTGTATTTTTTTTTTTTTTTCTTCTTATTTGTGCAATAAAGTATTATATTATTATTATTATTATTATTAACATTGATATGTGATACGCATACGTGACGTGAGTGTGCTCCGAATAGCTGCGTAAGCAAATAATTTATCAAAGTCACGTCACTGGAGTGGCAATTGCTAAAGAAGGGAAAACTCCTTTTTTCAAAAGTCTTACTCATACTCACATCTACGCATACGTGATTGATCTATCTTTCATTAGATATTGGAAAATTCAGATAATGGAATAAATAAATATTGGAAATAAAACAATTAGACGACTAGCCTCCAGTTTTGACCCATTCTAATGAAATATAGCGATATATATGTTTATGTTTGTTTATATAATATTTATATATTATGGTAATCATTTAATAATACGTCCTAATTATACTAAATGCTAGCTAGTGTCTTGTCATACGAATAATCCAGTGATTTCATTATACGTTAGTATAATTACCTTGTATCGTAGCACAGCTTACAAGCGAGAAGGCTCAGTTGAGGTTGTCAGTAGCATTTAATAATTAAATGACCGTATATTAGGGCACAACGTTGTATTCTAAAGATATTACTAACAATGTTAATGTTATTTTAAATAGTTTAATCTCTTCAATATTACTAATCATTTATGTATATTAAATTCAAATGCGTAATCCCCCATTTTAGCTCACCAAAAAGTATCAAACAAAATAAGATTTTAACTAAACTTAGAAAATATTTGAACAAAAAACAAAAAAAATGTTAACAAACCCCTTGAATTTAAAAGCTAGAGGAACGTAAGTGAAAAATAATTCAACTTTTACAATCAAGTGTTCCCGCGTAGGGAAGTGTGTGGTGAACAATTAGAGCTCGCTAGCTAGCGGCGACGCGCGGCGGCGCTCACGTCGACTAGAGTCAATTTAGGAGCTGAATATGAAATATCATCAATTAGTATCATTTGCTTTATAAAATACATTTTAGGTAATTACTATTATTAATTAGAATTAAGGTCAGCTATACAACTACTTCAGGATAAATTAATTAAATTAAATTCATTTAATTGTCAATTGTAAAATGTCAAGTGTGCTTACCAATTCTTTTTTTCTTATCAAGTTTAGATTTTATTCGTATTTTTAGTCTTAACATTTTTTTCAGTTTAGGTTGTACTGGACGTGTGTACTATCTAAAAATAATAATCATCTATAATGATAAAAATACATAATTATAACATTAATACAAATACCGCGCAAAGTAAAAATCTCTAGGAAGACTTATAAAAATTGTAAACCTTGCAAAGTATTTTAACATTTTTCTACTTCATAAGATATAGATACTCTGATCTTTCGTTCCCAACAAACCTAATTTCAAATTATTTTATATAGGTAAATATTTTAAACTGATATTTTCAATCTTCACTGATTACGTGTCTAAATAGAGAGCAAAATACAGACATCGTCTACACCATAACTCATTATCCCAATGATAATAAATTTGAATGAATTTTATTATTTTTAATAGAATTGTAAAATATAATCTTATAAAGAGGCAAGTCACAAAATTAAATACTTATTTAAGTTTATATAATCATTTTTTCGCTCTGGTGTCGGGGGAAATAGCGGCGTTGAGATCCGCCACTCAACACGCAATGTCTCCAGAATTCGGCGGAAAGTGAGGAACGGAGTGTCTTAACACTGGTTCCCTCTGATGGCTGATTTGATTTAATCCTATAAAATATTATTTAAAAAATTTAAATTTTCCATGAAGTAGGTACAGGCGTTAAAAAAAATCTTGAACAAAACTCTTGTTCTACAATAATGAAAAAGCTTACAAGCACAAAATTTTCTAGCTATCTTACAAAGCTTTCATGCCAGCACAAAAATAAACATGTCTGTAAGTCTGAGCATATATTCTATATTTCTTTTTGGGGAAATATTTTAACACTTTTCTTCAAAATTAACAACAAAATAGTTTTAAGGTTTTTTGTTTGGAATATAATTATTAAACGAGTAAAAGCTGAAAATATATTCTCAATAAAGAACATTTTAATGTTGTGGTGTGTAGGTTTGCTTTCTCTGAATTACTATTAACTTAAATTTTTCACCTTATCGAAATTTTCATCTATTGCAATAATATACCATACTATTCTGTACTTTCTAGTTTTATTAATACGTTTTAGTTCTATAAGTAAGTTGTGTATGACAGGCAAAAGTTAGGTCTCATTAAAGATATTTCATTATCTCGTTATTTAACTAACCTCTTGAGATGTGTAAATTAAAACCGTGGAAAAGTATGAAAGAAAAAATGCCCAAGTTTTACATAGCGCTAGAAGGGTTTTAGAAATTTGATTTTAATGAGTTTTCCAAAGAAATGTCTTTCAAGGTAAGGCTGGTACCAATATTTCGGAAAGACTTCAAAGTTGCTTCTACCGGAAAGTTTTAGCCGCGTTTGGAATTCCAAGTTAATTAACTGTTGCTGACAGTCAAGCGGGCAGTTGGAATGTCGTTTATTTAGCACGATAAAATAGTCGATGTTCTAAGTGCCCCGCTAGTTTGTACATGCTAATAGTTGCAACTTCTGTAATCAGGAATTATTTTAAATAATAAAACATTTGGACGGAAAATTAATTCACTTCATTTAATAATTATTATAAAGTTTTCTTATTTCATAAACTTATATTAATGGACACAAAAATAAAACCATTCTTTTTATTATTCTTGTATGTTCAGTTTTAATATTATTTTAATATCACAAAACAAAATACACTTCTTAACAATAGGGTTCCTCTGCCTACTGTACGACATGCGGGATACAGCGTGAAGCTAAAAAAAAGAAGATGGAAGTTCCGTCAAGCAAATAGCAAGAATGTATACTTTTGTAGAGTTGAAATATGAATTCTTATTTCGAATGTATATTAAGCGATTTGTAATCCAACTATTTACGTTTTCTCTGAAGACATGGAGACCATGGTCATTAGGAGACCAAATTAAGAGGTCTTTTGCTACGAAACCCACTAAATGCGACTGCATTACATTTTCCTTCTTGATTTACTTTTAATCTGTACTCTAAGTGTATGCATTTAAAGTACAGCAAGTTTTTTCCCGAGTTTCAAGTTATGGATAAGTATTTTCAGACCTTCAGCTATAATTAAATGTATTAATGTATTTATGTATATATTTGCTTATCTAAATTAATAAATCTTGTTTAAAATTACTTTTCTGAAAATTTTGATCTTAGATAAAGATGCTTTACAAATTGTTTTTCAATGATATAAAGTTATGTCTGATCGAAAAGTTTGGATTACGGTCTGAATATCAAGTTAATTAAATGTCGATACCATCAGTATTGAAGAAAATCTACTTTCAATTTATTTACAAACTCAAAAATTTGCTTTATCTTTATTAAGATAAATAAATTTTATCTAGGAGTTATAATGTCCCGATTTTAATATTGTTTTTATTATTTACTAATGGCTCCGGCGCGCCCACTAGATCTATATGAATAATATTAAAGGATATTTGAGAAAAAAAATATTTATAATTTTAGTTTGTTTATCTATACTGTAATGCACGAAGTTAATGGCAATTTTTGTCTTTAAAAAACAGTATTTGATTATTTTACATCACTAAGTACAAACACAGGTCAAGTTCAATTTTTCCCTCGTAAATTTCGAACTCGAGAGAATTTCGGTATAAAAATAGCCTATACGTTGCTCCACAACCCCCTCGAACTTTCAATATTAGCTCCATAACAATAATTTCAATCAATGTTAAGACACCCCGTTCCCATAAAGACATTCCGCTCCCCATTCTCCGCTAAATTATCGAGACATCGCGTGTTGAGTGGTGAAACTTAATTCCGCGCTGTCTTAAGTATAATAAATGCTATTGTTCTATTGTATTCTTATTATTGAATATTGCTTACAAGTAATCTTATAATTTATTGCATTTTTCTCAGTATCTTTTGAATATAAACAGATCCATAGAATTAAATGTGCTCTTTACTCGTACTTCTTTATTGATGAGTTTAAATTAAATTTTGCGCGTTCTTTTTGCAACTTTGCACTTAGCTATAACAACGTGAACAAAGTTTACCCTTATAAAGAGATACTCCAAGCTTTTCTCTAAGGATTCATTTTATTCATGGGTATATATTTTGGACTTAGTTTTAGTTGCTATTTATAGCAACTTAGTTGAAGAGTTGCAATGTATCATATTAAAACCATCATTTTTTTTAAAATTTTTATTTATATATAATAGCAAACAACAATTTGTATTATTTACTGACACAAATTCATCCATAGCCTCTCATTAGGGGGGTCACCCTTCATAGAAATCGATGGTTTCAAGAGCATGAATAGATGCAACGCTTGGTCCGTACAGTGATTTGCTCGTTAAAATAAGACCCCAATCAAAATTCAGAGGCTGACCGGATTTCAATCAAGATTAATTGCTGCTAAGCTTTTTCATTGCTATTTAATTCTATTGCTTAAATATAGGGCATTTTACGATTTAAAAAATATTATTTGCTTTTTCTATGTAGTAAAAATATGAATGAACATATTATAGGTAATAATAAGTAGTCTCTAGTCTTTTAAAGAAAAAAAATAGATTTGACTAACACTTCTATAGCAATGCAGACTTAAATATTACTTGAATTCATGTTAAGGTTATTTCACAAACATTGTGTAACAATATGTAGGTATTCGTGGACTTTGAGCATTGTATTTCAGTTAAAGAATATGGTAGTACCTACTCTTGCCATCATTCCTACCGTACATGACTTGCATATCAAGTACATTAGCTAAGTATAGGTTTGCTTTTAAATAGATTTATTTAAATTTTTATAATTTCTTCGGCAACGTCATTACGCTTACTATTTTTATTTACTTTATTATTATTCTTTTAATTTTACTTTATTTTAGGTTTAGTGGCGGAACCTAACGCCACGCTTTACCTTATAACGAGAGCAAAGAAATTGATATCATTCATTCTTCCGAGTAGGAATGAAACCTACAACCGTCGCGTTTACATTCACACCTTATACCACTGCTTTATCACCAATAAAACAATATTATAATTAGAAATTACTTGAGTAAAATACATATTTTTTTATAACTTATTATAATAGTACAATATTATATATTTTGTAATAATAGAATGTATGAGATAAATACAAACATATTTTGCTTACGTCATTACATTTACTATTATTGTTATGTCATTTTCATTTTCAAATAGCATTTGCTTATCAATTCTATAACAGTTTTCTGTTGCAGCATTCAGATGTATATAAAACTTTAGTGCTTGAAGTAAAAATAAACTACACTATGTATGTACGCGTCTGGTATTTTCTCTTTTAGATTTTTATTTTTAATCATCTAAAGCTTTAAACGAGATACTTCAATTAAAACTTGAATTTCTGGTCAACGTTCTTTGAAAAGTTCATTCCTTTTATATTTTAATTATGTGTTACTAAGAATTTTGCACATTAAATATAACTTAACTTTTGTTGTTTACATGTAGTAGAGTAAACAGGGTAAGCATAGTGTTAAGACACTCCATTCTCTACGTTTCGTTCCCGTTTTGTAGAATACATTACGCTATACATATGATCATTATTAATAATATAATAATTATATTTATTAGTACGCAGTGCCAGGATTAAAGGCAGGAAGCGGAAAACGACCTGTTTTAACACTAGGTTATCTTTTATGTGGAACAAAAGAAGAAGCTAAAAATAATACATGTTGTAATTAAAACATATGTTAAAAATGTTATCATATTTATTATATAGACAAAAATTATTCTATTTTCATACATATATTATCTTTAATATCCCTAACTAAATGCT
The DNA here is from genome assembly GCF_056956725.1 of Heliconius melpomene rosina. Classification (NCBI taxonomy): domain Eukaryota; kingdom Metazoa; phylum Arthropoda; class Insecta; order Lepidoptera; family Nymphalidae; genus Heliconius; species Heliconius melpomene. The sequence goes on from NC_140403.1 coordinate 13,148,180, forward strand.
TCTGTAAACATTCTTAGCGAATCTCCGGGCTCCGGACCAGACGACTGAGGCATGAATAATAAAATGAATACCGATTGTTGAGTGTGGTATGTGATTGAATAATAATTCCACCTTATACTCGTATTGTACTAGCTCTGGGCTACGGAGAGGTTATGATAATTTTATGAAATTAATAAATAATCCGATAAGATATTTATTACATTAGAAATTTGTAATATTTCGAAGTTTTTATCGGATTTATTAAAGAAATTTAATTTACTATTCTAATAGTTTCTTTTTTGCTACAGTTAATGAATGACACTCATAAAATCTGTCATAAAAACATGATATCTGCATGCAATTATTTTGGGGTTCAAATAAAAATATTAAAAATATAACAAGTAGGAGATATTTGAAGAGAAGCATTTCAATTTTTCTTCGTATAATGTGAGCGTACAGTACCTACTTGGCTAGAACATTTAGACCCGAGAAGTCCAAATTCAAATTTAAATACTTGAATTTGAATTGATTATATACAAGATTTCACTAAGTACCATACTACAACTTATTGAAACAACAAAGAGAAAATTTAACGTCATAATATCCAATACCCTTACGAAACAATGTACTTGTTGAATGGCGTCAACACAGAATACCTCCAGAATTCGGCGGAAAGTGGGAAAAGGAGTCTCTTAATGCGAGGTTCCCTCTGCCTACCCTGCTGTATGTGGGATATAGCGTGAAGCTAAAGCTGATGTAATGCAGATTATATCTTATAATATTATCAATTTAAAATAAATTATATTTAAAACTTAGAGACGATATATGGCACAACTAGATATCATTTGATTATTATTAATATAATTATTAAGATAATATATTAAGATAATAATTATTAATATTATTATTAAGATAATTGCAGTACTTTAAAATTCAATCGTTACTCGAAAGAAGGGACATACTAGATCTATTTTTTCTTCACAAATTAATGAACTATCAGTATGATTGTCCTAACCTGTTACAGTTGTTTAAGTTTAAGGTTCCCTATAAATGCCCTAGAAATCCCGTAACACTTTTCCAGCCCCCAATTCGCAGAACCGCGTTGGGCTCTAACTCGCCAGTCTCACGTTTGTGTCGCATAGAAAACGAATATTCAGCAACAATTGATATTTTTTGGGAATCACTCCATAAAATTAGGAGTAAACTGGCTTATAAAGTTAAATAATAGTATTATATCGAATCTTGTTGTAACTTTTTGTAACTTAGAATTTACTTTTATGCAGTTTTAGTTGTAAGGACAAAATTTTTTATTTTTTTTTTTAGACTGTGATTGTTATTAGGTAATCTTTTTCTCACACATAAATATTTGCATGTGGAGTTTATCGTAACAAACATATGTATAGTTCTTATTTTTTTTTTAAGTATATATATACCAAACTTACAAAGCTGTACTGTACCTATGTGATAAACTAAATAAATAAATAAATAAATAAATAAATAAATAAATAAATAAATAAATAAATAAATAAATAAATAAATATCTATAGTAAGTATTCTTTTTTTATAAACTACGAGTATATACGTGTTACAAGTTTTCTCAAAGTTTACCTTAAAACTTTACACCTTATATTGTAGTTTCGATAAGAAATTTTATATCATGCAGCGAACTACATCCGGTGCAACTTTATAATGTTGTGAAAATCGGAAACTCACCATCGCTTTACATATTATAATAAAAAGTTATTACGGCAGTTTTATGAATGCATGAATATTTTTAAAATGACCTTTTCACAGTGGGCGCTATTGTCATTCATAACATTTTAAACATTATTAAAAGCTTTTATTTAACTTGCAATGTATGTATGTGGGTTCGGGTGAAATCTTGGAGCTCAATTTTGAAGTAGATATCGTCAACCGATTGAGCTGAAATTTTGTATACACGTTTACTTTGGATGACAATGCACGATATAATATGTGACGTCATTCTAAATGTAATATGGCGGACCATGCAAGATGGCGGAATTGTTATTTTTAATGTACTTCTACAATATGGGTATCAAATGAAAGGACTCGTTGAGAGCAACTCGAAAAATAATGTGATGTCACTCTAAATCCCATAAGGAGGATATCGAAGATAGCCGAGTATCTATTTGGTCTACTTCTACAATATAGATATTAAATGAAATGGTTGGTTGACCGTAACTCTAAAAATAATGTGACGTTATACTAAATCCAATATGGCGGACCATCTAAGATGTCGGAATAGTTATTATTTATGCACTTCTGCAATATAGGTATCAAACGAAAGATCTTGCCGAGAACAATTAGAAAAATAATGTGACATCACTTGAAATCCAATAGAATTGACACGATTCAAGTTTTTTGTGCTTTCATATAATTAAAGGTATGTTCGTACGATTGAGCGGAAATTTTGTATACACGTTTGGTTTGGATGACAATGCACGATAAGATTTGTGACTTCATTCTAAATACAATATGGCGGACCATCCAGGATGGCGGAATAGTTATATTTCATGAACTTCTATAATATGGGTATCAAATGAAAGGGCTTATTGAGAGTAACTGGAAAAATAGTGTAACGTCATTCTAAATCCAATATGGCGAACCATCCAAAGTAACAATATAGTTATTTTTGATGCACTTGTACATTATGGATATCAAATAAAAGGGCTTCTTAAAAAAAATTTGAAAAATGATGTGACGTCATTCTAAATCTAATAAGGCGGACCACCCAAGATGGCGGAATAGTTATATTTAATGCACTTCTATAATATGGGTATCAAATGAAAGGGCTTCTTGAGCTCAACTTGGGAAATAATGTGATGTCATTCTAAATCCAATATGGGGGACCATCCAAGATGAACGAATAGTTATTATTTTTGCAATTCTACAATATGGATATCAAATGAAAGGGCTCATTGAGAGCAACTTGAAAAATAATCTAACGTCATTCTAAATCCAATATGGCGGGCCATCCAAGATAGCCGAATAGTTAATTTTAGTCTACTTCTACAATATGGATATCTATTGAAAGGGCTCGTTGAGAATAACTCGAAAAATGTGACGTTTTTCTAAATCCAATATGGCGGAACATCTAAGATGGCGGAATAGTTATTATTTATGCACATCTGCAATACGGGTATCAAATGAAAGAGCTTGCCGAGAATAATTAGAAAAATAATATGACATCTAGTGTGAGAAACCTTCTTCCTCCTGGCATTAATCCCGGCTACTGCCAGGGTCTGCCTTCCTACTCAACCTACTCCACTTTGCGCGGTCTTTTGCGTCCTCGGTGGTTAGACCATTGGCTCTCATATCCCGCATCACGACATCCACCCAGCGCTTCCTTGGGCGTCCAGGAGGTCTCACTCCAGGAACTGATATAGCAAGGCACTTGCATCCGACATAGTTCTTAGACCGGCGCGTAAAATGGCCAAACCATCTCAGGCGGCGCTCTTGGAGCTTGTCCGCTACGTCACGGACCCCAAGACTACCTCGAACGAATGTGTGGCGTATGTGGTCAGACCGCGTTACGCCGCACATCCACCTCAGCATCTTCATTTCCGTGACGTGAAGCTCCTGAGTGTGCCGAGATAGTACTGGCCAACTTATCCGGCCATGGACATCGTGATCGATGCCTCCAGACTCGTGCATAACGGATCCAAGGTACCTGAACTTTTCTGACTTAACGGCTGGCTCAGGACCTACAAGGATCGTGCTCGAGTCCGGGCTCCCGCAGGCCATGTACTCGGTCTTCAACACATTTAGTTGAAGTTGAGAAGACCGCCGTTCTCAAGCGTACCCTTCCAGAGGTTCACTTTACGCTCCAGCGTCAGTCGGTTCTCGTCAACGAGTGCTATGTCGTCGGCATACATCATCAGCCATGGAGGCTGAATTACATTGAATAAGAACGGACTAAGAGTCGAGCCCTGGTGAACCCCCACTGTAATCGGGAAGGGTCTAGTGTCACCAACAGCATTCCTAACCATAGAAGCGGAATCATGGTACATGTCTCTAGTGTGAGAAACCTAGCCAGTGGTAACTAAAAAGTAAGAAATAAATTATAAGCAAAAAATCACTTTTAGAAAAAGCTTTTATTTAAAAGCCCTAAAAAGGAGAAAATAAAATTTGTCTTTTAAATTTTAACTATCAACTCATAACCTCATTGTACACAATTTATATGATCATAAAAGCTTGTCGCGTTAATCAATATTTAATTAAATTGAAACTTTAAAAATTTAAACTTAGCAGATTTTACATAATTAAATTAGCACTAGTTTAGTTACACAAGTAAATCGCGCGACAAGCTTTTATAATCATATAAATTGTGTACAATGAGGTTATGAGTTGATAGTTAAAATTTAAAAGACAAATTTTATTTTCTCCTTTTTAGGGCTTTTAAATAAAAGCTTTTTCTAAAAGTGATTTTTTGCTTATAATTTTTATACATATAAGGTAATAAGAAAAAGTAAGTAAAAAGTATTAGACTTGTGACAGATATCCAATATTCTCGACAGCGCGTCGCAGCGTGCAGCGGAACACTTATAGAACACAAATCAAGCGAGAAAAATGAAAGAATAGAAGCGAGACAAAGCAGCTCGAACGACAAGAATTTCATTGGGAAATATTTGACAAATGCGATGACAATGACGACTTTAACTTGACTTCTACAAAATGTATTTCTTATAAAATACTGTTAGAATACCGTCTATATGTTTTTAACGTACTCGCATAGAGGTTCCACGTAATTACAATAAGTGACAAGTATCCCTCACTACATACTAGATACCTTCCAATCAGGGCTTCCGCCTACAGGCAACTGTGCCCATTTGACACAATTCCACTGCTTTTATTGTCTTTTTCACCTAAATCTATCCACTCTTACACGAGTACGCATATAAAATATTTTTTTAAATGTCACACATTTTTTAAAGATATTCATTTATCATAACCGAAATGACAAATTGGATATCGTTAGTTTCAGCTTAATTATGATCAACGTAACGTCATCATCATCATCATCATTGTCAGCCTGTCCTCATCCACTGCTGGACATAGGCCTCTCCAATGGCACACCACTGAGCTCGATCGGTTAGGTCGTAGTTACGTTGCTTTTCTTTAGTTAAGTTATTGGGTGAAAACAATATGACATATTTGTTTGCATTTCTCTCATTAAAAGATAAAACGTAAAAAGAATAAAAGTCCATACAAGTAATAGCGTAAATGATATGAAAACGAATTTAACACAAAGCCGACTTGTCAAGTTGTAATTCTAAGCAAATGTTTTCACTTGCCGGCGCTCTATGCTCTGTACTCTATCATTCATGTAAACAGAAAACCGTTGAATTTAACAGCTATTTGACTACAATTTTCCGGCTCATTGCATTTTCAGCAGTTCACTTTGAAATTGGACTGCAATATTGAGCTATGTCGTATTATTTTATTTAAAATTATGTGAATGATGTTAAATGTTTGTGAGTTATTCGTGTGTGAATTCTGTTTACGTACAATAGTCAAATAAAGACAATGAGCAATAATTCTTTAAAAACAGAAAGATTAAAGTTCACTTGAGTGTACCTACATAAACTAATTCAAAATACAAACTATATTTTGCTTACAGAAAACCTATTGTAAGCCAATGTCATAATCATGTTATAAAATATATTCTCAGCACAACGATAACAAGATGATAAAACCGGTAATGCGTGTTATATATCGATTCAAGCTTCAATGACGCGGCAAGGATGGGAGCAAAGCGCAGTTATAAACGCTGGCGGTCGGTACACCCTCCACAGCCCACACTATTACTCGTACGATTTGAGCTCAAAATTCGACAAAGCGCTTGCCCACTACGCTGCCCATTCATTTGTGCGTTCCATTAAAAGGGTGCTTTTAACTACCACTAATTTATACAGCGCACTCACGGGGACAGATTACAGAGCGGGTTGCTCGTTTGAGCACAGCTTAGTCACGAATCATAAAGGTCGTGTTATATTTGAAATGCAAAGTTTTTGGACATCCTGTAATTACATACAAACTAGCTATCTATTTTGATCCCCTCCACGCTGTATCCCGCACACACTTTAAGACACTGCGTTCCCACTTTTCACCTTTTTATTGTAAGTATATCAATATTTTGTTTTGTTCTATTTAAGATAAGGCTTTGATTTAATAAAGAAGTTTATTTTTCGTAACGATTTTCTTATGGAACAAATGGAAAAGCATGAACTGGGGAAAAAGTGACGTATTATTAGAATTTTTATCTGATTTAAAATTACGATCACGCAACTATTTTTTATCTATTGCTTTTTAGCTTAATTTTTTTCCGTATTGCAGTATACACAAAGATAACCTCATATCAAGAACTTTTGGTCTGCCCGAACTAAAAAATCAACATGGTCAGTGAGGAAACTCAACGCTACAAACCTCAAGCTATAGCTATATAATTTTTGTAATGAGAAGAAACATATTATCTAATAAGATGTTTCCGTTTAACAAATATACCGTCATCTGAGTTCAATGTTAATAATGTAAATAAGGCGCATCTGGCGTTTATTGGATTAAGTTGATTGCATTCAATATTCATTATAGCACCATCTGAACAAGGTCACGTAATTTTTCGCTTGCGCTATAAATTAAGGCAAATTTATCATTAAAGTTGAAAAGGCTAACTTAAGCTCTTTTGATAGCCATTGCAAGTAGTGTAATTTATGTTTATCCAGTTTTACTTACTACAACCTAATTAATTTTTTGTTGTTATGGAAGTCCTGTTACTATATAATTTTCTGTATTTCAATCACCTAGGTTTTTACAATGTTAGCAGTTACAAAATATTTCTAAACGTCTTTGTTATTAACATATTTGGTGATTGCAAAAACTTTACAGAGATGTGAATCATTATTTATTAATATTTAACAAAACTTCTACTTAAGTTTTAAACAAATAAAGTCATAAAATATCAGAATAATAGGTACTTTAAAATTGAGTGTATAAAGAAGCAAAGTTCTCAACGCCTCTTTGGACCAAAAACGTTATGACTTTAGTTAGAACAGTCAATAAACGAAGAAAGTGTTGGAAAAGTTGAAGAATGAAAACCAACTCTCAACACGAAATGGAAGAGTTTCAAGATAGCGATTACATTGTAAAATGGGAACTTTGAAAATATTGTTGAATAAATTTCGTATTAAGATGCGTTTACATATTACTTTTACTTCGGCCTCGCGGTGACAAGATGTTAGCTTTTTTTGTATGATGTCTTACCACATTCGCCGCGTATACAGTAGAGTTACGAAACCCTGAAGCTATTTGATTTATATTTTATGTATGACTCATTTAATATGTGATGACGTTTTATTTACATATATTAGATAAATATATAGAAACCAACAATTAACATTTATTAGATTTGTGTTTTTATGAAATTGCAATTTTACATCTTCATGCTTGTCATCGCATAACAGAGTAGGTAGAGACACTTGCAGGATATTGCGTGTTTAGTTCCAGAACTCAACGCCGCGCTTTCTTGCCAGAGCGAAGAGAATAAAATAATTTGTAGCCCCAAGCAATCACCGAGCAAGACCGAATAAATAACCGTCACTTTTACAGTTAACTGCTATCGCATTGGGCCACAATACATTATAATTAAATTTTACGTTTTTACTTTTTCAGAAACTGTCCCAAAGCTCTACGTTACTAGCCTTTTGAAATAGTCACGTTCCAGCTTATACATCACCTACGTAAAATTCTACGAGCGGCGTAGCGCTTCGTTAACTTATCAACATGGGTCGGACTACGACGACGCCCTGTAATACGATTTATACTCTCCCTTATTGATTAAATCACGTTAAAATTTGTGTTGTTAATTTATAATTTTCCTTTTTTTAAACGTATATTTTTAAGTTTTGAGGTTATTTAAAATAATTTTTTAAATAAAATATACTCGTATAGAAACTATTGATTTTTTTAATGTTAAAAAGAATCCAACACAAAACTATGATAGACAATAAAATATTTTTAAAAGACACGTTAAAATATAAACAGTGTACTGTCAAAGCGTTTTTCTGCAAAGTGAAAATAAAGACGATCCTTCCTGGATGTGCACTATCAATTCAGTTATACCTATGTATATAGAACTGTATGTAACACAAATGAATAGAAAGTGCTTAAATATACCTACTGTAAATTGTATTTTATTGAATTCCTTAATTGAAATCGTAATTAATAATAATTATTAATTACGATTATATTATAATGGAAGCAAGATTAATTATAATTAATCTTGCTTCCATTATAATTATTATAATGATATTAATATCAGTTTTCCTAAATGCTTGAATAAATATTTCGTTTCGTCGAGTAGGGACTAAAGCCCACAACCAATCGTGTTAAAAAGTTTAAAAAGTGATTAAGTCATTAAGTTGCATTTTGACACTTGAGCAAGGAAAATACTAATTTAGAAAACATCTAAAAATTTGAACTCACCGCGATTTGAACCCGCTTTCTAAATAAGTATATTTCACTAAGTTCCATATTTTTTCGAACACGGCGTGAAAGCTCTATCTCAGTTATATCACATTTAAAAAAATATGTATATTTTACAAATAAAGTTCCGTGCGAAATCTCACAGCTGCTGCCTAGGACCTAATTATACTGTAAAAGCATCAACATTTTATGTTTAAAATCGATCCGATTCGGCCTTGCTTCGGTGAGGTCGCACAATTGGGCTATTATATTTATTTCGATCCCTTGTCGAAGTGATACTGTATTTATATTAGTGTTGTGCTGCGGATTCCTGCGACTGCTGAGCTGCGTGGCGTCCTGCTGCGCTGCGTTGCCCTGTGGTTGCCGAGTCCCGCATCGCTCGTTTCCAGCGTCCGGATTGTTTGTTCAGTAAGTGAATACACAGTTGTTATTAGATAGGTACTCACCTACTGTTCACCGACGGTAGATTTTGCTTGTTATATATAGTGTTAGTTTTAAAGCACACACCCCGTCCCTCGCCGCAAGGTGAGGGGAGAGACAAAGCATGGCCGGCCTCAGTAGCTCCGAGCTGCTGAGGTACTTAGAGACCTTCCACGGGGAGGCATTCAACGCCGTGATGAAATTCGCGCAAACGCGACACGATGCGCCTAGCTCGCCTAGCGCGCCAGAGGTCGGCCCGGATGCCGATATGCAGCCTTCAGCTGCCGGCCCGAGTGCCGAAGATGAGCCGTTGTTCTCCGGTGGGCCTTGCGACCTCGGAGTCGCCCCGCCGAGGGAGCATTCTCGTGCCCCTACGCCGATCCAGACTGAGGTAGAGATGGAGGAGGGCACTTGCCTGTCCTCCGATTCGGACGATGACGGTTTCGAGACCGTCGGATCGCGCTCGGCCAAGCGTAAGGCCAGGGCCCCTAAGGCCCCCCCCCCGCCCAAAAAGGCGAACAAACCCGACGGCCGGCGTTCCCGCGCGAACGACTTAACGGTTTTCCCCTCCCCTGCCCCCGCCTCTGCGGTTGAGCGGGAAGAGGATGTACCCCCCCGCGCGCCCCGCGTTAAACCCCCGCCGCCCATTTATGTGCAAGATAAGCACAAATGGGGCAAGGTGTCGCAGTGGCTCAATAGCCACAATGTCCAATATTCCACCGCGCGCTTAACGCAGGTTGGAATCAAAATCCAAGTTAGGTCTTCGTCGGAACACCGACAATTTACCTCTTTCCTTCGTGAGTACCAGATAGGGTACCACTCTTACGCCCTGGAGGACGAGCGCCAATTGCGCGTCGTTCTCAAGGGCATTCCCAAAGAGATCGAAGTCGATCTCGTGTTAGATGACCTTCGTAGCAAAGGCTACCCCGTGCGCCAGGCGCACCGTCTCTATAATTCGCGTACCAAAGCGAAATTCGATATCGTGTTAGTCATCCTTGACCTCACTAAGGAGGGAAAGGAAATATTCAATCTGAGGTCGGTGTGTTCTCTCACCGGCATCAGAGTCGAACCCCCACATACGAGGGGTCTCATTGGGCAGTGTCATCGCTGCCAATTATACGGGCACTCTGCCCGCAATTGTTTCGCGCGGCCTAGGTGCGTTAAGTGCCTAGACGATCACGCGACTGCGGATTGTCCCCGCAAAGTCCCCGATCCCGCTGTGCCCCCAAGCTGCGTGCTATGCGAGACGCAGGGCCATCCCGCGAACTACCGCGGATGTTCCCGCGCGCCGCGCAGACGCACTAGGCGCGGAAGCAAAAAGCGCACCTCCAATAAAAAGGAGCCGGCTCCTACTCAATACGAGCCCGCCCCTCTCCCTAAAGAGAATGCGTGGTTTAAACCCGCACCTACACCGGTCGTCGCCCTCGCCGCGGCACCGGTACAGCCGCCTACCCCTCAGGTAGCGGCTCCCCGCCCCGCGCTCGTGCCTTCCGGCGCGACCGCGACCGCGCCCTTGCGCCCGGCGCCTTCCCGCGCCGCGCCCGCGCCCGCACCCGCGCATTCCCGCGCCGCGCCCGCCCCCTCTTCTAACGCTAGCGACTTAGCACTTGTGTTAAGATTCGCTAGATGTTTTGATTTCAAAGAAATCAAAGTCCTCGCGGCGAAACTTAGGAACACGAACGGTTCCGACGATCGCGCTCAAGTTATTATAGATCATATAGATCTCATCGAAGCCATTCAAGGCTTCGTCGCGGTTTAAATTTTTCCAATGGCGGTCATAAATAGATTTACCCCACGGCCCGCTGACTCGCAACTCGCGCGTATTAAACCTAGAGCCCTGTCAATAGCGACCTTTAACGCAAACGGTGTCAAACGCCAAAAAGAGGCTGTGAGCGCCTTCGCGCACGCCCATCAATTAGATATCTTATGTATACAGGAGACTTTTCTTAAACCTGCTGTTCGTAGTCCTGGCATTGCGAACTACAGGATTGTAAGAAATGATAGAGCCACCCACGGTGGAGGCACTATGATTTATTACAAGAAGAATTTACACTGTATACCACTCGACCCTCCGTCTCTCGAAGCAGCCGAGGCGTCGGTGTGTCAGGTATTCCTCACAGGCCATCAGCCTTTAATTATAGCTTCTGTTTATCGTTCGCCGTCTAGGCAATTATTAGAAAGCGACATTTTGGCGCTACTTAGTATGGGAGACTCGGTCCTTCTGATCGGGGATTTCAATTG